>NC_067399.1:226104788-226478955 GCF_016432865.1 Antechinus flavipes | reverse complement strand
AATCTGTTCAATCATTCCTTAATTGATGAACATTCCTTAGATTGTCATCCTTTTATTTTTTTCCTTTTTAATCCCCTTCAGAATTAGGAAAAGTTTGTTTTGTATGTGGCAATTCCTTCTCCAGTATTATCTTCCCTCTTAACTCTTTATCACCTTGCTCTTTTGATAGATTTCTACATTAAACTGTGTATCTGTAGGAGATTTCAAATTTATTTTGTCTATTTCAGATAAAAGTGAGTTTCCCTAATACTTGTTTTCTCTATGTCTTTCTCCATATTTATATATTTTTCTTCTCATGTACCCCAATTATAGAAATGGCAAGTTCCAATCCCTATTTCCTCCCTTCTATATTAATATATTTCTTTTATACTTCCTTATTTTTTCCCTCTTAAAACCTTCATAATAGAATCAATCTACCTTCTACCTATGTGTGCACTTTTCCTTAAGCACTCAAAATTCTTTGAAAACATTAAAATTCTGAAGGAGCATTTGTTTCATCTTCCTTTATTATAATGTTAACACTATGCCATCATACAGTTCCTTCCAATTGCTCAAATAAATTTACCTAGAATTCTACTAACTCATTTTTGTATTTTAAAGTTCAACTCTGGACTTTCTATGAAGTGCTTCAAAAGTCTCTATTCTTCTAAAAATCCATTTCTCCCCACAGTTTTGCAGGGTAATTTATTTTTGGTTTTAAGCCTTTGACTCTTGCTTTTTGGAATACTGTATTATAATATCTTTTCTGATTTTTAGTAGAAGCTGCCATGTCATATGTAATTCTGATTGGTGTTCTTTGATAACTTCTTTGTGTGGGTGTATATAGAGATATGAGAGAGGAAAAGAAGAAAGAGAAAGAATATACAGATTATATATATATATATATATATATATGTAAATATGCAAATATTTACATATTCACATATATATATAAATATAAATTTATAGGTTTATAAATATACAATTATAGATATGGCTCTATTCAACAGCAAGGTGATTCAGGCCAGTTCCAATGGACTTGTGAAAGAAAGAGCCATCTGCATGCAAAGAGAGGACTGTGGGAACTACTTATAAATCAAAACAGTATTTTCACCTTTTTGTTGTTATTTGCTTGCTTTTTGCTTTCTTTCTCATTTTTTTCCTTTTTGATCTGATTTTTCTTATGCAGCTTGATAATTGTGAAAATATGTGTAGAAGAACTGCACATGTTTAACATTGGATTACTTGCTGTCTAAAGGAGGGGGATGAGGAAGGGAGGGAGAAAAAAACTTGGAACACATGATTTTGCAAGGGTGAATAGTGAAAATTATGCATGTATTTTGAAAATAAAAAGCTAAAAAAAATTTTAAATATAGTATCTAGGCTTTTTTTTAAATGTTTTTCTAAGAGTCTAGCAATTCTTAAATATCTCTTTATTTTTTTTAGTTGTTTCTAATTTCAAGTATTTTATATTTTTTCAGTCTTTTGATTTTATTTTACTACTTCTTGTTATGGTTATGGAATCACTGATTTCTGTTTAATCTATTTTAACTTTCAAGGAGTTCTTTACATAGGTAAGATTTCCTACCTTCTCTTCTAAGTTACTTATTCTCCTACCAATTAATTCTATAAGAGCTTTTTCATTTTTTATTTTTATGTCTTGCTTCATTTCTTCTAACTATTCATGTAGCCATGGAAAATCTTTTTTTTTTTCCTTTGAGTCTCTGCTTGAAGTTTTTTATTCTGGACAATTTTTCAATTGCTTTACTCATTTCCCCCACTTCAGTTTCTGAATTAGAGCTGTGGAGAGGGCTTGGCTCTGCTCCCTTTGTCCACTCTTGGGTGAAGTAATCACCCGACTTGATCTTACCCTGGATTCTTTGAGTTTCTGTACTGATCTCCATCCTCCTAGAGTTAGGTTCCCCTAGACCTTTAAAGTTCAAAGTTCTAGCTCCAGTACTCTTTATAACATCTCAAAACAGTGTATCAAGCACCTGGAGTCTCTGGGGCATCCTATTATTTGCTACATTGAGGCTACATTATTATTTGCTATGCAAGCCCCATCCAAGGTTTTCAAGGTCTTCACACTGGGGCTCTCAAAAGAGAGCCTTCTGTTCTTGTTGTCTCTAAACAGAGCTCTGTGGGCTACAAGTGTTTCTGGCCTATGTCTTGGTGTGCTAGGAGGCTGCTGGTTTATTTACATTACCTTGCTGGTGGCAGCTCTTTCCTACTCCTCATAGACTTTTTTTTACAATTCTGAAGTGCAAGTCATTTCATTTGATCCTCACTACAAGTCTAAAAGGTAGTGACATTATTATCCTCATTTTGCAGTTGAGGAAACTGAGTCAAACAGCAGTTAAATTGCTTATACAACTACTAAATGCTTACACAACTACCAAGTCACTGCACAATCAAATGATTGTGGATCAAATCAAATGATTTGAGGAGAGTAAATGACAAAAAGATGTCTAAGAGGTCCAAGAAATCCCTACAGAAATGGGAAGCTAATTATAGGTCTTGGTCCAATATTATGCTATTCCAGGGAATCAATCCCATACACCTAAATAACAAAAATAATAAAATATTTGAACTTTAACTTACAAAGACACATCTAAGACTTAATACAAAGACAACTTTAAAATTATTTTGAGAGAAATAAAAGAACTGAAGGACTGGAAGTATGTTCCCTATTTTATTCCCACTTAAAGATTATAAAACAAAAATATATTTATCTCAACTATAGAGCTCTAAAGTTTTCAAGGCATTTATATATATATATATATATATATATGTATGTATATCTGAATTGATCTTCACAGCAATGTTATGAGTCAGGAACAAATTTTGGATTTGACTATATGAAAATAAAAAGTATATAATATCCTATAACCAGACAAATTCCTTGAAAATGGCTTCAAGGAATTACTGTCCCCTCACCCTTCACCATAAATACTCCTTTGCCTAGGTTAAAAGAACATTCATAACATCAAGAGACAGAAGTTATCTGAGATCAAACAATAAAGTCCTTCAGGGTAATGGTTATTTTATTTTTGCCTTTGTATCCCTAGCATTTAGGACTGTGACTAATAGATAAAAGATATTTTGTAAGTGTTTGTTAATTCAATGATTGATCTAATCCAATTCTCTCATTTTATAGATAAGGAAAGTAAGCCCCAGAAATATTAAGTGATTTGCCCCAAAACAAAACAGCTGATAAGTAACAGAGCCAGCTTCAAACTCAGATCCTGGTGCTTTAAAACCAACATGACTTTCACTAAAACATTCTCCCAAACCAGATAACTCTACATTCACGGTTTTATTTTCTAATTTTTTTCAGTTATAAGGATAGTAACAATTTCAATAAATACAATTTCTCATTGGTCAATACTTCCATCATATGAAAACCCTAAGAATTGGAACTGACAGAAGGTATTGCTCAAAGAGTATTTCCTGGTATTGGAGAAGATGGGAGTATAAGAGTAGACAGGTCTTTAGGCAACAAAGATGAACAATAAAAGAAGGTTATATTCCTACATAAGAAAAAGATAGGTTTCTAGAATCTGAATCAAGTGACTTTCAGGTTCAGAATAGGGAATGGGACTTTAATGAATTTAAGAAAAATTAGAAGTACCTACCATAAAGTTGAAGACTGTTTTATAGGGAAAGAAACTTAGATTCTCAATTTCCTTAATATCCATGAAGGCAGCCTTAAGCCTAATAAGAATGCATCTAGTCTCTATAAATCTAGCACTCAATGATGCACTGCCATTAATTATGACTAGTGCTGACAACACTTTCCTATCACAGCACAGATGAATTCAAAGGAAAAAATGGCATTTTAAGATTTTAATCTATACTTAACGTGGTCAGGGTAAGGTATTTCCCAAGGCCTTCGAATCTGGAGGCTACATAAAACAGGATTTGATAACAGGCTGGGGGAGTAGCTCAGTAGCACTGGCTTTCAACCTATAAGAATAATCAGAATCTCAACTCCTTAGAAAATTACATCTTCTTAGGAGTACTACCCTTAACCCCCATCACTGTTCCTCTCACAGGAAGAGTTAGTTAACTGATATGCTATCTGAATGTAGTGTATGATGAAATCGTCCAGCACTGTACATTTTGTCATAATGAATAATTATAGGAAAAGGAAGCACCTAGCTTGAGTTTGCAGTATATTTGAGAGGCATTTAAATCACAAAGAGATCTCTTTATTCATAAGTGCTAGTGGTGAAAAAAATCCTGGTCCATATTTTTGGTTTTGAAAAATCGAATAAGCCCAATAAATAGTTATTCCATGAGGATAGGGTTCACGCCATTTTATTCATAAGAACATTATAGGAAGCAGATGCAAGGAATTGTGGAACTTCACTAATTCAAGTAATGATATGGCTCTATAAGCTGAGACATCCACAGAGTAAATGTCCATGAGCAGCACAAACCACAGGGTGTGACTGTGCAAAAGTAACTGTTAACTTCATTCTTCAGAATTCATAATAATCCTAATCCTAATCAAAGTCCAGGAATCAGCCCTAGGATAATACTAGGATAGCATTTAAACAATCAAGCAACTCAAGTAAGGCTAGGTAGCATTGCTTATTATTTTATAGTTTGATAAAAGAAGAGAAAACAGAAAGACAAATAAAGACTTGATGGAGACCAAACAGTTGGCTTCAAGTATTTAAAAGGCTATCTTGTAGAAGAAGAAATAATTCCATTTGGCCCCAGAGGACAAAGCTAAAAGCAATGTCAAGAAATTCCAAAGAGACAAATTTCAACTTCCTGTAAGGAAAACACTCATAATAGTTGAGGCAACCCAAAAATGAAACTACCCAAAAAGTAGTGAATTCCTCTCTCAATAGAGGCCTTTAAACAAAAACTGGATGACTTTTTGATTGTAGAGAGGTTTTTTGATTCTACTGAATGGTCTCTGAGATCCCTTTCAATATTAGGATTCTGTAATGGCATTACAGAAAAACATATAAAGATAGTATATCCTTGCTAAACTGTGAGTTTCACAAATACAGGGGGCCATATTCTAAATACTGTATTTATCCAATTAATCAATACACATTTATTAATCATCTATTATGTGCTAAGTACTTGGTATACAAAAAGGAAAAGAAAATTATCACTGCCCTCAAAAAGTTTACATTCTTTAGGAAGAAACTTGTACAACATATACACAGATAAGTGTTTACACATATTTTGTTGAATTCTTCTTATCCTTCAATTTCTACAACATGGTAATATTTCATTATATTCAGGAACTACAATCTGTTCAGTTATTTCCCCAAGAGTTATATATTTTGTTCCCAAATATTTGCTACTACAATTTCAGAATATATGTGACCTCACTTTCTGTCTTTGACCTCGGAGGTCAAAGATCTCTGGTTCAAAGAACAGAAAGATTTTAGTTACTTTCTTAAGACATTTACAAATTGTTTTCCAGAATAGTTGAGCCAATCCATACTTCCATCAATCATGTATTAGTATGCCAGTTGGAAATCACCAATTCTCAGAAACAGAAATGAGGAGGAAGTATATTACAAGCATGGAAGACGGCCTGTACAGAGGCACGGAGACAGAACGTCATGTATGAGAAACAAGAAAATTAGTATGGCTGAACATAGAGTTAAAGACAACAGGTTGGGGCCAAGATGTGAAAAGCTTTAAATGTTAAGCAGAAGAGTCTGCATTGATTCTAGTATCATAAGGAACCACTGGAGCTTACTGAGCAGGGGACTGAGATAGTCAGATCTATACTCAAAGAATATTATTTTGGTGGCTGTATGGAGGTTGGAAATGGGCAAAAGAGTGATTTGAAGCATTTTAATTATGAGAATATAACAAAAATAGACCACACCATTGATAAGAGTATTTATAGGTGGACTACAAAAATAATAACAAAGCTGCTCTCAGAAAATGACAGATTTAAAGGAGAAAGGGACATTAAATGTCATCTGGTCTAATTCTCTTATTTTAAAGATGAGAAAACTAAAGCCTAGATTAAATGGCTTGCCCAAGTTTATACAGTTAGCAAGTAGAAGAGCTAGGATTTCTGTCAAGTAAAAGAATAAAATATGGTCTACACTCCAACCCTCGCCCCAAACAATCTCAATATATTATCCCTACAACTTTGCAATGTTTTATACTAGTCAGAACTTTAAAAATGGGTAAAGTAGGCACTGTAATATTTTAGCTGAATTAAATTATCATGATATCATTGAAAACTATTTAAAACATTTAGGCTTATCTCTGTTTTTTTTTTTTTCTTTTCCAGGGCTAAGAAACATTTTTTACTCATTTTATATTCCAGAATTAAAAACCTAATTCTAAGAATTTCTAGCTTTGTCAATATTGAAACATATGAAAGCAAGCAGGGGTGTGCTGGAGCCGTTTCAAACAGGATCTCTAGCTCATTGCTAAATTTTCAGTAGGAGCATTTACAACTTGGAAATCGACAGACACAATTCAGAGCTTGGTTTAATGCATTATTGATTATCTAGACTTAAGAAAGTGATGGGAAAATGTTAATAATGTAGATTGAACTTAATACTGTCTGTTTATGTTTTGTTCCCAGTGATCCAGGTGTCAAACATTTACAGCACTCTGCTCACAGGCCTCCTGAAAAGACTGACACCTTTTCTCTATTGCCCCTTTAACAGAATAGTGGGTAACTCAGCATCCATATGCTATTAACCAAAATTCTGCTTTAACTGGTATTTCTGATAGAAAACTACTTTCTTAATCCAGTGATTAATCCTAAAATCACCTGCCCCTTTATTGGAACCCATTACAACTTCCATCATGTCATATTCTTCACAAAAATAAGAGAGAGGACCAAATATACATGGTGGTTATTTTTATTTAAACTCTGGTCACTCTATTTTTTAGGGCTCTCAAGAATAAAATTATTCTTTCTCTGCAGATATGCTCAAAATAGCCAAAGATTGTCCTTTCACAGAATAGCCTATCACAATTCCTGAAGATTATTATGTATAGTATTTGTTATACTAGTCTAAACTTTGCCAGATTTATTTTTCTAATCTGTTTCAGGCTTTTTTAAACAATGAACTCTTCCACCTTTTCCCCAACATCTTAAATATAGGTGAAGAAATAGCATTTAACAGTTATTTCTAATGTCTACCATCATCCTACTTGGTTTAATATTAAATCAAAAGGAAAAGAAGAATATGTATTATTATACATCACTTTTCCACACTGCCTCTTTTTCTAAGAGCATTTTCACTCTAGGTCTGACGTGGTTCCTTATATCATGCTAAGAACCTAACACTTAATAGATAGCCAATAACTAACATTTATTTACTATGTGCCAGTGAATGTACTAAGTACTTCACAGTTACTATCTTATCTGATCCTCATACAACATGCTTGGAAGGTAGGTGGGTACTACTTTATCCTCATTTTACATAAGAGGGAACTGAGAGGCAAATAGAAGGTAAGTGACTTGCCCAGGCTTACATTTTACACAGAAAATGAGAGGGTTCCCTCCTGTGCAGCTCTAAATCTAAAACTTTTCTTCAGAACTGGAATGTGAAAAAACATAATCTGTGATTTCAGGTATATAGATAAATGTTCCTCTTACTGGTTTAGTCACCATTCCACCACACTCTACTTGACCTTTAACCCCTCTCCAAAAAAATATTTTTCTACCTGCTGATATTGACCTTAAAATGAAACTGTGACAGTTCTTTCTAATTAAAATGTTGATGCCACTCAAAGAGAATAACATTTTAAGGCATTGTCAGTCATTCATACCTTAATGTAAAATTAAGGATCTGAGAACTCTTGACACCAGAAAACTACCTGGAAAAGACTACCTGGAAAATAATGGGAGTAGAAAGTTAAAAAAAAAAAATTCGAAATGAAGAGAAGGCAGAATGTTTCTATCCCCTAATTTATATTTCAGTAATTTTGATTTGGGATAACTCCAGTAAACCTTAAGATATTTCAGTCCCAAAGCTCCTCCTCCCCAAATCTGAATAAATAAGGATCTAATGGAAGGAGGAAAAATTAAAAACAGAAAGTTCTGCAGTACTTATGCCCATTTCCTATATGAGAGATAATTTTCACTCATAATATTTTGGAAAGATGGTTCCACTTATACATTTCTATATTTGATCTTGTCCCAATAACAAGATAGTAATATGTAAGCAAAACCTCTTTTAAGTAGTCTGGAGATATACTGAAGCCAAAGGAAAATTAGTCTTCATTTAATGTTCTTTTTCCCATAACAACCAAGACTTTTTATTTCAAAAACATTGCTGCTTGCTCTTTTTGTAGTGGCAAGGAATTGGAAACTAAGTGGATACCTATCAATTGGGGAATGGCTGAATAAATTATGGTATATGAATGTAATGGAATATTACTATTCTATAAGAAACAATCAGCAAAAATAAAATTATGTGATGATCAACTGTGATGGACTTGGCTCTTTTCAACAATGAAATGATTCAGGCTAATTCCAATAGACTTGTGATGGAAAGAGCCATCTGCATCCAGAGAGAGGACTATGGGGACTGAATGTGGATCACAACACAATATTTATGCCTTTTTGATTGTTGTTATTTTCTTGTTGTTTTTTCCTTTCATTTTTCCTCTTTTGGTCTGATATTTCATGTGTATCATGATAAATGTGGAAATATGCTTATAAGAATTGCACATGTTTAATCTATATGGAATAATTAAAACTAGGAAAAAAATTTATGGTGAATTTCTCTGATAAAAGTCCTATTTTTTTTTAAAAGCACTTGCCACGTGCAAAGTTTATTACAGTATTATCTGATATGTTGGGACAATAATTAACTGGTTAAAAATATTTCTTTTCTAATTCTTTTTTATTATAGCTTTTTATTTACAAGATATATGCATGGGTAATTTTTCAGGATTGACCCTTGCAAAACCTACTGTTCCAACTTTCCACCACCCCCTCTCCCAGATGGCAGGTAGACCAATACATGTTAAATATGTTAAAATATATGTTAAATACTATATACATATGTATATATGTATATATATATACATATATATATATATCCATACATTTTTTTGCATAAAAGTCCCATTTCTGAGATATATAAGGAATCGATTCAAATAAGAGCCACTTTTCAACTAATAAATCATCAAAGAATGTGAACAGGCAGCTGTGAATAAAAGAAATCCAAGTTTTCCATGTACTTATTTTTAAAAAAAATGTTCCAAATCACTAGTAATTAGAAAAGGATTTGCAAATTAAAGATTTAACTCTGAGATTCCACTTCACAACTATCTGATTGGTAAAATTGACCAAAAAGAAAGAAAATGATATATATTGAAGGCAATCAAACACATTGATGATACACTGGTGGTGAAGCTATAAATCAGTCTTGTTATTCTGAAAACCATGGAACCATTCATTGGAAGTTACTAATTCTGTATATACTTTGACCCACTGCTAGACCTATACTCCAAAGAGATCAAAAGAAAAAGAGGAAAGGGTCCCATTATGTACAAAAGTATATGTAGGACTTCTGTAAATAGTAGTAGCAAAGAACTGAAAAATAAGAGGGTGTACGTCCATTGGGAAATTATGGTATATAAGTGTAATCAAATACTATTGTTCAATAAAAAGAAAAGACACAAATTCAGAAAAACCTGGCAAGATATCTGAATTAATGAAGAGTGAAGTGAGTAAAACTAGAAGAATAATTTATACTATGGTGTCAACAATGAAAACATGCACAATTCTGAGAAACTAAAGAACTAATTTAACACAGTGATCAACCATGACTTGAAAAGACCAATGATGAAAAATTCTATCCATCTCCTGACAGAATTATTGGACTAATATACAGAGTAAGATACACATTTTTAGACATGGCCAAAATGTTTTGGTTATATTTGCTACAGAATTTTGTGAGGTTTTTTTTTTCCCTCACAGATAGTTAGGAACAAGAGAGTTAGGAAGATAAGGAAAAAAAATAAATGTTTAACTATGAAAAATGGCATTTTAAAAAGAGGATATTCCCTTAACTGTACAATACAAACATCTATATATATAACATATTACAAAATACTAAAAGTCACCCAACAAAAAACCAATACTTTAGCCTTACCAAAGTATCTCTTAAAATCAACAGGCATCTTATATAGTTTTCTTGAATAAAGAGAACAATTTTACATCAATGTCTACTTAGGTATAAAAAACAACAATAACACTTGATTTCAAATGATATATGATGCTACTGTAGTCAAAAAGAAAATCAAATGAAGAAAACCTTTAGTTTTTGAAAATTTAAAGCTGAAAAACATTAATGGGAAATTACTAATTGATGGAGATAAGGGTAACCAATTCAACATCAATAGCCCACCAACTTCATTTGGCATTGGACATTCCTTCCAAAGTGGGATATTCAGGGAGAATTAACACACTATTGTGAGGTACAGTTGAATCGATCAGAGATGCTAAAGTCCTCTACTGCCTCCTTCATCATTGAACAAAATCCAAACTTTTGTCTTGACACTGGACTTCAATGACTGGAAGAAAGTGAGACTGACAACTAGATACAAGACTGCTTCACTTAAATCCAATTCACACATAAGCCAAGACATCATTTTGTGATGTCATTCATCGTTTTCAAATAAAAGGACAAGCAACTTTTCCAAATGTAAGTTTGGAAGGTATGAAGAAATCACTGTGAAATTTGTTTTAAAATTGCTCTGTTCCGATGTTTTGATCAAGAATAAAAGACTTGGTACCTTTAAGAATTGTCCCTGAAAAGAAGTCACAAGATTAGTAAGGGCCAAGAGATAAAATGGAGATAAAATCTAGATTGAATAAACAATAATAAGATCTCTCACTAGCAGGGAAAGTTAGGGCAAGGGTTACTCCTTTAAGGAAGGTGTTAAGAAATCAATTGAGGGCATGATAAGTAAATAGAAGCAAGACTGAACAAACTAGGTGTAACTGAGAAGTCCGGAGGGAGCTCCACAGGTGAGAAAAAGTTTAATTAAACTCTGATGACAAAAAGTGCAGTGAAAAAAGTACTATTATAGATAGATAGATAGATAGATAGATAGATAGATAGATAGATAGATAGATGGATAGATGGATGGATAGATGGTATTTTTAACTTGCATATCATGTTTTTAAATAGAAGTTAAAAATCAAAATAATAGTTGCTAAAAGCAAAATTTTTGAAAATAACAAACACATGAGGATCACATGCCATTTATTTGCAACTCAATTATCATATTTGGGCAAAACCAAAGCTCTGAACTTTGAATACTTCAACTTGATATGTGATTTCATCAATTAGTCTATAGCCTTCAATGATGGCAAACCATGACTCCCCTCTTATCCTGTGCAACTTTTCTTTATATCTACCCAAAATGCTGGAAGGCTTTCTGTAGCACTCTTAACATTATGCGCAATATCAATAGAGCAATGTGTTTCATTAGTTATCCCTTATTCTCAATCATTTCACATCATAAATTTCTCCAATGATATCTTTTCCATTTTCTGAACCTTCAAACCAATAAAAAAAAAAAAAAAACTGTGAATAGTAAATACCTATGTGCTCTTAAGTATTTGTGGGCATACCGTTTTGGTGTATTGGAGAAAGCACTGAAGAACTGAGAGTTAGGAAACCTGAGTTCTTCTAGTCATAATTCTACTGTTTAACTTCTCTAGCACCTTAATTTCCTTAACTTTAACTTGTAAAATCAAAGCCCTTGCACATTTTATGGCTATGAACTGGTACAACTACTAACAAGGTACAATGCCTATGATAAATCATTCTCAGTGATCTTATCAACTCTCTGATTCAATTGTCATCTCTATGAAGATGATTACTAATTTTATATATACAGCCCTCATATTTCCCCTATCTTTTAGTCCTATATGTCCTCTATCTACTGAAGATTTTTATCTTTATGTCCCACTGACATTTTAATCTCAACATGTCCAAAACAAGGTTGATTATCTTTCCTCCTCAATCTTCTTCTCCTTCTAATTTTCCTGATTCTGTCAAGGGAACCATCATTCTTTCAATCACTCAGGTTCCACACCTAGAAGTCATCCCAAATCTTTATTTTCCTCCCTTTTATCCACATCCAATCAGATCTTGTTCTCCCTCCTCAATCCTGCCTCTTGAGGCACTTCCTTTCAAGATGCCTGCTCCCTCCTTCAAGTGATCCCTCTTAATTGCCATAGTGGTTAGTTTGTCAAATTCTCCCAACCCCAACATTTGTTATTGTTGTTGTTTGTTGTTGTTTTTGTTGTTGTATTTACTTATCCATAAGCATGGTGTAACTTCACACATGTGATTCCTTGAAGTAACTCATTTTTATATTTATATTCCCACACACATATCTGGCACAGATTAGGCATATATTATATACTGGCTAAATTTACATCTAGAGCTCCTTTTCCAGTAGGAATTGTGTTTTTTAGGAGTAGCAGCACACTCATAAAGAGAAAATTTTCACTCTCTGTGTAGGCAGTATATTTTAAATGTCCAGAATTTACAAAACATGTTTACAACAGTTAACAAGAATATGTTACCAGTAACTCCTCCCCAAGTAAATTTCATGAAAATTACTTAAAATATGCAATTTATTAATAACATAACCAACAGCGTTTTTGCCTTTATATTCCAAGATCTATTGGTTTTTGCCTTTCTTTATATCCCCAGTGCTTAGCATATAATATATGCTGATTTAAATAAGTGTTCAGTGACTGAGGGACTAGTCTGATCTTTTGAAATCTATCAGTTTTATCTAAAGTACACTATACTCTAAAGGGTGACTTCACCAATGAGTACTAAGAATTTTCTCAGAACTCATAAAAGGTCAAGTTTTAATTTGGCAGACAAAGTAACCCAACAGGCAGTGCAACCCAAAGCAATTCAAACAACAGCCCTGGAATTTGAGACCCCTATACCCAAATAAGAAACAGAACAGGGAGAAGCCTTCACAGTCCACCAACAGTAAATAAGTTTCCTATGTCATGATAAAGGACACCATTCTTAAGTAAAAGTACCTAAATACTCCAATAATATGAAATGAGCACATTACATGTTAAAAGGAAACAATGGATCATTCTAAGATTCTAAGAAAACAAACTCTTTTGATACAACTTATAGTCACTTGAAAGTGTCATGATAACAGAGAAGAAAACAATGTATCCCATAGTAATAACCACTATTTTGAAATGTTCATGCTGAGAAGTTAGACCTATGCTGAAAAGGTTAGGGAACAACTCTCCACATGGAAAGTACATATGTCCACCTTAATGTGGAGTGGTGATCCTGCACTGTTCAACCCAAATAAAGAGTAGCCAATTGGGCAGCTAATGAAATCCTGGCTCTTGTGTTTCATCAATCTTCCAATTACTGAATCTAAGGTTTTCCAAGATAATCCAAAACTGCACTTAGCTATCCATTTGACCCTTGTGCTTTTCTCCCACAAGAGGCCATTTAAGCTACAAATTTCCAGATAAAGAAGTAAAGAAACAAAGGAGTTCAGCAAGCTAAAACTAAGTTATAAATTATAAAGCTCACTGCCATCTTATTGTTCACCTGTATATCTCTGTCTCCCCAAAAGAACTACTGGTTTTCAAGAGGCCTTTACAATGCCTACCCAGCACTGTGTGCCCTACACCTACAGTAGGCACTCAATAAATATTTGTTAATGATCATGCCAGAGGGCCTCATTCCAAGGCCAGACTAAGGCATTTAACAATGAGACATACATCTGATCTCAAACCGCACAGCAATTTTCTCTTTAGGGGCTCAGAATTTCACTGCTAGTCTCTTGTTTTCTCTCAAGAATGGATGACCGATAACCACTTCCCTCTGCCAGGGCCTGCCTCCTTTACCTGCCCTCTGCCAGGACCTGCCCCATTCACCCCTTCAGCTGCAGATTGTCCTCTTTCCTCCAGGCAACATCAGCTCGGCTCATCACTGCTCCAGGACGGAATGTGCCAAGGAGTCCTCGGCGCCGCCGCGTTCTCCAGTGGCAAAGAGCAGCAGCAAACCTGGCACGCGACGAGCAGGAGAGAGAGGGGGTGGGAAAGAAGGGGACCCTCCCCTTTCTCGAGGTTGAGCATATAATGCAGTTTGCCCTCGGATCGCTCCCCCTCCAGACTCAGAGTCAGCTCCGGTCAGCGACTCAGCAGCTGCACCGGGCACCCAGGGTCCTGTCTTTCTGGCACGGCACGCCGCAGTTAGCACCGGCCCCGGTCCCGGCCCCGCGCGGTCTCCCGGGGCACGGCCGGGCACCCCTCCCCCTTGGGTTCTGGTGCAGACCCGGGGTCCCCCGCACTAACAGCAGCCCCTCTAGCGCGCGGCGCTGAGCCCGCCCGCCGGGGGCCAATCCAGGCGGGCTCCGGGGTCCGCTAGGTCCCTGATCAGAGCTCGCGCCCGCAGGGACCCCAGCTGGCTGCCAGGCTGCCGGACTGCCTTCCCTCGGGGGGCGCAGCCGGTTGCCTTCACCCCATTCTCTCGGCCTCCTCCTCCTCCGCTGCCGCCCCCCAGTAGTACTCACTTCCCGAGGGGGTCTCCAGCAACAACGGCGGGAGCCTCCTCCTCTTTCTCTTCTTCTTCCTCCTCTGTCCGCTGCCCGCGGCGGCGGCGGCAGCAGCAGCAGCGCTCGCTCAGGCCCCGGAGCCGCCCCCGCGCCTGAACGTGAGCAGCCGCCCGGCTCGCGCCGCTTTCCCTAGCCCGGAGCGCGCACCCGAGCTGGAGGGGAGGGGAGATGGAGACGCGCAGCAGGGAGGGGGTGACGATGGCGCGCGCGGCTCACCGCCTCGCCCGCGCGAGAACAGGCACGGGGCGGGGGCGGGGCCTCGCGCGCGGAGCTTGACAACGGTTCGTTCGAGCCCTTCCCCCCCCCCTTAGTCCCAGCGGAGCTCAGCGGCTTGCGGGATGTCCTAGGGGTCCGGGAGCTGGGAGGGAGGCCTCCCGCACAGAAGTTCCCTCTCGGGTCATTCTCCAGGCCCTTAGAACAAAGAATGCTATCTGGAAGCGGGGCATCCTTGGGGCTACCAACCCTCGGCTAGCGGGAGTCCAAGAGTCCCTGCCCCAAAGGTGGGAAGGAGGATTCACTCCGGGAGGAGATATTCCTACTTGTACTTGTCGGGGAGGAGGCCAAATGTCTAGCGGCTAGAGCCGAAGAAATACATTTACTGTGTCCTGGGCTAGTCACTTAAGCACTCTGACCCTCAGTTTCTTCATCTGTGAAGTAGGACTAATTACCTACCTCACTAGTGGGTTGTGAGGAGCCCACGAGCTAGTATATAAATGCCATTAATGTCGAAAAGGTGGTACGTCTGTGCCTGATGTCACTTATCTTCACGTGGCCTCGAAGATGTGACCTTTTCAGATAATTGACGCTTGATTTTTTTAAAGCACACAAAGTGGTGGTTTTAAAATACACACATTATATGTTATAATCATACAAATATGAGACAGTGCGGCCCAGCCTTTAAGCTATGAAATACCTGCATTCAAGTGGCTATGTGACTCAGGGCAAGTCACTTAATCCCTTCCTGATCTAAAAGAGATTATAAATTGCAGAGAAGATATTGACTCGACTTGATAGAGGGAGTTTTCTCAGTCGGGGGAATTACCTTATACCTGTGAAATCATAGGTCTAATCCTCATCCTTATATAGTTTTATATTCATGAAACTCCCCTCACCTTTATGCTCCAGTTAGGATGCATGCCCTTATAGACTACACATAAAAGGGAACTGAGCTCCCTTGAGCACTTTTAGTGGGCTGCTTATGCTCTGGTTTAACACAGGAAAATCAGGGTGCAGGGATCATGTAATAATACATTGGTCCCAAGGGTGGCAGCAAGGGGAGAGGTATGTTTCAAAAGAAAATTGGCCACTGAGCCAAGCCACCCACTCAGTAAACCTTAAAGGGAATGACTACCCTCTGAAGCACTGCTTTTCCAGTTTGCCAAGACCAGCATGTTCTGTGAGACTGTCTTCTCTTAAGAGAAAGAGGGGTACCTTCCTCCCCAACTTATCAGTCTCTTCTCTCACTGAAGCTAGAGCATGTGTTTGTCTAAGGGAATCTGGAGGGATATCTCTAGACCTTGGCTGCCTCTTTTGTTTTTTCTTTCCCTTAGCATAAGTAATAATAATTCTGAAATGAACATATCCAGGCTTGCAGGCATCCTCATGAGTCTGACAGGTTAAGATATCTTGGGTTTCACAGTTGAAGTTGATGAGAAAAAAAAGAGTTTTCTGTAATTATTTTATTAGAGAAAGTGACCACCAAAAGAAGAAAAGCTCAAGCCCTGGCTTGTTTTTCTAGAGACCTGTACCTTTAAGAATCTGTTTAAGGAGGGCAGAGTCAAGGTGAAGATTAAATGATTGTTTAGCTGTTCCACAAAATGTTTCAAGTTAAGTAATCAACCTCCTGAGAGTTTAGAATAGAAGTTATAAGATACTGTATCATATTGTAGTGAGTTATGATTTTACATTTTTGACAATGTACATTATGAGTTTGTGTTTTGAGTGTTTTTTTTGGGGAGAGGAAATAAATGGCTAGCCTCTAAACTACATTTAGCATGGGAAGTAACATTTAGTTAGTGAACATTTAGTATGCATCTGATCCCTTTTAAAGAGACCGTACACATGAGCCAAGCCCAAGCT
The DNA here is from genome assembly GCF_016432865.1 of Antechinus flavipes. Classification (NCBI taxonomy): domain Eukaryota; kingdom Metazoa; phylum Chordata; class Mammalia; order Dasyuromorphia; family Dasyuridae; genus Antechinus; species Antechinus flavipes. Next base: position 226,462,305 of record NC_067399.1, on the reverse strand, counting down.
TTAAGTGATTTTCTCAAGATTTCCAGTATAGGGTCATAACAAGCAAAAGATTATAACTTTTAAAAACCCAGACTTCTCTCTTCAGAGTCCATTTTACCCCAAGACAGAACTTTGTGGACACTTTAAGTGATCTCCCTGCTTTCCAGGGGACTCTCAAAAATCTTGCCAATTCTGTGTTATTTAGCTTTCCTTATACTCCAACTCTCTAAGCCATACGTTGCTATTGGAAAAATCATAACTTTGATTATATGGATTTTTGTTGACAAGGTCATATCTTTGCTTTTTAGTAAGCTATCTAGTTTTGCTATAGCTTTCCTTCCAATGAAGAAGCATCTTTAAATTTCAGAACTGCAGGTGCTGTCTGCAGTGATCTTTGAGCCCAAGAATATAAACTCTGACACTGCTTCCATTTATTCTCCTTCTACTTGCCAGGAATAATGAAAAGAGTTGCCAAGATTTTAGGTATTATTGGGATTTTTTTCTCAATGTTTGTTTTAAGCCAGTCTTTACACTCTGCTTTTTCACCTTCATCAATGAGCTGCTTCATTTTTCTTCACTTTTTACTGCCTGGGTTGTGTCATCTACATATCAGATTGTTGCTGCTTTACACACAACCTTAAATCTGGCTTTTGATTCATCCATCCTGGTATTTCACATGATTCTAGTCTGCTTATAAGTTAAATAAATAAGGTGACAATGTACAGCATTATTGTATACTTTCCCAATCTTAAACCAATCTGTTGTTCCACGTTGCTTCTTGGCCCACATACAGGTTTCTCAGAGGACAAGTAAAATGTTGTACTCCGATCTCTTTGAGAATATGCCACAATGTGTGGTGGCCACTCTTTCAAAAGCTTTTGTGTAGTCAATGAAGAAGTAGATTTTTTTTTCTGGAATCCCATGTTTTCTCCTAATCCTAAAGTTGGCAATTTAGTCTCCAATTCCCCTGCTTCTGAAAACCAGCCTGGTAATTCTCAGTTCACCTAATGCTGAAACCTAACTCGCAGAAAATTTTAAGCATAATCTTGCTTATCTGTGAAATGAGTGCAATTGTTTGGTAATTTGAAAATTTCTTGACATTTTTAGGATTTGGGATATAAACTTTTTTTCAATCCAGTGGCCACTGTTGAGTTATCCAAATTTGCTGGCAAATGAGTACAACACATCTTTTAGGATTTTTAAATAGCTCAACTGACTGAATTCATCTCTACTAAAGCTTTATTGTAATGCTTCCTAAGGCCCCCTTGACTTAATTCAAGGGTGCTATTCTTGTGTAGAGTCACCTTTTGGGCTGTTGAAAAAGTGTTTGCTCTGATCAGTGAGTTATCTTGATAAAACTTTATCAGTATCTGTCTTGCTTTAGTCTGTACTCCAAGGCCAAACTGTGTTATTCCAGTTATCTTTTGATTTCCTACTTTAGCATTCTAATTCCCTATGATGAATGTGACATTTTAAAATATTATTTCCAGATGGTATATAAGATATCGCAGAACTGAACAACTTTGGCCTCTTCAGCACCAGTGATTGAAGCCTGAATTTGTATTATTGTGAAATTGAATGCTTTGTCTTGGACTCAAACAAATACATTGTTGTTTTTTTAGATTATACTCCTATCCTGCTTTTCTTACTATTTTATTGATCATGAGAGCTTCTCAATTTCTTCTAATGAATTCTTGCTCACGATAATATATGTAATGATTACCTGAATTAAATTCTCCTGTTCCTATCCATTGAAGATCACTGACACCAAGATGTCTTTCCATCCCCTGTTTGATCACTTTGAACTTATCTTGGTTTATAGATCTTACAATACAAGTTACTATTCAATATTAATCTTTACAGCATTAAACTTTCCTTTTGTCACTAGACACAAACACAGCTGAGCTTCCTTAGAGTTTTGGCCCAGCTGCTTCTTTCTTTCTGGAGCTACTTGTAGTGTCCTTCACTCTTCCCTAACAATGTGTTGGACACCTTCTGACCTGAATGACTCAACTTCCAGTATCATATCTCTTTTATCATTTTCATATTATCCATGAGGTTTCCTTAGCAAAGACAATGGAGTGATTTGCTTTTTCCTTTTCCATTGTGTCACCTTTTATCAGAACTCTCTACTATGACCTGTCCATCTGGATAATCTTGTACAGTATAACTCAAGAATTTCATTGACATGACACCATGACAAGGCAGTGATCCAGGGCAATGTGCATCTATTAAATACTTAATATATACCAAGCCCCATGCTAAGTATTTGAGTTACAAAGAAAGGCAACAAGCAAAACTGCCTACCTCTAAAGGAACCCATTTCTAATGGGAAAAACAAAATGTAAATAACTATGTGTGTGTGTGTGTGTGTGTGTGTGTGTGTGTGTATATATATATATGATATACCAAGTATAAATAAAAGATAATTTCAAAAGAGGACTAGTAACAGAGAGGTAGTAAAGGCTTCCTGTAGAAGAGGAGATTTAAGTCAAGTCAGGGAACCTAAGAATTTGAGGTGAGGAGGAAAAACATTCTAGCTATTTCTAAGGAAAAATGCACAGAGTGAGGAGAGTAACAAAAGCATGTGAGGGATCAGTAAGTAGGCCAGTTTAGCTAGAAGAAGGTGCAAAGAAGGAAGGGAAGTGTGAAAAGACTGGAAAGGTAGAAAAGGTTTTTCTATTTTGGTGTTGAAGAACCTTAAGTGCCAACAGAGGATTTTTCATCTGATCCTGGAGATAAAAGGGAGGCACGTGAATTTATTGAGTACAGAGAAGACAAACGTGTGTTTTAGAAAAATCATTTTAGTGCCGAGTAAAAGATGAATTACATAGAGGAGAAACTTAATTCAGGTAAACAATTTTGAAGGCTAAAATAATAATAGTCAAGGTAAGAAGTAATGAGAATTTGTACAAGGATGGTACCTGTGTGTGTGGAGAGGATAGAAGAGGATATATGGAAGAGTGAGGAGAGTGAGAAAAGATGATACAAGAAGGGATATTGCCAAAGTAAAAACAATATTTGGCAACAGATTAGCTATGTGGGGTTAGTGAGAATAGTGAAGGATAACATCAAGGTTTAGATTCTGAGAGAATGGTGTTGGCCTTGGTAGTAAAAAGAGAAGTTGGAAAGAGGAAAAGATTTTTTGGGGAAAATAAAGTTTTGTTTTGGACGTTTAGGATTTGAAGTGGTTATACAATATACAATTCCTCCTGATTTCCAAAGCTTTCCTTATTTTGGTTACGAAGAACTGGAGATCAGGATATAGACTATGGATAGCTACATAGATCTGGAAATCATATGCTTAGAGATTATATTGAATCCATGGGAACTGATGTGATAACCAAGCAAGATAATATAGAATGAAATGAGAAAAGAACTCAAGACAGAGACTTGAGGGATGTAGTGGGTGTGACATGGATGAAAATTCAGCAAAGCCAGTGAAAAAGCAGATAGAACAGTAACATGAAAACCTAGACAAAAATAAAGCGTAATCCAGAAGTAAAAGATCATCAACAGTATCACAGATTGCAGAGAGATCAAGAAGGATCAGAATTTCTTAAAGGACTTTTATACTTAGTAATTAAGAGATGATTGGTGACTTCAGAAAGATCAGTTTCAATAAAATGAGAAAAGTGCCAAGTATAGATATATATCTTTCTCAAGTTTAACCAAAAAGAAGAGAAAAATAGACCAGTAGCTAATGTGGATGGTCAAATAAAGTATTTTTTAAAGATAAGGGAGAAATAGGTAGACTTGTGGACATCAGTGAAGGAAGCAGATGGGGGAAGAAGTAAAAATTTCAGAGAGAGTAAGGTGTTAGATGGGACAATCTCTTGAAGAAAAAAGAAAAATGATGGCATTATGAGTATATTATTTAAGGGACAGCTAGATAGTACAGTGGATAGAGCATTCATTGTCCCTGAAGATAAGAGGAACTGAGTTCAGATCCAGATTCAGACACTTGACACTTACCAGCTATGTGGTCTTGGCAGGTCACTTAAGCCCAATTTCCTTGCCAAACAAAAACGAGTATATTTAGTAGGGGTTGTCTTGCCAAGGAAAAGAGCCTTATTTTCCTAGGTATAGGGTAAAGGAGGAGTTAATGGAGAAAGATGTCTGAGTGGTATGAGAAGGGACCAAAGGGAGAAGAGGAAACTCTCAGTGAACATTCCCATTTTTAAGTGAAATTTTTTTAGCTAAGGATAGGAGTGGGAGACCTGAGGAATGATAAAAAAAAGATTTGGTATGGTTCTTGTAGTGGATAAGATAGTGAATCTGTTAGAGTTTTAAAAATTGTTTACTTTGCTGTAGTGAGAATCCAGTTGAGATTATGAAGTATAAATTTGTGGATATAATCAGCATGGTTTTTGTGATTTTCTTTTTTTTTTCATTCTTTTTTTTTTAATTAAAGCTTTTTATTTACAAAACATATGCATAGGTAATTCTTGTGTTCCAAATTTTCTCCTCTTTCCCCCACCCCCTCCCCTAGATGGCAGGTAATCCAATACATATTAAATGTTAAAATTATGTTAAATCCAATATATGTATACATATTTATACAATTATCTTTCTGCACAAGAAAAATCAGATCAAGAAGGAAAAAAAAAACTGAGAAAGAAAACAAAATGCAAGCAAACAACAACAGAAACATTGAAAATGTTATGTTGTGGTTCACACTCAGTTCCCACAGTCCTCTCTCTGGATGTAGATGGCTCTCTTCATTACAAGATTATTGGAACTGATTTGAATCATCTCATTGTTGGAAAGAGCCACATCTATCAGAATGGTGGTTTTTGTGATTTTCTTCAGCTTTATTTAGCAGCATATAAATATAGACAAAGGAAGCAGATAGGGCAAGTAATCCAAGGTTAGTGTTTGACTAGGTATGATAGGGATTGAGTGCAGAGGATAGTGTAAATTTAAACTAATTCAACAATGGATCAAGATGGTAAAGGGAGGATAATGTAGCCAGTGAATAGATGATAACCTTTCAAAGTACTGAAGGAAGGAGGGACTGGAAGGTACAATGAGCTTGAAGAACAGTATTAGGGGTTTATAAGAAACATGAAAAGACAGAATGATAAAAGATTGTGATCAGATAAAGTAATTTTTGAATTCATTAACACAGAAGAACACTTGTGGGTAAAGGCCAAATCAAGGGTATAGCCATCTCTGTCTGTAGCTGAAATAGAGCAAAGGAGTAAGGATTAATATGAGTTGACTGAGAAATTGGAAGGTAAAGGTAATTGAGGAAAACTTAGGATGTATATTGAAATGCCATAATATGATAATGAAAACTGAGATAAAGCAGAAAAACCACAGCCAATCACTAAACTCATAAAGGAAGAAAAATGTCCTGGATTTTGGTAGACAATGGTCATCAAGATGCAGATAGGGCAATTAATGTGGATATCATGAATCTTAAAGAAGACATTGCTAAGTAATGATGGTAGAGGGATAGTAAAGTAGACATGGGGAGACAAAAATATTCTAAAGTCTCTGTTATAGTCTATGAATACAGGAGGCATTAAGACAAAATGCAGTCAGTATTAGAATGAGCAAGAAGGGAAACAATACTTTCATATAGGAAGCATATCTTTAACGCCAAAAGAAGTATAAAAGGAAAAGGCTTAAGGTAAAAATAAGTTTTTTAATTATGGAGCAAGCATTGTAGAGGAATGGAAAAGATAAGCAAATCTGAAATCCAACTTTGGGGGCATATAGTTGAAGAGGATGAGAATGAGAGAGCCAGTGGTTAGGGAATTTATAGGATGTATATATTGAGAACCAGTGGATTTAGAATCATTGTGATAAGAATCATATGAAGAAGTACAAATCTGCTAACCATTGAGGAATGAGTCTAGGTGGTTTATCAGTGATTGGAGAAAGGTTATTCAAGAAATAGATAATTAGATTGTTAATGGTCTTCAAGGTCCAACCTCATGGCAGATAACATGGCAGATAATATTGGGTGTTCAGAGCTCAAGGAGACAAATCTTATAGTAGACAAGAGCAACTTGAGGTGTAGTTGGAATTATCTAATCAAGAGATAGGAGGTAATAGTACTAGGCTGAGGAAATTAAGGGTGGAAGGAAGATCTTCTCTGAGAGGTGAATACTGGGTCAAGGACAGAGACAAAGAATTAATTATAAAGAATCAATTAAGCATTTATTAAGCACTTCTTGTATGGTAAGTAATGTGCTATGTACTGGGAATACAGACACAAAAATGGAATTCTCTTCTCTTAAGTACCTTCTTACATTACATTGAGAAAAACAAAGAGAAAATATATAAAAAGTAAATACAAAATACTTTTAGGAAAACATGATTAAGAACATTAAGAAAGGTCTCTTGCAAAAGAGTACTTGAACTAAACTTGGAAAGGTGTTGAGAATTCCATTATGTAGAAATAAGGGGTTGTATTATAAGCTTTTGTAGAAAACTTGTGCAAATATGCAGAGATAGAAGAAATAATGGCTAGACCAAAGAATATGGTAAGGGTAATATGTAATAGAAGTTCATCAAAAGCAAGACTATAAAGACTATAAAGACTATATATTTTGTATGCCAAACAGAGGAATTTGCACTCGATTGTCTTTAGACCAAGGATTTTTAACATGAGATCTTAAGAGTTTTTGAAAATATCTTTACAACTATATTTCAATATAATTGGTTTCCTTTATGAATTTTATTTTATTCATTTATCATCATTATTCTGAGAAGGGTTCCATAGGCTTCACCAAACTGAGAATCCATGACCCCACAAAAAGGTTAAAAACTCTTGCTCTAAGCTAATAGTGAGATACTTGAGCTTTTATGAAGGATTTCAAAGAAAAGCAATAAGGAAATGTTATTTAAAAAGAGAAGAGCAAATAAATTGTAAATCAGTAAATAAAAACTGAGCTAAGCAATAGATTGCTCAACAGAAGCCTAGAAAATGCCAAGAAAGCTAGAAGTCTCCCATGATATTGGATAGAATTGGTATAGAAAATTTATGACAGGACAGAAAAAAAATCAGGATGATAAAATACAATGTTTATAAAGTGCTAGACTTGGACTCAGTAAGATATGTATTCAAATTCCACCTCTGGCATTTACTAGTTGAATGACCACAGGCAAATTGCAACCTCAATTCCCTAAGATATACCTGCTGAGTTACTAATAGCAATTGTAGTTAACATTTATAGAGTACCAAGCACACTCATAAGAAGAGGGGTCTAGTGAGCAATAGCTTTACAATTATTTCATTCTCATAACCATCCTAGGTATATGCTCAGATGAGGAAACTAAGCAGAGATTAAGTGATTTCCCCAGGGTCACACAACTAATATGTGTCTAAGGGTAGATTGGAATGCAAGTTCTTCCTGACTCAAGATTTAGCATCTAATTCCCTGTTAGAGATGTTAGAAATATTTTACAAGGATTTTTTTTTAAGTGCTTATGTAGTATTTACTCTGTTCTAGGCACTTAGCTAACTGCTTTACAATTATAATCTCATTTGATCCTTGTAATAATCCTGGGCTGTAGGTTCTATTATTATGCTCCCTTTTAAAAAATGAGGAAACAGAGACAAAGATTGAATTGCACAAAGTCACACAGCTAGTCACTGTCTTGACTAATGTTATAATAATTCTGTTGAAAAAGACTTAAAAATTCATCTAGTTCAACTTCCTATCTCACATAAAAATCATTTCATACAATTCTAGGTATGTGTCATTTAGGTTTAGATGAAATACTACCAGTGTTGGGGAACTTATTTTGGAATGACTTGAGGAATATGGAACTATTTGCCAGATGCTTAATGACCTGCATTGCCCCACTACTATACGGCTGTGATTTAGAAAAAAAAAATTGTCACTGCTTTTTATTCTTTTTCCTCATTCAGTGTCGGGCTGTGTATGGCTGCTGCTAGCGTCTTCTTTCAACCTTCTAATTTGCTGTTTCTAATCTACTGTGGGCTAGGTAAAAGATTTGTTAGAGTTTTGTGAAAAGTGAGAGATGTTAGGTGAGGGATAAGGTTTGGAAAGGTAGTTCTTATGAGGATGAACAACAGCACCTAGATTTGAGGACAACTATTTTTTATTTTTTTTTTTTTTGTGAGGGTGGTATAGTATTTTATTTTTTAGTTTCTTTTATTTATTTTTTTAATTTTATTATAGCTTTTTATATACAAAACATATGCATGGATAATTTTTCAACATTGACCCTTGCAAAAACTTCTGTTCCAACTTTTCCCTTCCTTCCCTCCACCCCCTCCCCTAGGTGGCAGGTAGGAGAACAACTATTTTAATTGACCAAAGGCTTATTTATTTATCAGGAAAGTTGATTAGCAAATAAGCAAGTCATTCATTTATGCAAAAAATACTTATTGACTATCAATTCTGTATATATCCTACTCTTGAGGAGCCTATAGTCTGACAGTGGAGAAAAGAGCCAGAACTAATTTAACAAGGGACCGGACAAGGAAAAACTAGCCTTCATGAATATGCATAACATGCACAATGTGATGTAACTCCACCTACCCCCACACATGGACTTCCAGGCATTTGTGTATTCTATGACTTTCCAGTGTGCTTAAGGTCAGGTGGGGAAAGTTTGTTGGTTTTTGTTAATAGCTTCTGAACCAGAACTGAATAAGAATAGGAAAGACCTCAGTTACTTAAGCTTATTCTCTTTTCTACTTGGCTAAGTATGGTAAGTAAGGAAGCAAGGACTGCGGTAAGCCTCTGAATTGAGAGATAGAGAGCTAACACTAGTGGCCTATTCTCCCCACTTAAACTGACATGAAGCCATGATTATATGGCCTTACTGCTGCTTCTGTCCTGGTTGTGTCTATTCTTTTTTATTTAGGTGAAGGAATATGAAGTAGGGAAAGAAAGGGGGATGGAGCCAAGAAGGTGGAGTAAAGGCAGGAACTCATCAATCTCTTCCCCAAAACTACTTCAAATTCTTCTAAATAATGATTCTAAACAAATTTTAGGTCATCAGAACACCCAAAAGAGTAGAATATTTTATGGCCAAAGACAATTTAGAAGCTCAGCAGGATGGGAGTCTAGCCTGCAGTGCTGGTGCAGGTCATGCCAGCACAGGCTGGTCCTGAGCCCAACCCCAGAAAAGTGAGAACCAATCAGTGGCAGCACTGGTGGTTTTCAGATATCTCAGCCCAGAGACATCAAAGACAATTTGGAAGGCTGACAGGAAAGATTTGTCAATAGGCTGAGAGGACCTTAGGAAACCAGCATACCAGGAGTGAGTGTGAATAGTAGTAGTGGTGGCAGCTTCCAGAAACCTCAGCTGTAAGAGGAAGGACTATGTTTACTTTAACATATTAGATCTTACAAATACAGTAGGGTAGGGATATTCCTACCAATTCCAGGGCAGAAAAGAGGATATGTGGTCAGGTCCCTACAAGGATCTCTGAAAACATTTGCACAAAATCCCTGAAGCTTGGGACAGTACACCCTTTAGAGAAACACAGCCCTACTTTAACAAAGAATTAAAAGCTGAGTGATAGGCTAGGAAAATAAGCAAACAACAGAAAAAGACTCTGACCATAGAAAGTTACTATGATTACAAGGAAGATCAAAACACACATTCAGAAGATAAATTCAAAGTTCCTAAATCCAAAACCTCCAAGAATTAGACTCAGGCCATGGAAAGAGTTCAAAGGGATTTTGAAAATCAAATAAGAGAAATAGAAGAAAAATTAGGAAGAAAACTGAGAGTGGTGCAAAAGGAAATACAAAAAGCTGGTGAGAAGAATGTCTTAAAAAGCAAAATTGTGGGCAGGTAGATGGGGCAGTGGATAGAGCACCAGCTCTGAAGTCATGAGTGCAAATCTGGCCTCAGACACTTAAGACACTTAACACTTCCTAGCTGTGTGGTCAGTTAACCCCAATTTCCTCAGAAAAAAAAAAAAAAAGCAAAATTGGCCAAATGGCAAAAAACTCACCAAGGAAAATAATTCTTCAAAAATTAGAATTGAGCAAATGGAAACTAATGGCATTATAAGAAATCAAGATACAATAAAGCAAAACCAAAAAAATGAAAAAAACTCATTGGAAAGAATATTGGAAATGGAATAGACTCAAGCTATAATTTTGTGAACTTTGAAAGGTAAAAAAAAGTAAGGAGTTATAGGTTATAGGAGTCTGCCAGACTTTGTGGGCAATCGTGTCAGTGATAAATGAAACTCAAAGTTACCTGACTGACCCAGAACAGTAGTGGGTCAATAGCACCCAAAAAAGAATTGCTCATACATAGGTTGTTAACTGAAACATAGGTTATGTCACCATTGGAAGTAAACTTAGTTGGGTGAATGTTTGATACAACTACTCAGGGGCTGAAGTAGTATAGAGAAAAATCTGGATCTAGATTTTGAAAGGGAAAGATTTGTACTTTAGTTCTCACTGTATCTTCTCTTATAAAATCTATTTATAAAAGTTTATTGATATTAATTAGTTAATTGTTACTGGGGTGATTTTCATTGAGAAGAACTCGCCAGCATGGGTGCTCAAGCAAATAGCATTAGAGAGAGAGAGAGAGAGATCCAAACTCTTCAGAAATATCCCTACAATGTTGAAAGAAAGATAAAGTCTTGTCCTAGGAAACTCACTCTCCAGTGAGAGTGGGAGCTGAGATAAAGACATACCCCATCCCAGAATTTATAATAGGCTATACTGATATCAGGTAAAATATTAGAAATGCTATAAAAATGCAAAATATTATGAGAATTTGAAGGAGGAAAAGACTTCCTGGAAGAGGTAACATTGCAGTTGAGCTTTAAAAAATGGCTTAAATTTTGACAGGCATAGATAGAGAACGCAATACATTGGAAGTAGATGTTCTCTACCATAATAGACATATATTGAATTGAATTGAAAGGCATTAAAAAGGAAAGGCGCAATGGAAGATAAGTTTGTGAGGCATAAAAAGCCTTCCAAATTTTTTATTACACACCAGAAACTCATGATTTTGTTGAGATAATACATAAAAAGTTACTTAATCTTATGTATCTTTATTAAGTGATGCAATATTTTAAGGGAGTTAAAGGAGAGATAAAGTATTAAGGACTAAATAAAGTAACTAGATACAGTTTTATAGAGGACCTGGAACTGGAATTCAGAAAAGCCTGAGAGAGGGAAATAGGAAAATTTTGGTTTTATGTAAATAGGTGCTTCTCTGCTAGGAGATTTTGCTATATTTTTACCATTTATCAATTGGAAAATGGCTTGAAGTCTTATACATTGAGTCAATTCTCTATATATTTTAGAAATGAGGCCTTTTTAAAACCCTTGAATGTAAAAATGTTTTTTCTAGTTTATTGCTTCCCTTCTAATTTTGTCTGCATTAGTTTTGTTTTTTAAACTGAATATAATCAAAATTATATATTTCGTGATCAATAATGATCTCTAGCTCTTCTCTGGTCACAAATTCTTCCTCCTCTACATATCTGAGAGGCATACTATTCTGTGTTCTTCTAGTTTGTTTATAATATCATTCTTTATGTCGAGATCATGAACCCATTTTGATCTTATCTTGGTATACAGTCTGAGATGTAGGTCAATGCCTAGTTTCTGCCATACTAGTTTTCCATTTTCCCAGCAGTTTTTGTCAAATACTGAATTCTTATTCCAGAAGCTGGAGTCTTTAGGCTTGTCAAACACTAAATTACTATAGTCATTGACTATTTTATCCTGTGAACCAAACCTACTCCACTGATCAACTACTCTCTTTCTTAATCAGTACCAAATGATTTTGATGACTACTGCTTTATAATATAATTTTACATCTGGTACAACTAGGCCACCTTCATTTGCATTTTTTTCATTAAGTCCTTTGAAATTCTTGACCTTTTGTTCTTCCAGATGAATTTTGTTATTTTTTTCTAGGACTGTAAAATAGTTTCTTGGGAGTTTGATTGGCATAATACTAAATAAATAGATTAATTTAGGTAGTATTGTCATCTTTATTATATTTGCTTAACCTATCCAAGAGCACTTGATATTGTTCCAATTGTATGAAAAGTGTTTTGTAGTTTTGCTCATGTAGTTCTTGATTTTCCCTTGGCAGATAGATTCCCAAATATTTTATACTAGTGACAGTTATTTTAAATGGAATTTTTCTTTGTATTTCTTGCTGTTGGACTTCAGCAAAGTTTTCTAATTAGGAAAGATGATGGTTGAAAAAGAAAATGATAAAGTTATAAAACCAGTAAAAAAAAATTAGATAAGAAGATATTCACCAAATCCCAGAATACTTGTGTAACAAACCTACTGAACTAGAAGGTGGATTAGGTATCATGACATAGGATGTTTTTGATACTTCTCAGATGCTTTTAAAATCAAGCACACTAAAGCCAAAATGTTTAACTGACTTATTTATTTTCTATTCAAAGGCAATCTAAAGCATAAGTACTAAACTTAATCTCAATCTTTATCAATTAGTTAACTGAAGCGCCATCCCAGAAGAATTGGGGAACTTTCTTCTCTCATATATTTTCTCACCTTTTGCATTCTCAAACCTCAAACTTTATAAGCTTAGACTAACATGATTGTTAGCAACTATATATTTTGTTGTTTGATAACCAATAATGCAGAAAAATAAAATACTTCAATAATATTATTATGAACAGAATACCAACCAGAGCCACCTTTGTGCTCTGGAGAAATGCAGGAAATTTCTGTTTAGAATTTTTCTCATGCATTGCCAACTGCCAACTCCTAAATACCCCAATCCCAGTCCAAAAAAAATTAGTAATTCTCTTCAGAAAGACATTAACTCAGATCCTCTCAGAATATTTTTCTCACTTCTCAGACATGACAGTTAACTAGTTTTCTTCAAAGAATAAAATCTCAGTTCACTTTCCATAAACATTGAAAGATAAATTCAGTTCATCCTTAAGAATTTATCTCATAATAGCAAACTTTCAAATCAAAAGATCTACCAATCATCACAGAAATGATAGTTCTATTCATTCTTTCTCATTGTTTCAGACATACTTCTTGCAAAGTAACTGTCAGTATCCAAAGTCTCCATAAGAAGAGCTGTTTACCTTGGGGTTACACTAATACTAGACAATGGAGTTTGCAACTAGAAAGAAAGAGAGTTTTAGGATAAATAAAAGGAAATGTTATTTGATATTGTGGGTAGCAATCAAAGGATTTAGAACTTAAAAGAACCAATTACCTCCAGGATCAAATATGAAATCCTGTTTGGCAATAAAAGTCCTTCACAACCTTTCCTTCTCTTTGCTAACACTTTCTATCACTACTACTCCAGGTGAGCTTGGGGAGTTTATCTGAAGGATATCCTTTTGACACTGCATATACTTAAGAAAATATCATTGCAGTGTCAATGTCTATCTCCCATGCTTCTAATGATCTTTCTCTTTACTTCCAACTCTTAGACTTAGACTTAGCTCAAAATACTTTATGCAGGTAGGCTCCTTTCCTGTACCACATTCCTCAGTATTTTTCATTTATACTCTACACATCTTGTGATATGTATGTACTCCAAGTTCCAAAGCCATTGGTATAGGATTTTCTTCTTATTGGTAGAGATCAATACTACTGTGCTGTGTGAATGGTAGGGCAGAAATGGTGAAAGTGGAAGAGAGGAGAGGACAAGTCTCCTTGAGTCTTTTTAGGACTCTTTCTCTTTAGTGGCTACATCAAACACTTCTAGCTTTAGTTTTGAGAGGATTGTAACCCCACTTAAGTTTGCTGAAGGAAAAGATTGGGGGAAAAGCCAAAGACTTGACAGTCTCAGTCACATCTCTATTCCCAGCTTTCTATAGTAGAAATTATAGTAGAAAATTCAGAAAACTCCTTGGATGGAAGACAGAGACAGAGACAGGCAGAGACACAGGGAGACAGCCACAGAAACATACAGAGACAGAGAAATCTTTGTTTGTGTGTGTGTGTGTGTGTGTGTGTGTGTGTGTGTGTTTTACACACACACATGCACACATACACACATAAAATGTAGGATTTTATTACTGAGTTTATATCCTTTAGATAGGTACACATATATATGTTATTATATATAACATGTATATTATATAATTTAATTATATAAACTCAATAACAAAACCTTACATTTTATACATATGTTGTTTGTTAAATACATTATATATGAGTGTATATGTACTTCAAAAACAACATATGTGTAAAATATAAGGTTTTTGTTATTGACTGTGTAGAATATATGTATATATACATGCATATATATTATAGATTTATAATATACATAGATTTATAGTATGTACATTATATTATACATCTATATAATATATTAATATTATTTTATACATAACATATTTGCACATAACATATTTACATGTATTTTACATATATTTTATATATACATATAGATGTTTTTTAAACATTGGTACATAATATTTTCAAAACAATCATTATTATATTTTTACTGTGTCATTATGGAGCATTAGAATGCCTGCATAGTGACCAACAAGGTAAGGGGTGACTAAGAAAGTTGCTGTAGACTCCTGGATTTGCCTAAGGACTAGTCTTGGGATGGGGCCTTGCCAGGATAAACTGCTTATAAAACACGTTCCTGGGTCATCCCCTTGAACACTAATCCAGGAGTGGCTTATATACTATGAAAAATATATATTAAAAAAATCTTTAGAATTGTAATTCCTCCTATCTCCAATCCCCAACTTAACACAATTGGGAAGCATTTGCTATAATACTCAGCAAAACACTAAAGGACTCTCTCTAAAGGAATCAAACTTCACAGAAAAACATCATTGCCCAATGAAAGGTTTATGAAAAGGGAGTAGAAAGATCTAAGGGGAAATCTCTAGAAAGATAGAAGTGAGAGAGAGGGGAAGAAGAAAGGAAACAAAATACACCCTCTGACCCTTCACTACTGAGAAGAAAGAGGGTAATACTACTCCAACTTTTCTCCCACTCAGTTGTTAATACTCCTTCTGTCTGTGATGAATGTTTTGCTAAATTTGAACAGCTTCTTAGTGTTTTGTTTCTCTCTGAACCCTTGTTCTCTGCTCCACTAGATTCCTTGAGCAACAGGACTACAAGATCTCAGCCTGTCCAGACTCAACCCTGCTGAGATCATGAATTGCCTCCTACCAGAAAGCTATATAATTAGTCCCTGCAAGCTTGCAGAAGGAACTATAATAAAATATTATGGTGCTATTAGGATGCTATTAAAAATGATAAATATAAAGCATACAAAGATGTAGTAGGCATTTATGTAGCAATTTTAAAATTTATAAAGCATTTTATATAAATATTATATCTCTTTTGATCCTCACAACAATCTTGTGAAAAGGTACTACAGATACCATGCTTATTTTACAGATTAACACAACAAGCGGTTAAGTCACTTGCCTTTGGTCATACAATTGAGTTGAAATTGTAATCCATGTTTTTCTGACTTTTAAGTTCCTTACTCTATCCATTAAAAAATTACAAAAAACTGTGAAAGTAATACAAAGATCAGCAGAACCAACTCTATAATATATTTATATGTATAGAATATGTGCATCTACATGTATATATATTTGATTACAATTTTGACATTTAAAAATAACAAAATCAAAAGTAGAAGAATTTTAGATATGTTTAGAAAAGGATACAGAGCAAATGCATTTTTGTTTCGTGCCTGTTAATTAATTTGGTTCTTTATAAAATGCTAAGAGTTTACATATCAATTCTTTCAAATATAAAATCAACATTTCCTTCTATTGTATGACTATTTGATAATCTGTTTTTATTGGCTGGTACTGCTCACTTTAAAAATATATATATAATGGGGAGGGCGGAGCCAAGATGGCAGAGAGGACACAAGCTTCATTATGAGCTCCTTTCTACCCTCACTTACTGATTACCAAATTCAGCCTCTGAAATAGTGCTTGACTGGTAGAATCCACAAATATTGGGAGTACAACAAATTATCAGCAGAAGATAATAATTTGGAAGATCGACAGAAAAGGTCTGTCCTGATCAGGTGGGAGGAGGGCAACACAGGTAGGGAGGCAGAACATGAAGGCTAGCGCATGCTGAGTAGACCAGGGTGGGGTGCAGTCTCTGCAGGTGGAAAATTTGCAGGGAGGATTCTACCACAGGTTGGCTACTCTGCTTTGGTTGCAAAGCAGATCAGTAGAGAAGTTAAACAAATGCCAAAGACAGAGTGTACCCTAAAATGCCAGATTTTAACAGGACCTGGCCACACCCACCTAGCCCCAGGAATGACTCAGCATGGACCATAGCCCAGCTGTGCAGCCACATTCTGCAGTGGGGAGCTCTGCTCGGGGTAGTCACACTTCCACTGTGCGGGGCTCTTCCTAGGGCAGTGGCACTTCTGCTGTGTGGGGCTCTTCCCAGGGCAGTGGCACTTTCCCAGCTTGGCCATTCTTTGCAACCCATTTGCAGGACAGCTACTGTCCATCTGTCCCTGTTCTGTAAAGGAAGCTGGTAACCTTCTCGCCCTGAAGGCATACCCCAAGAACTTTTTTTTTAAATGAGTAAAAAAAAAAAAAAAAAAAACAAGCTAACTCTAACTATTGATAGCTTCTATATAGAAAGAGAGCAGGTTTCCAATCCTGAGGAGACTAACAGCAAACAGTCTTCAGACAAGCCCCAAAGTGTGATGTAACTTGATCCCCATCACACAAGGCTCTCCTAGAAGAAATTATACAAAATCTTAAAAGAGAGCTAAAAGAAAAATGGGAAAAGAAAAGAGAAGCTCTGCAAGAGAGTATGGAAAAAACATATAACTCATTAAAAGAAAATTTTGATAAAGTGGAAAAAGAAAACAACTTTTTGAAATGTGAATTAGAAAATATAAAGAACTCCCAGGGAAACAGAATTTGTGAATTGGAAAATATAAAGAACTCCCAGGTAAGTAGAATTTGTGTATTGGAAAAAGAAAATTACTCATTAAAAAAATTAGTGAAATGGAAAAAAATTCCATAGAATAAAACAACTCATTTAAAAACTCAATTAGACATATACAAAAAGAAGTTTAAAAAGTTAATGAAGAAAATAACTCATTAAAAATCAGGACTGAATGCATAGAAATGAATGATTCATTGAGACATCTACAATCAGTCAAGCAAAACCAAAAAATGAAAAATAGAAAAAAAAAAGTTAAATTTTACTTGAAAAAACAACATACCTGGAAAATAGAACTAAGAGAGATAATCTGAGGATTATTGGACTTCCTGAAAATTATGATAAAAAAAGAGCTTAGACACCTTTTTACAGGAAATTGTCAAAGAGAACTGGCCAGATGTAATAAAATCAGAAGGTAAAATAGGCATTGAAAGAATTCATTGAACACCTTCTGAAAGAGACCCCAAAATAAAAACTCAAAGGAAATTGTGGTTAAATTTCAGAACTATCAGACTAAGGAAAAAATATTACAAGCAGGCAGAAAAAAAACAATTTAAATATCGAGGAGCCACAATAAGGATCACTCAGGATGTAACAGCTTCCACATTAAAGGATCGAAGGAGTCTGGATATTTTGGAAGGCAAAAGAACTTGGAATGCAGCTAAGAATAAACTACCCAGCTAAGCTGAGCATTTTCTTCCAGGGAAGAAGATGGATATTCAATGAAACACATGAATTCCACTTATTTCTAATGAAAAAAACAAAGCTAAAACAAAAATTTGGCCTCCAAATATAGGACTCAAGAGAAGCATAAAAGATAAAAAAAAAAAACTTTTGAGAACTGTATTTCTGTTATGGGCATGCATAGAGTGTGTAAAATTTGGTTTTACTGTTATAATACAAAAAAGGGGGAATTAGAAGTAGAATGGGGATTGTATCAGAAAAAGAGAAAAAGGGAGATAAAAAGAGGGAAATTACATCCCACAAAGAGGCAAAAGAAACCTATCATATCTGAGGGAATTAAGGAAGGGGGAGGAACATTGTGTGAATCTTACTCTCATCAGATTTGGCTCAAAGAGAAAATATTAGACATATTTGGTTTACAGAGAAACTTCTCTCACCTCATCAAAAAGTGGAAGAGGAAAAGGAAAAAGGAAAAGAGTACATTATATAGAAGAGGACACAGAAAAAATAAGGGAAAGGTATAAGAAAGGGGAAAGGACTCAAAAGGGGTGGGAGGGATTCTAAAAAGGGAGAGCTTCGTGAGGGAAGTGGTGCCCATAAGTTTAATACTGGGGAGAGGGATAAGGAGAGAAAGAAAAAGAAAAGCATAATCTGGGGATAATAAGATATCAGGAAATACAAAATAGTTTTAACTCCCATAAAGTGGAGGCAGAAAGCAGACTGGATCAAAAGCCAGAATCCTACCATATCTTGTTTATAGGAAACACATTTAAAGCAGGATGATACATATAGAGTAAAGGTAAAAGGCTAGAGCAGACTCTATTATGCTTCAGGTGAAATAAAAAAAAGCAGGGGTAGCCATTCTTATCTCAGATCAAGCAAAAGCAAAAATTGATCTAGTTAAAAGAGATAAGGAAGGAAACTATATCTTGCTAAAGGGTAGCATAGACAATGAAGCAATATTAATACTAAATATATATGCACCAAGTGGTATAGCATCTAAATTCCTAAAGGAGAAGTTAAGAGAGTTGCAAGAAGAAATAAACAGCAAAACTATAATAGTGAAGATCTCAACCTTGTACTCTCAGAATTAGATAAATCAAACCACAAAACAAATAAGAAGTTAAAGAAGTAAATAGAATATTAGAAAAGTTAGGTATGATAGATCTTTGGAGAAAACTGAATGGAGACAGAAAGGAGTACACTTTCTTCTCAGCAGTTCATGGAATCTATACAAAAATTGACCATATATTAGGACATAAAGACCTCAAAATTAAAGACAGAAAGGTATAAATAGTAAATGCATTCTTTTCAGATCACAATGCAATAAAAATTACACTCAACAAATAGTTGGGGTAAATAGACCAAAAAGTAATTGGAAACTAAATAACCTCATTCTAAAAAATGAATAGGTGAAACAGCAAATCATAGACACAATTAATAATTTCATCCAAGAGAATGATAATGATGAGACAACATATCAAAATTTGTGGGATGTAGCCAGAGCAGTAATAGGGGGAAATTTTATATCTCTAGAGCCTTACTTGAATAAAACAGAGAAAGAGAAGATCAATGAATTGGGCTTGCAACTTTAAAAGCTAGAAAAAGAGCGAATTAAACCCCCCCAATCAAATACTAAACTTGAAATTCTAAAATTAAAAGGAGAAATTAATAATATTGAAAGTTTAAAAAAAACTGTTGAATTAATAAATAAAACTAAGAGTTGGTTTTATGAAAAAAACAACAAAATAGATAAACCTTTGGTAAATTTGATTAGAAAAAGGAAAGAGGAAAATCAAATTGTTAGTTTTAAAAATGAAAAGGAAGAACTTTCCACCATGAAGAGGAAATTAGAGCAATAATTTGTAGTTACTTTGCCCAACTTTATGCCAATAAATTTGATAACCTAAATGAAATGGATGACTACCTTCAAAAATATGGGCTGCCCAGATTAACGAGAAGGAAGTAAATTGTTTAAATAGTCCCATTTTAGAAAAAGAAATAGAACAAGCTATTAATCAACTCCCTAAGAAAAAATCCCCAGGAACAAATGGATTTACATGTGAATTCTATCAAACATTTAAAGAAAAATTAACTCCAATGTTTTATAAACAATTTGAAAAATAGGAAATGAAGGACTCCTACCAAATTCCTTTTATGACACAGACATGATACTGATACCTAAACCAAGTAGGTTGAAAACAGAGAAAGAAAATTATAGACCAATCTCCCTAATGAATATTGACGCTAAAGTCTTAAATAAAATATTAGCAAAAAGATTACAGAAAATCATCCCCAAGATAATACACTATGACCAACTAGGATTTACACCAGGAATGCAGGACTATTTCAATATTAGGAAAACTATTAGCATAATTGACTATATAACTAATCAAATTAACAAAAACCATATGATCATCTCAATAGATTCAGAAAAAGCATCTGATAAAATCCAACATCCATTCATATTAAAAAACACTTGAGAGTATAGGAATAAATGGACTTTTCCTTAAAGTAGTAGCATCTTTTAAAACCAACAGTAAGTATCATATGTAATGGGGATAAATTGCAACCATTCCCAATAAGATCAGGAGTGAAACAAGGTTGCCCACTATCACCATTACTATTCAGTATTGTATTAGAAATGTTAGCTTTGGCAATAAGAGTTGAGAAAGAGATTAAAGGAATTAGAGTAGGTAATAAGAAAACCAAATTATCACTCTTTGCAGATGATATGATGGTATACTTAGAGAACCTCAGAGATTCTACTAAAAAGATTTAGAAATAATCCACAACTTAAACAAAGTTTCAGGATACAAAATAAACCCACATAAGTCATCAGCATTTTTATATATCACTAAAAACATCCAATAGTTAGAAATACAAAGAGAAATTCCATTTAAAGTAACTACTGACAGTATAAAATATTTAGGAATCTATCAGCCAAGGGAAAATCAGAAACTATATGAGCAAAACTACAAAACTCTTTCCACACAAATAAAGTTATATCTAACCAATTGGAAAAATATTAAAGGCTCTTGGATAGGGTGAGCGAATATAATAAAGATGACAATATTACCTAAACTAATTTATTTATTTAGTGCTATACCAATCAGACTTCCAAAAAACTATTTTAATGACCTAGAAAAAAATAACAAAATTCACTTGGAAGAACAAAAGGTCAAGACTTTCAAGGGAACTAATGAAAAAAAAAATCAAATGAAGGTGGCCTAGCTGTATCTGAGCTAAAACTATATTATAAAGCAGCAGTCACCAAAACCATTTGGTATTGGCTAAGAAATAGACTAGTTGATCAGTGGAATAGGTTGGATTCACAGGACAAAATAGTAAATAATTTTAATACTCTAGTGTTTGACAAACCCAAAGACCCCAGCTTTTGGGATAAGAATTCACTATTTTACAAAAACTGCTGGGAAAATTGGAAATTAGTATGGCAGAAACTAAGCACTGACCCACACTTAACACTGTACACCAAGATAATGTCAAAATGGTTCATGATCTAGCCATAAAGAATGAGATTATAAATAAATTAGAAGAACGTAGGGTAGTTTACCACTCAGACCTGTGGAGGAGGAAGGAATTTGTGACCAAAGAAGAACTAGAGATCATTATTGATCACAAAATAGATAATTTTGATTATATCAAATTAAAAAGCTTTTGTACAAACACATGCAGACAAGATTAGAAGGGAAGCAACAAACTGGGAAAACATTTTTACAGTCAAAGGTTCTGATAAAGGCCTCATTCCAAAATATGTAGAGAATTGACTCTAATTTATAAAAAAAATCAAGCCATTCTCCAATTGATAAATGATTGATAGACAATTTTCAGATGAAGAAATAGAAGCTATTTATATCTATATGAAAAGATTCTCCAAGTCATTATTAATCAGAGAAATTCAAATTAAGACAACTCTGAGATACCACTACACACTTCTCATATTTGTGAGGATGACAGGAAAAGATAATGCTGAATGTTGGAGGGGATGTGGGAAAACTGGGACATTGATACATTGTGAAATTGTGAATGCATCCAGCCAATCTGGAGAGCAATTTGGAACTATGCTCAAAAAGTTATCAAATTGTGCATATCCTTTGATCTGCAGTGTTACTACTGGGCTTATATCACAAAGAGATCTTAAAAGAAGGGAAAGGAACCGCATGTGCAAAAAATGTTTGTGGTGGCCCTTTTTGTAGTGGCTAGAAACTGAAAATTGAATGGATGCCCATCAATTGGAGAATGACTGAATAAATTGTGGTAAATGAATGTTATGAAATATTATTGTTCTGTAAGAAATGACCAGCAGAATGATTTCAGAATGGCCTGGAGAGACTTACATGAACTGATGCTGAGTGAAATGAGCAGGACCAGGAGATCATTATATACTTTAACAACAATAATATATGATGATCAATTCTGATGGACCTGGCCACCTTCAGCAATGAGATGAACCAAATCAGTTCCAATAGAGCAGTAATGAATTGAACTAGCTACACCCAGTGAAAGAACTCTGGGAAATGAGTGTGAACCACAACATAGAATTTCCATTCCCTCTGCTTTTGTCCACTTGCATTTTTGATTTCCTTCTCAGATTAATGTTACCTTATTTCTAAGTCTGATTTTTCTTGTGCAGTAAAATAACCATATGGATATATATTGTATTTAACATATACATTAATATATTTAACATGTATTGGTCTACCTACCATCTAGGGAAGAAAGTGGGGGGAAGGAGGGGAAAAGTTGGAAAACAAGGTTTTGCAAGGGTCAAAAAATTACCCATGCATATATCTTGTAAATAAAAAGCTATAATCAAAAAGTGACAACGAAAATATATAAATATAATGATTTGTTGTTGTTTTTTATGAGGCAATCAGGCTTAAGTGTCTTGATCAGAGTCACACAGCTGGTAGATGTCAAATGTCTGAGGTAGAATTTGAACTCAGGGTATGTTCTATCCACTGTGCCACCTAGCTACTCCTTATATAATTTTAGTTATTTTTTTCCTGAGACAATTGGGGTTAAGTGATTTGCCCAGGGTCATACAGCCAGGAAATGTTAAGTGTCTGAGATCAGATTTGAACTCAGTTCTTCCTGATATCAGGGCTGGTGCTCTATCCACTGTGCCACCTAACTGCCCCTTCTATACAATTAAAAAAAAATTTCTATTGAAGAATCTTTAATTTTATAAAATACATGCAGAATCTGTCTCACATGACTAACTCTGGCTCCCCTCTTCTACTTCCTAATCCCGTCAGTATTTTCACTCCTCTTTTCCTGCAGTCTTGAAAGCTGAGACCATCTTCCTCCTTGCCTGTCACCCCTTCCATTTGCTCCATCTCTCATGATTTCATTCTCTTCCTCACTATTGGGTCTTTCTGCCCAGTCTATAAATATGTTATGCATTTAGTATCCCTTGACTTTGCCACCCTTCAAGCTCTTTTCCTATCTCCTTTCCTCCCCTCTCCTTTATAAAAACTTTAAAAAGCATAGTCTACACTCATCCTCCACTAAATTAACCTCAAACTTTCACAGTCTGCTCTTTAGTGCTGCCACTTTATTGAAACAATGCTCTTCAATGTCAGTAGCAAGATACTCATCTCAAGTTACTTTATCAGCACCTTAAATTCAACATGACCCCCAAATTGAACTAAGTACTTATCCTTCTTCCAAAACTCACCTCTCTTTCTAACTTATCTACATATGCTAATTATGTCTTCTTCCTAGTGACCCAGGATAACAAAGTAGGATAACTTTAATCATTAATTTTCCTTCACTATGTACATCAAATCATTTATAGCATCATGTTAATTACACTTCTATAATCTCTCTCCTCTGGATACCTCCTCACTTCCAACTCCTAATTTCCCTGGCTGCCTTCAAAGCTAACTCCAATTCCTACTTTCTTCAGGTGGTCTTTCACATTCTCTACAGTCACACATAAATACATCCCCTTCCCTCTGAGATATATCTACTAATTACTCTGTATATATCTTGTATGCACACAAGTGTTTGCATGTTTCCTTCTTATTGGAATACGGGCTACTTGAGGGCATCCTCTCAATTAATATCCCCTACATTTGGCATGTAAAATATTTAATAAAATTCTTGTTAGCTGACAGACTTGATGCTCTTATTTTTATGCGATTTATCTCTCACTCTTCCTAAAAACCATCTCAAGATCAAGGATCAAGACTCTATTCCCTTTTCTAAGTATAACTTAATTGGTTTTTAAGTGTCCCTTTTGTATTTCCTATTCCACATCCTTACCTATTTACTCCTTTACACTTACCTCACTTTCACTTTGCCTCAAATATTACATAGTCTTAATCACTGAATGGTTGCTGCCTCAGTTAAACTAAGACTTATTGAAGACCTTAGTTTAAAAAAAGCTAATGTCTCCTTTGCCTCCAGGGCCATCTCCATATCTTTCCAGTGGATCCAGATGATTCCAGAGGAGAAAGCTAGAGATTTTGTACAGCCCACCCTCACTTAAATCCAACTCTCTTGCATGTCATAGAATTCTATTATTATGATCCTCTTCAAGAACAAGGAACAAATAACAACTTTCTTTTGTATCATGGTTATTTGTGGATATATTCTACCTACCTCAGCTTCCAGACATCCCCAAACTTTAAGTTTAAGTTTAAGTTCAGTTTCATAGTACTTTTAAAGTCTTTCCAGACTTTCCTAAGAAAGAATAGGATTTTTCATCATAAGTATTTCAGAGCAGTTATGGATCATTATAATGCTGAGAATAGCAAAGACATTTATAAGTGGTTATCCCAAAACATTGCTACTATTTTATACAATTCACTTTGCTTGAGTTCATGGAGGATTTTCCAATTTTTATTTTCCTGAGAGAATTCTGCTCATTATTTCCCATAGCACAATAATATTCCATGACAATCACAAAACACAATTTCAGTCACTCCCCAATTGATGGGTATTCCCTCAATTTCCATTTTTTTTTTGCCCTGGGAAGAGAGCTGTTAAAAATATTTTTTAACATACAAGTCCTTTTCCTTTTTAAAAAATCTCTTTTGGTATATTCATGCCTAGTAGTGGTATTGTTAGGTCAGAGGAGGTGCATGAATTTATAGCCCTTTGGGTATAGGTTATATCTCTGATCATTCATCAACTATGGCATTGGTCATAAATTTTTTATGGCATCTTATTTTTCCAAATACATTCAAAGATAGTTTTCAACATTTACCTTTGCAAAATCTTGTACTCCAAATTTTTCTCTATCTCTTTCTCCCTTTCTAAGAAACAGAATGTAGGTTAAACATGTGCAATTATTTTAAATATACTTCCATATACATCATGCTGTGCCAAAAAAAAAATCAGTTTGAAAGGGAAAAAATCATGAAAAAAAAGGAAAAAAAAAGCAAAGAACAATAACAACAACAACAAATGAAAATACTATGCTATGATCTACATTCATTCTTCATAGTTCTCTCTTTGGGTATGGATGACACTTTCTATCAAAAATCTACTGGAATTGCCTCGAATCACCTCATTGTTGAAAAAAGTCAAGTCCATCACAGGTGATTGGTCATAAATTCTTCCATTATTCTTAGATCTGTCAGGGAAATTATCCCATATTTCCCCAATTTCCTATGAAAGTTCATTCTATTCACATTCACTGTTATGATGACTGTGCATTTCCTTCTGTCCTACTTTCCTTCCTATCTATCCTGCTTTCTCTCTTTTCCCCCATCCTTCCACAAAAGTGTTTTGCTTCTGACAACCACTTCCCCCAGTCTGACTTCTCTTCTTTCAATGTCCCCTCCTTATCTTGTCTTCCTCCATTCCTACTTTCTTATAGAGTAAGACAGATTTCTAACCCAACAAAGTGTATATGTTATTCCTTCTTGAACCAATTTCAGTTGGATTAAAATTCAAGTATTGCCTGTCGGCACACTATGTTTCCCTCCATTGTAAAAGTTCTCTTGCACTTTCTTTATGTGGGATCATTTAGCCCATTTTGCCCCTTTCTTCCCTCTTTGTCTTTCTTCCACCTCATTTTATTTTTTGGCAGGGATATAATAGTTAATTCATACACTTAAGCTTTTAACAATGTATATACTCTTTTTAACTGTCCTAATAATTAGAAAGTTCTTAAGAGTTACAAGTATCATTTTCCCATATAGAAATCTAAACAGTTTAATGTAAATTATAATATAAATGTAAACATTTTAACCTTATTGAATCCCTTATGATTTCTCTTTTCTCCTTGCCTTTTTATACTTCTCTTGAGTTTTGTATTTGAAAGCCAAGTTTTCTATCCTGCTCTGATCTTTTCATCAAAAATACTTATAAATCCTCTTTTTCAATAAATATCCATTTCCTCCTAAAAGATTATATCCAGTTTTATTAAGTAGATGATTCTTGGTTGTAATCCTAACTCCTTTGCTTCTTGAAATATCCTTCTAAGCTCTAACATGCTTTAACATAGAAGCTGCTAAATCTTATGCAATTCTAACTTGGCTCCATGATTTTTGAATTTTTTTTAAAGAAAATTTTATTTAATAATATTTCATTCCTCCCCCCCCCCCCATTACACAGAAAGGCTATTTTCAAAATTCCTTTTTTGAAAGATTTTGCATTCTAAATTATTCTTCCTTTCTTCTTACCCTTCCCCCACCCTAAAATTGGCAAGCAATCTAAGTTATATAAGTGTAATCATGTAAAACACATTTCCACATTAATCATGTTGTGAAAGGAGAAATGGCCCAAAAGGAAAATATATAAAAATAAACAAAAAAGTGAAAATAATATGCGATGATCTGCATCCAGACTCCATCATTTCTTTCTCTAGATGTAGATAGAGAATTGTTTCTTTCTAGCTACTTGAAATATTTTTCCCTGGTGAAGGTGCTCTGGAACTTGGCTATACCTAAGAAGTTTCATTTTTGGATCTCTTTTAGGAGGTGATCAGTGAATTATTTCAATTTTTACTTTTCCCTCTCATCCTAGGATATCAGAATAGTTTTCCTTGATAATTGCTTGAAAAATGATGCCTATCATTGATCCACATCTAGCATCCTATACCAAGATAAGGTTGAAGTAAGTTCATGATTTAGACATAAAGAATGATATTATAAGCAAATTAGTGATATTATAAAGAAATTAAAAGAACAAAAGATAGTCCACCTCTCAGATCTGTGGAGAAGGAAGGAATTTGTGAGCAAAGAAGAACTAGAATACATTATGAAGTGCAAAATGGATAATTTTTATTATATTAAATAAAATGTTTTTGTACAAACACAACCAATACAGACAAAATTAGAAGGGAAGCAGTAAACTGGGGGAAAATTTACATCCAAGGGTTCTGATAAAGGCTTCATTTCTAAAATATATAGAATTGACTCAAATATATAAGAATATAAGCCATTCTCCAAATCAATAAATAAAATAAATAAATTTTATAAAATAATATATTGTGTGATAATATATTATTATATTTATATATAATTATTAATAATATGTGTATATAATATATGATAAATAAATTAATAAAATTAATAAAATAAGCTAATAAATTATTACAGAATATGAACAGACAATTTTCAGATGAATAAATTAAAACCTTTTCTAGTCACATGGCAAAATGCTCTAAATTATTATTGATTAGAGAAATGCAAATTAAGACAACTCTTATGCACTACTATATACCTCTCAGATTGGCTAAAATGACAGGAAAAGATAATGATAAATGTTGGAGGGGATGTGGGAAAACTGGGACACTAATACATTGTTGGTCGAGTTGTGAACTGATGCAACCATTCTAGAGAACAATTTGGAACTATGACCAAAGGGCTATCAAACTGTGCATGTACCTTTTAATACAGCAATATCATACTGGGTCTGTATCCCAAAGAGACCATAAATAAGAGGGAAAGGACTCATATATGCAAAACTATTTTAATAGCCCTTTTTTGTAGTGGCAAGGAACTAGAAACTCAGTGAATGCTCATCAATTAGAGAATGGCTGAATAGAAAATATGAATGAAATGGAATATTATTGTTCTATAAGAAACAACCACCATGATGATTTCAGAAAGGCCTGGAGAGACTTATATGAACTGATACTAAATGAAGTTAGATTCATTTCTACATTATACGTGGCAACAACAAAATTATATGATGATCAATTCTAATGGACATGGCTTTTTTCAACAAGAGGTGATTCAGGCCAGCTCTAATAAGCTTATGATGGAGAACCATCTGCATCCAGAGAGAAGACTATGGGGACTAAATGTAGATCACAACAGAGTATTTTCACTTTTTTGTTGTTGTTTGCTTGCATTTTGTTTTCTTTCTCATATTTTTCCCTTTTTGATCTGATTTTTTTCCTTGTTCAGCATGATAATTGTGGAAATTTGTATAGAAGAATTGCACATGGTCAACATATAATAGATTACTTGCCATCTAGGGAAGGTGGTCCAGGGAAGGGAGGGAAAAAATTTTGAACACAGCTTTTGCAAGAGTGAATATTGAAAACTATCTGTGTATATATTTTGAAAATTAAAACATGTAAAAAAGAAAAGAAAGGAAAAGAAAAATTATGCCTGTTTTTTAAATTATGGCTTTCAGTTAATTTAATAATTCTTAAATTATCTCTTTTGGATCTATTTTCCAGGTGAGTTGTTTTTCCAATGAGATGTTTAATATTTTATTCATTTTTTTTCATTTTATTGTTTCTTGATATCTTGTGGACTCATTATTTTCCATTTGCCCAATTCCAACTTTTAAGGAATTATTTTCTTCAGTGAGCTTTTGCATATCTTTTTCTATGTGAGCAATTTTTCTTTTCAAGGATTTCTCCTCTCTGAATTTTTGTACACATCTTTTTACATCTGACCAATCCTGCTTTTTAAGAAATTCTTCTCTTAAGTGGATTTTTGTGCCTCTTTTACCAGTTGGACTATTCTGGGTTTTTTAGATATTTTTTTCTTCAATACATATTTTTTGCCTCCTTTATCAAGCTATTGACACTTTTAAAAATTATTTTCTTGCATCTCTTTCATTTTTTCCCAATTTTTCTTCTATCCCTCATTTAATTATTTAAAGTCTTGTTGAGGTCTTCTAGCTTAAGTTGAAATATTTTAGTGAATAAAGAGGTAGGCATCCAGCCTTATGCTGGGCACAATGACATTTACTTTATTATGTCTGCTAAATTTGTAGATATTGTTGTTAAGGATATTCTTACTTTAAGATAGAGTAGATGGTTGCCTGGTATCTGTCACAATTTTAGATGGACTTCCAGCATACATACACAAAGAAAACAGACAAAACCACTCAGCAATCTACTCAGTGATTCTTGAAATTTCTTTAACAAAATTACAGAATCTTAGAATTATAAAGGTCTTTAAGGATCATCTATTTTCTCAAGCATCAATCTCCTTCCACAACATTCCAGACAAGTACTCATTACAGTCTTTACTTATGAATAAACCTTTTATTTACTGATTAGAAAAAAAGCCAGTCAGAAATAAGTATGAAGGTTATTACTATTAATAATCATATTATCATTACTGATATTAATAACAATAATTTATCATTTAGTGTGAATATAAATGAATAGTAATTACTTATAAATAGATTTCAGAAGGAAGGGAAACAGCACCATTAGCACTCTGGAACAAAGGAAAGTGGCAAAGAGCAACTGAAAAATATTAAAGTAAATACAGAAGTTTGGGTTTTGTTTTGTTTTTAAATTGTATTGCTAGCTTTTGATTTTCTATGACAGTATTGTTCCTTTAAATGGTAGGTCCCTTCCAGTGATCAATATGTAGAAATATAAGAATTGAATTGTGTCACTCTTGAAATTTTGACCATAATCAAAACCAGAAAACAGAAATATGCTTATAGGTTCTCTTAGTAGAGACAAAAAAATAATTAATGCAATTGGTTTTATCATGTTTTTAAAGGCAATAAAAAACACAATTTCATGAGACATTTAAGTGTGCATGGTAAGTGCTTTGTTTCTCAAAAGTCTTAGTGAAGTTCTAAGCATCAATAACTTAAAACAAAGATTTTTTTAAAAGATCACTATGAAAATAATTGCAAGTTTATGCATCAAAATGGGATTGAAGACTTAAGAATTGGCACAAGCCTCACATCATTTAGTTTCACCACCTTCATTTTATAGTTGAAAAAACTGAAGTCCAAGGCAATGAAGTAACTTCACCAAGCCCTGAAAGTAGCTCATAACAGAACCAAGCTTTGAATCAAGGTCTTTGACTTGATCTAACACTCTTTCCATGGTACCACATTGCCTCCTCTAGCAATGGCTTAAGAGGTGGAGAAAGTCTAGAAAGAATTAAGACCTAAATCAACATATGTTTTGATATTAAATTGCTAAAAGAAAATGGAAAATATGGATCAGAAAATAGGAATGAGGGACTACACAGATGTTTTATATTCATATATCAATTCTTTCACCTAAAACAGAATCAGAAAGTACTAGACATGGCATAAATCACACACACACACACACACACACACACACACACTCCACAAATCACAAATCGACTGTATTTTAACAGAAAGGAAATGACTCATTACTGACACAGGAGTCATTCTTGAATTATTTGCCTGTACAGACAATTCATTTGTCAGATCAAAGTCAGTACAAGTTAGGGAATAAGCCATCTGTGAGGTATATAACTATGGTTACTGATGCTGGAGAAGCTGAGGCTGGTGAGTCACAAGTTTGGGGGTTCTGAGCTTGGGTATCAGCACTATGTCTAGTATAAAAAATGTTGAGCCCTCAGAGGAAGAGGGACCATTGGGCATCCTAAGGAAGATCCATATTGGAAACATGGAACAGATTAAAGTTTCCATACCAAACAGTTTTGGAATCGGATCTGTGAATGACCATTGCACTTCCAATATAATTAAACTAAGTTAAACATTACCTATTTAAATAAATAGGTAATAAAAATTTGAATGGACAGAAGAAAAGACATAAGCAGTAAGTATAATAGTTTCATCCAGAAGTTTTACTAATATAAATCAATTATTGCCAGAGACCAAAAAAGCCTAGAAAATTCTTCAATCAACAAAACTTGACATATTTGCTAAGTTGGAAGATATTTTAGACATAGTTGAGAAATATTTTTCATGTTTTAATATTTTTTTATTTTCCCCAGTTCATTTAATTCAATATTTTCATTTATTTTTAAACAATTTTTAAATTTTTTAAGTAATTTAAAATTATTTCTCCTGGATCTATTTTCTAAATCAGTTGTTTTCTTCTTCTTTTTTTTTTATTATAGCTTTTTATTTACAAGATATATGCATGGGTAATTTTTCAGCAGTGACCCTTGCAAAACTTTCTGTTCCAACTTTTTCCTGAGAAATATTTTAATGTTATTTTATGTGTTGAACTCTTAAGAATTAGCTATCCTGGGGTTAAGTAACTTCAGAGTTACACAGCTAGGAAGTGTTAAGTGTCTGAGATCAGCTTTGAACTCAGGTCCTCCTGACTTCAGGGCTAGTGCTCTATCTACTACACCAACTAACTGCCCCTAAAGCTGTATTTTTTCAATGCTCAAACACTCATTTACAAATGGACCACTGAACTTATATTATATGTTGACTTATTAATATGTTGACATATGCAGTAAATTGCCACCTAATGGTTAAACAAACTTGTGAATTGTAGAAAATGGACCTATGTTTACAAATTTATATGTCTATGAAGTTACAGCATGGTAATTACTTGTTTACATGAACTGCTTACTATCCATATCTAATTACTATGAAGAACAACAACAATTATGTTCATCATTAAATGTCAGATAAACTTTGTGATGAGTTGTGATTATTGCATTATTCTCTGTTATCTTTAATAGTTTGTTTTTCATGTACCATAATCATCTCTTTGTATCTTTTTAAAAAATTATAGGGAACAGTGAATTGTACATTCGCTTAATTCTTCTTGGCCATAAAATGTCATTGCTGCTTTTGTTATATAATAAGAAGATACACACACACACACACACACACACACACACATATATTAAATGTTAGACTGAAAATCGGGAGACCTCAGTTTGAGTCCCTGTTTTTCAACTGCCAGATATAGAAGATCATACATTTAAAGCCAAAAGGGCCCTTCCTTGCCATGTAGTCCAAGCCTCTCATTTTAGAGATGAAAAACTGAGATCCAGAGAAGTAACATGTACAATGGTCACACCTGGAAAAACTGCCTTTGCAGATGGACTAAACCAGGTTAGAGTAACCAACAGACCTCAAACTTGTTGGTAAGATAGAGCAATGTCTTTTCCAAGCATATGAAGACTTTCCCCAGCAGAATTGGTGGATGAAAACAATTTGTTCCAATAGCCATAAAGATGGTTAAATCAGATTATGTGGAACATTTAGAGTTTAGTCAGATATCAAAGACACTAAGGTTCATCCATTGCATCCCAAGCCATCATCAATCACCTTGACTTTTGTCTTACTGAACTTCAGTGATTTAGGAAGAATCTACCTCATAGATGATGCAGAAAACCTGGTCTTTGCTGTCCACCATTTCTGTTAGAAATTCAGATTGTAAAGATTCCAAAGGAAATAGGGCTTTCCATTAAACAACCCAAAGTCTTCATCTTTTAGGGAAAGTTCAAACCATGGAAAGTTCTATGAGTTTGGGAGGCATTGTGTAGGGATTATAGCAGAGAAAGAAATTCACCAGAATGGTATTTTTGCAACTTTGTTTGCAACCTAAGTTTGGTTTGTAACACAAGAAGTTAGTTGAAGTGCTTAATGAATTTTGTGTTCCTATTTATGGGCTCCTATGAGTCTTTTGCATCTTCTGTATTTTTGGTGGAATGAAGTAGAAATTGTCCTCTACTTGGCATTTATTTGTTATCTTGACTAAATGTATAGGAGCTGGGGACTCTGCTAATGACATTTGTAGAAACCCACAGAAATCTCAAACTTATTACTTGGTTAGAGTATAATGAGTCTATTGCTATGCTCATTTTATTTATTTATTTTTGCTGAGGCAATTTGGGTTATGTGACTTGCTCAGGACCACACAGCTGAGACGTGTTAAGTGTCTGAAGTCAGATCTGAACTCAGGTCCTCCTTACTTCAGGGCTGTTGCTCTATCCACTGTGCAATCTAGCTGCCCCAAGTATAAGTCTAAAAGGAATGATCTTTTGGGGATCAGTCCCCAAGATCAGATTCAGTCTATTGAAGTCCAGAACTTGAGGAGTGCTAGATCATGACATATGTCTATATGAGTGTATGTTAGATTAACCTGCAAATGAATTCATACCATTCTGTTTTCAGAACTACTGACTTCATTTTGCTATAGGATAAAGTAAGCCCTGATGAGAACAAGCAAATATTAGTATCTATGGAACCAGCAGGCTCACAAAAGTTCTATTGGCAACAACAGAGCAATAAGGATTGATCTAAATAGTGAGTAGAGATCAAAACTTTCTTTTTGTACAGAAAAATTCAAATTAAATTATAGACTAGGTCCATTCATGTCTTGTGCCATAGATTATTCTACGATGACAAACCAACTCATCTGCATGGTAGATATGACAAAGTAAACTGAAATGAGTCCAACTTGGCTCCACAATCTATAATGTGGGTGGATCTGGGATAACAGCTTATAAATATCCCAAGGAGAGCAATTGTGGTGGTGGTGGTGATGGTGGTAAGGAGGAGGCTACTAAAGAGTGAAATTGTTAAAGCAAGTGGTGTTGCTATGCAGTGAAACCAAACTGGTGAAATATTAGCCAGGATAAACTCCTCCAATAATAAGGTCAATTGGAAGAATAATTTTCTGTTTCATGGAAGGATATAGATTTTAAGTGCATTAGAGATTTGTAAAGCTAACTGCTATGTAAGATCTGAGGGAGAAAGAGTCACTGACAGAGAATCAAGAAAAAAGAGGTAGCATTTGAACTGGGATATTAAAAATAGGTGGGATTCAATAAACAGAGAGAATGAAGACATTTCAGACATAGGGAGCAGCACAAGCAAAAACATGGAAGTAGAAGCACAAGACATTTTAGGGAAGAATGGGGTAGTCTTATTTAGGTAGATGGTAGACTACATGTAAGTCAAGATAATGCTAGGAAGTCAGAATGGTACAGTTGATGAAAGTCCTTAAATATCAGGAAAAGGAGGCTTGATAGGGAACTCTGAAAATGTTGGAAAAGAAGTTGACATCTTCCCATAAGAAAGATTATTTTGATAATGTTCCCTTTCAACATTATGCTCCAGCCAAACTGGCCTCTTTGCTGTTGCTCATTCATGACATTCTATCTCTTGTCCTTGTGTCTTTGCATATAGTATTTTGTTTACCTGGAATGCCCTCCCTCCATAACTTTGCTTCTTGGAGTCTCCAATTTTTTTCAAAACTCAAAAGCTTTTGTTGGTACCCTCTCCCCATTGTTGTTCAGTTGTTTTTAATCATGTTTGACCCTTTGTGACCCCATTTAAGGTTTGTTCAACAAATAAATTGGATTAGTTTGTCATTTCCTTCTCCCCCTCGTTTCACAGATAAGGAAACTGAGACAAACAGGCAAAAAGTGATTTGCCCAGGAATACATTGATAGTTCTGGCTTTGAACTCAGGAAAATGGTTGTTTCTGATTCCAGGCCTGGCACTCTATCCTCTGTATCATCTAGCTACCCTAAACTACTTCCAAATTACTAATTTATAGATCTAAAGCTGGAAAAGACCCCAAAGGTCATTCAGTCTAATTCTCTCATTTACAGAGAAGGAAACTGATGCCCAAGGAAAAGAAGAAAGGAAATAAGCATTTATTAGGCACCTACTATATATACCAGGCACTGTGCTACATGTTTTACAAATTATCTCATTGAACTCTCATAACAGTTGCAGAAAATAGGTGCTATGTTATTTCCATTTTACAGTTAATAAAGTCTGAGGCAGATAAAAGTCAAATGACTTGCTCAGATTCACACTTCTAGAATTTGAGGTCAGATTTAAACTCAGGTCTTCTTGACTCCAAACCTAGTGTATGGTTGAGTATATTGATGTGTTACCTAACATCACGTGACTTGACCAAAGAAACATCAGAGACAGGATTTGACTCTGTCTTCTGACTCCAGAGCCAGTGCTTTTTCTGCAACAAAATAATGCTTTGTATATGCTTCACATGCACGTTTTTCTTTTTTTTTAATTTAATTTTATTTAATAATAACTTTATATTGACAGAATCCATACCAGGGTAATTTTTTTTTACAACATTATCCCTTGCACTCGCTTCTGTTTCGATTTTTCCCCTCCCTCCCACCACCCCCTCCCCTAGATGGCAAGCAGTCCTATATATGTTAGATATGTACATGCACTTATTTCTTTGAGTACATCTTGTATATAATCTATTAGAATATAAGCTCTTTGAGGACAGAGGTCATATCACTTTGGTATTCATTTCTCTATTTTCTAGCACATATCTGACAAGAGGAAGGAAGGAAACAAGACTCACACTAAGTGCCTATTTTGTGCCAGGCACTATGCTACATGCTTTACAAATTTTCCCTCAATTGATCTTTACAACACCTCTGACAGATCAGTGCTATATTATAATCTCATTTTGTAGTTTGCCATTTTCTTCTCCAACTCATTTTATGGATGAGAAAACTGAGGCTAACGGGGTTAAGTGAGTTGCCCAGAGTCACACAGCTAGTTAAATGTCTGAGGTTAGTCTATCCTGCTTCTAAGCCCAGCCCTCTAATCATTGCACATTCTAGCTGCCTGACAATGAAGAGGAGAAAAGAGGAATGATATATTGAGGATGTAGAGATACGGTTCCCCTTCCTGTTCATCAAATAAAATACTCCATTACTCATCTCTTGGCATTTTTTCTTTGACTGTTTAACTTGAATTCTTTTCCTCTTCATTTCTATGTCTTGGTTTCCTAAGCTTCCCTTAGTTCTCCAGCTAAAATTCTACTTTCTAGAAGAAACCTTTCCCAAGCCCCATTAATTCCATTGCCTTCCCTCTTTGGTTATCTCCACTTTAATCTTATAAATATCATATATAAAATATGTATATACAGTTAGAATGATTAATAGAATTTAAATATTAAATATAACATTATACAGTACATTTATATTACATAGAAATATACAATATGATAAACATATATTTATATTACAAATTAATATGTAATATAATGAATATAACATTAAGTATTATATTTATGTTATATATAAACATGTAATATAATGAATATATTCATATTTGTATATTGTGTATAAAGGAGTATACATATATTCATAGATTTATGTATATATTCACACATATAATAGTTGTTTGCTTGCATAATGTCTCTTCTCTTAGACTGTGAACTCCTAGAAAACAGAGAGTGCCTTTTATCTTTCTTGTATCCCCAGCCCTTAGAACAGTGCCTGGAATAGTAGGTATTTAATAAATGCTTACTGATTGTCTATTTTTAGGTCAAGAAGAGGAGAGCAAAGATGCCCTAGAGTTATTATAATTAACGGAGCTAAGACAGAGAAAGAAATAAGGGCACATGTTACCTATGGCAAGAAAGTGGATTATCTCATTTTCTAAGACTGAGTTAGGATGGATAAAAACAAAAAGGTAGAATGAGAAAGTGGAATGACTCCTAAGAATCCAATTTAATTTTGAAGTCAGGAAAAATTTCTTAATAACTAGAGCTATACAAAAAATGAAATGGACTATTTTTAAAATATATTGAGTGATTTCCCCTTCCTTGGAGAACCTCAAGAAGAGGCTGAATGATTACCTGTCAGGTATGATATAGTGAACATTCCTTTAAGTATGGTTGGAGTAAATGACTTCTGTGGTCCCTTTCAGCTCTCAAATTCTGTGCTTCTGTTAGGTTTAAGTCTGTAAGAAGAGAGATGAAGCTCATGTCAGCCTCAATAGCTATTCCACCTGACTTGAATGGATAAGATGATACATTCGAATGCATTTATAAACTTGTATCACACTTCTCTTTTTTCACTAAATGTGAACAGATCTGGAAATCTCTCAAGGCAAGTTTATTCAGATTGGCTGAGTTACTAAGGATTGTATAACATGATTAAGCTTGTTGGAACTAGACATTTAGAATGAGTGTCAAGTCAAGAGAGGATTCCAGCAAAGACTTTGAGGGAATAATTTTGGGGTGAAGATGAGTATTTTAGCTAGGGCCTCCCCTCAACCCTTAGTTGGAGGAAAGTATTGAGAGTTTTAAGAGGTCAAGAGGATTTTAGAATTCCTAGCATCTCTGGACTAGTTGATGATGGTGAATGCTTTGGAAGCCAAAAACAGATTAGAAACAATAAAAAAGTAGATTCAAGGCTCTACAAGGATCCAGAAAAAAAGTTATACTGTACCTAAAAGGAACATCTTAAGGGCACCAGCAAAAGGACTTTTAGGAGCTAAGAGTTATCCCTTTGCCACATGTTCTTTCTCTAACCTTGATTTTATTTCTCCCTAGTAGTTAGCAGACTTTTCAGAGGATGGTCTTATTTTGCCACTTTAATAAATTCCTTCTAATTAATATCAATTGATAATTCTGAAAGGAATCACACTGCTTGGGGTTTGTGAATTACAACATTAACAAAAAACTCCCATAACTTCTCATAACCCTAGTGTCCTGAGGGATACAAAATAGTCATGTTCTGGAGACCCAACTCCAGGAGTTAGGACATTTGCCCTAGAGAATGTGTGACAAAAATAAGGTAGGGGACTAGATACTACTAAAGTTAGAGCCTAAAAGAAAGAGAAGACCCTAGAGGAAATTTAGTACAACATGCAACTGAACAATAATTCCTTCTACAACATACATGACAAATAATCATACTATACTTCTGCTTGCAAATCTCAAGTAAGAAGGAACCCATCACTTTTGAAGCTTTCCATTACTGGAGAATTCTAATTATTAGGAAGATTTTCCCATATATCAAGACTAAATCTGCCTGCCTGAAATTGCTGATGAGGTTCTCTTGTATAGCTAAAAAAAACAGGCTAAATAACATATGTTTAACATTTTCAGATGTCTTAACATCTGAGATAGATTAGTTGATTGGGTATGCATTACTCTATAAGCCTATCTTTTAAAAGATGATTCTATTAAAAATGGTCTATTAAGCAACTATATATTGATATAATCTAAGAATTTATTCAAGCCTTTAAAAGTTAAAAAAAATTATGTGGCAAAAATAATTACATGCATCCATATCTCTATCACAAGATTTAGTTTAATGGAGAAAAAATATTTTTATGATGACCTTCAGAAAGCTATCCAGAGAACAGGAAAGGTAATTCTGATAGAAAAAATATAATTAACAGATTAATTAAGCTTTAGGAAGAAGTCATTGTATGGCAGCAGAAATTAAGAAAAAATATTAAAATTAATCAAATCCTAATAAGAAATATCTTTGTTATATAAAAGAATATAATAAATCCTAAGGGAAACACAGGGTACAGATGCAGAGAGTAAAAATGCTGATGCATCACTGTCCTAGAAGAACTATGAAAATCATTGCTTGATGTGAAGGTTATAAGAGATAAAGCAGTAAATTCTGTCAGATCAGCCAACCCCTCTGTTTAAGCAGCTGCTTTGACCAACTGGGAAATTTTGAAGTAAACCTTTCCCCCTATCATCTCCTCTTACCAAGTATTTACTTTCTAACCCTTAGCCAACCATATGTGCCTCAATCATAAGACCAGAGATGGGAACAGTTAGAACCTCAATCTTTATTTTGTCAGTGGTGTGGCCTTGTTTACTTATGTAAAGCCTTAACTCTTTTTACCCCATTGTTTAGAGTGGATTCCTGTATGTCAGGGGCATGTGTATGATTCCACTTTTCTTCCTTTTTTTAATTATAGTTTTTTATTGACAAATCAACATTAACCCTTGCAAAAACTTCTGTTCCAACTTTTCCCCTTCTTTCTTCCACCCCCTCCCCTAGATGGCAGGTAGTTCCATACATGTTAAATATATTAAAGTATATGTTAAATACAATATATGTATACATATCCATACAGTTATTTTGCTGCACAAGAAAAATCGGATTTAGAAAGAAGGTAAAAATAACCTGGGAAGAAAAACAAAAATGCAAGCAAACAATAACAGAAAGAGTGTAAATACTATGTTGTGGTCTAAACCCATTTTCCAGTATTCTTTCACTGGGTGTAGCTGGTTCTGTTCATTACTGATCAATTGGAACTGATTTGGATCCTTTCATTGTTAAAGAGAGCCACTTCCATCAGAATTGATCCTCATATAGTATTGTTGTTGATGTTGATGGGTATAATGATCTCCTGGTTCTATTCATTTCACTTAGCATCAGTTCATGTAAGTCTCTCCAAGTCTCTCTGTATTCATCCTGCTGGTCATTCCTTACAGAACAATAATATTCCATAACATTCATATATCCCAATTTACTCAACCATTCTTCAATTGATGGGCATCCATTCAATTTCCAGTTTGTCCAGTTTCCAATCCTACAAAAAGGATTGCCACAAACATTTTGGCACATACAGGTCCCTTTCCCTTCTTTAGTATTTCTTTGGAATATAAGCCCAGTAGTAACACTGCTGGATCAAAGGGTTTGCACAGTGTGACAACTTTTTGAGTATAGTTCCAAATTGTTCTCCAGAATGGTTGGATCCATTCACAATTCCACCAACAAGGTATCAGTGTCCCAGTTTTCCCACATCCCCTTCAACATTCGTTGTTATCTTTTCCTGTCATCTTAGCCAATCTGAGAGGTGTGTAGTGGTATCTCAGAGTTGTTTTAATTTGCATTTCTCTGATCAATAATGATTTGGTGATTTCACTTTTCTTGAGACTCAGTCAGGTAATCTTGATACTTGAGCTGCACCCATATTGATAGAACAGAAATTTCTCAAATGGGGGTTGTTATTTCTGCTCAGTAGAAAGCAGTACTTCACTAAGTATTCTACAGATAACCCTGTTGGGGTAGGATGAGGCAAGGGGCACAATACATTTCTACTAATTAACAATTTGGCTCCTAAGCTTCTAATTGTATACTTTTGGTTGAATAAATCAGCCCTTTGACTCTTTTAAATTTTAATCAAAACAAAAGAGAAAGCAAGATCAATAACATAACACTCAATTCATAAACCTAAGGTACACACTAACATATGTGGAGTCTGTGGAAAAGAATGGACACAGACTTAACATACCATTGTAAGGAGATTCATGGATAGAGAATCTACATTCCCAGGTAACTAGTAACTGAGACCGGTCTTGATCTCTTTTCTTTTCCTTAGGAATAACTTGCAAAAAAATTATTTGCTGGTGTGGGACAACTGGCTTCCTTAGTAGGCTAGTCCATTTCATTTTGGAGTTTTTGGTTTATTTTTTGTTTTGTTTTTGTTGTTTTATTTTGTTCTTTGACCTGTAAGGCAGTACTGCACTCTTTCAGAAAAGGCAAAGATCTTTAGCCTGAGATTTGCAGAAGCTTTCTACTTTTGCTCCTTTGGGTGAGCACTAGGAGAATAACAAGAAAGGAATAACAAGGAAAAGGACATCATCTACAGGGTCTTTATTTGGACTGATTTACTAGTCCAAGGCAAAGTTCCCTAGTGAAAGGTCACATTTATTACACAAGATGATTTAAAAAATTCTCATTTTTATTAGGTTATAGCCATGTAATGTACATTTGTCCAAAAATAACAAATTATTTCATCTGTCAAGTTTACCCTTTTATCAATGCTAACTACTTATATCAAATATATGCAAATTAGATATTAAGAAATAGAATCTAGCAGACAATTTTACCCTGAGTAAAGTGCCTTGTCTCTGCAGATTGCTTTCTTAGTTTTTCTCAAATTGCTGTTTTTCCCTCTTTCAAAGAATAAAACTCAAAAATCTGTGAGGACCATCTCTTTATACCTGCCTTATACACTTTTTTGCTTACTTAGAGTTCATTATCTCCGACTTACAACTCCTATCAACCTTCATATATTTGAATTTTATATCCTACCTGTCCTAGGGCAATGGCTATTTTTAAAAATATAAATATATGCCCTGACATATAAGTAAGCCTAAATAAAAACTTGCTTGATTGTCTCCCTTTCAAGGTCACTATCTTTCTAATCTCAGCATTCAGTCTGCCCCCTAGAGTGCTTTTTGTACATCTACATTTGCAGTGGAGCTAGAAGAACTTTCACTAATATTATAAGTTCCTTCACCCCCTTACCCCTTTCCTAGCTCCACCGTGCAGTGGGTATTCAGGAAGGAATAGCACTTTTGGTGTGAGGGCTTGTTAAGTCCTTTTCAGGGCTGCTTATCCATCTTTATTGTCCACTCTCATCTGTGGCTCCAAGAAGCTCTAGTATGCATAGCAACCACACACTGGTAAAACGATCTTGGGCAAATGGTCTAAACCTGGTTAAGGATAACTCAAACCTGTCGTTGATTTAGGGGTTGGCCAACTAAGCATATGAAGATTGTCCCTGGTGGAATAGGCAGGAATAATTTGTTCCAATGACCATGAAGGTGACTGAAGTAGATATATAGGGTGCTTAGAGTCATTGAAGATATCAAGGTCATCTCCTGCATCCCATACCACTGCCCCTTTTCTTCACTCATGTCTTGTCACAGTGATGAAAGAGAATGAGACAAGTCAAGACATCACTGCATGATGTCTCTGGTCCTCTCTGAAAAGGAAGAACATTTCCAAGGTGCCAATCCCTAATCTTGCCTAATTCCATGTTTTCCTTAGGAATAATATAAAAAAAGCATTTGATTTAAAGTCAGAAGTCATGAGTTCATTTCTCAAGACTATAAATGGAAACATGCATTATCTATCTCACAAGAAAGCATTTTGTAACTAGAGAGGATGCTAGAAATGAGTCATATCTCTGTTCAGCTCCTTATTGAAGAATAACAGAAGCAGGGCAACAAACATTTATGAAGGACATAATGTCAGAAACAGCCAATGAACAAGGATACAAATAAAGGTAAGAAGAAAGCGATCACTGCCCTGAAGAAACTTACCTTCTAATGGGGAAGATAAATAAAAAGGGAGCTAGAAATCTGGGAGCCTGGTGGGAAGAAGAAACCTACCTATATGGGGAGGGTAAAACTGGGTCATGATGGTCAAGTCTAGAAAGAGAGACAGAAGCATAGCTAGATGGAGGAACCCAACAATGGGAAAAGGAAGCCAAAGGTTAGGGGGATGTTCCAGGATGAGAAGGCAGCTGAATCACCGATTTCATAAGAGTTAGAAAACTCTTTAGAAGTCATCAAATTCAACTTCTTGATTTTACACATGAGAGAGATAAGACCCCCAAAATGGAAGTAACTTAGATCTATTAAATGTCTGAGGCAGTAGAGATTTTACTGACTTTTTTTTTAGATTTTACTGACTCTATGTTCACTTCTCTTTTTTTTCTCTTCATTATTCCACACTGCCTTAATTTGCAAAGATGCAGACAATTATAAATTCATGATAATGAAGAGGAATGTCAAGAAGATGATGATCAATAATCACCTATGAGACTTTTTAAGACCCATTAAGTCTCATTAAGTCACTAATTAACTCGTCCAAAGCATGATCCTTTAGTGAGAGGTCTCTTTTGTAGCTCATGTTTATTAACAAAATTTTCATTTCTGCTAAGCTATAACTAACCAATACATTTGTCTAATAATAAATGGTTCTGGCATTTAAGGTTTCCCCTTCTGGGTCCTTTTGACATAGTCACTTAACTGATAGATTTAGGAATCTCACTGATATACTTTATCTAGTCTTCAGCACAGCATTTGAGAAAGTCTTTATGAACTAGATAGAAAGAAATAAGCTAAACAAAATAACACAATTAGATGAATTGAGAACTAATTAGACAAGACAAGTCCTGAGGAGTAATTAATAATGGCTCTATTTCTTCTTGGAGAGATATATCCAATTAAATGTCTCATGGATCTGTCCTTGGTCCTACTTTATTCTCTTTAATATTTTTATCAATAGCATGGGTGAAAGCAAAGATACTATTCTTATTACATTTTCAGATGTACAAAGCTGAGACAGATAGTTATAGTTAACACATTGACAATGGCATGTGAAAGATCTCAACATCCTAAAATGATAGGCTAAAGGTGAAATCTGATTATAAAAAAAGAATTATAGAGTACTGCAGTATGATTAAAAATAAATTACACAAGTATATGAGGGCGGCATGGATAGACTACTACTTATGTGAAAAAAAATCTGGAATTTTTAGTGAACTTCAAGTTCAATATGATTCAATGATATAATATGGCAGCCAAAAAAAAAAACCCTAATGGAATCATATGTTTCATTAAGGAAGAAATCCCATGGCCACCAATTTACTTCATATATAGGCATATATACATATATGTATATGTGTGTGCATATGTTGTTTCAGTCACGTCCAACTCTTCATGACCCCATTTAGGGTTTTCTTAGCAAAAATACTGGAATGGTTTGTCATTTTCCTTCTCTAGTTTATTTTACAAAAACTGAAGCAAATAGAGTTAAGTGACTTGCCAAAGGTCACATAGTAAGTGTCTGGGGATGGATTTGTACTCATGAAGATGAGTCTTTCTGATTTCAAGTCCAGTGCTTTATCCACTGTGC
This sequence comes from Antechinus flavipes, assembly GCF_016432865.1. Lineage (NCBI taxonomy): Eukaryota > Metazoa > Chordata > Mammalia > Dasyuromorphia > Dasyuridae > Antechinus > Antechinus flavipes. Next base: position 226,419,122 of record NC_067399.1, on the reverse strand, counting down.
ATCTAACTGCATATATGCACATATTTTTGTATGCATAGGCATGTATTGTCTTTTTTTTTTCATGTATTGTCTTATATGTGTATATTGGTGTTGAGCACTTGTAAAATTCTCAGGGATCACAAGAGCCATGGCTGCAATAGTGGCATGAGAACCTTCTCCGAAAGAACTTGTGTTTACTTCCAAGCTAAATATTTTATTGGTTTTTTTCTTATTTTTAAATTTTATTTTTTTCTATAACAGCTTTTTAATTTTTTTCTTAGAGTGAATCACCTTTAATTTATTTTTAAATACCTTTTTATTTTTTCAAATACATGTAAAGATAGTTTTCAACATTCACTTTAGCAAAACCTTGTGTGTCATATTTTTCTCCCTTTCCTCCTACTGACCCCTTTCCCATAGATAGCAAATAATCCATAGGTTAAATGTGTGCAATTCTTCTAAACATAATTCCACATTTATCATGCTGCACAAGAAAAATCAGATCAAAAAGGAAAAAAATGAGAGGAAAAAGCAAACAACAACCAAAAAAATGTAAAAATATTATGTTGTGATCCACATTCAGTACCCATCGTCCTCTCTCCAGATGATTCTCTCCATCACAATCTGTTGGAATTGGCCTGAATCACCTCATTGTTGAAAAGAGCCATTTCCATCACAGTTAATCATCACATAATCTTGTGTTGCTGTGTACAATGTTCTTTTGGTTCTACTCACTCCATTTAGCATCAGTAAGTTTCTCTAGGCCTTTCTGAAATCATCCTTGAGTAGCATATTTTAGGAAGGACACTGGTGAACTAGAAAGCAACTAGAGGAAGAGAGCAAACAAAATGGAGAGGAGCCTCATGATCATACCTTATAGAATTTAAGCTATTGATGCAAGCCAGTTTTTATTTCTTTCTTGTGTATAGTAGGTGTTTATTGGATTGTATTGGATGCTATAAGAGAACCAGTTGTAAAAACTGGGAATATTTAGGTTGCAGAAGAGAAGATTTGGGAGAAATCTATGTGTTTTCATGTATCTGAAAAGATGTCATGTGGGAAAATTGTTTTGAATTTTGTTTTTTTTCTAGAAGACATCACTTGTAGCAATGTGTAGATATTTCAGAGAGACAGATTTCAGCTTAACAAACAAAAACTTCAACATAATTACCACTATCCTAAAGATGATTGGGATGATTTAAGGGTAGTGAGTTATATTTCACTTAGAGTTCTTTAAGGGAACATTAATTATTTGCTGAGGATGATATAAACAATAAAGGCCTCTTGGTCAAGAACAAGTTGGGCTAACTTGTGTCTGATCTCACCTTTAAGATTCTGTAGTGGTTCATTCCCTTTCCCTTGAGTATCCTTCACTAAGGAAGTGAAAATGAAATAAAATTAAAATTTTAAAATAAAAAAATCCATTTCCTACCTATACCATAAAAGTTATGTGAATTGTTTCTCTAATTTCTTAATTAATACAATTTTAATATTAAGGTGACATAACATTTAGAATATATTATGGAATAATTTATCTGCTCATTTTCACATCCTATTACAAAAGGTGACTGTTTTCTGTGGCTAGACACTCCAACCATGTCTTCCTTCTTATCTTCTCCCATCTCCACTGGGATTTTGCTACCTTAATCATTTCCCTCTCTTTATCAGCTCCTTCCTCAATGCTTATTAAAATGTACTCATCTTTCTGCCAAGATCCTTGCTATCAGGGATCCCTTTTGCCATTGTTCCAAGGGACTTACGACAAGAGCTCAGATAATCCAGATATGACGGTCACCTCAACTGAACTAAGAAATCCTACCCTGAGATTCAATTCAGTAGAAGCCACGAGATAAACAGCCTCTCTGGTGAATCTTAAATCTACCCGGAACGTGTGGTTTTGTTTTTGGAGTCAAACCAAATACTCCAGGCTAGATGAGAAAGATTGCTCACTCTTGGGGAGAGCCAGGCTTGCTCAAACCAGTCAAAACCCTTTAAGACCTAAAGAATTCCTGAGTTGGGGCCAGCTTATAGTCTTCAGTTGCCTAAAATAAAAGACCCCAGTCAGGAAAAAATGTTATCTAGGATCTTTTATGTGTTCAATTTTTCCTTGGTATTGAGGTTTCTAGTGTCCAAGTCTTTCAAGTCTTTCCTGCTATTGGCCTGCTTACCATTGTTTTTTGTCTTGTCTTATTCAGCTCTAATAGAAGTAGTACTGGTTGACCTTTTTAGTTTTGGAAGGTTCAAATTTTGGCTCATTTATTAGCCATGTCCCAGAACTATGTAAAACCTAAATGTAAACTGTTATTATTCTCTTAACATATGCTGGCTTGATTGTCATCACTCATTCATTTCTGTTCAGTCGTGTCAAACTCTTTGTGATACCATTTGAGGTTTTCTTGACATTTACTAGAGTGGTTCACCATTTCTATCTCTAGTCCATTTTACATATGAGGAAACTGAGACAAACAAGTGACTTGTCCAGGGTCACAAAGCTAATGTCTGAGGTCAGATTCGAACTCAGGAAGATGAGTCTTTCTGACTTCAGATCCAGCACTCTACCCACTGTGCCACCTAGCTTGATTGTACTTATTTAGAATGATCTTAGCTTTTCTTATTTTAGTGTCTAGCTAGATCAGTTCTATCTCACTGATCCATATTGATCTTGACCTCACTTGGCAGCCAGATCGTGCCTCTGTAAATTTTGCCTCTGATCTAGGACATGTCATTGAATTCCTCTGTAAATCTTCCTCTTTGCTGTTCACTGAATAGGGTTTAGAATATCCCTGTTCCATAGCTGCTCTGACATGTCTTGATTCAAGAATTAGAAGTACATGTTTGCATACTAATAACAGTCACCATATTCCCAAAGTCTTCCTGGAAAAATAGAAAAAGGTAGCACATTGACAACTTAACACAAAACCATCAATTCCCTAATTTGGATCCCATCTCAGAGGATGATGATTATCAAAGTGAAGGGAGATTAACTTCCATTCTAGAGTTACAAGCAAAAAACCCCAACAACTAAGAATAAGTCTCAGGTTGCAACATACAGCTATTGTGGGGAAAATATATTAGAAGGTGTAGAAGCTTTTCTCTCCTTTATATTCAATGAACACATTCTGTTTTCTGTGTGTAGTAGAGCTGAGAAACTATATCTTCCTTTGTATACTTAGAAGTAACAAATATATATTTATTTGCACTTTTTTCCAGATTTGGTTTATCTGATAATTGTGTGGAAACAAGGTAATCAAATGGAAAGAAATTGTCTCGTATTCTTGTAAAGTCCTCATAAAATCTAATCCAGGAGCAGTTAGATGGCATTGTGAATAGAGCACCAGCCCTGGAGTCAGGAGGACTTGAGGTCAAATCCAGCCTCAGATAACACTTACTAACTTGTGTGACCCTGGACAAGTCATTTAACCCAAATTGTCTTGAAAAAAAAAAGTTTAAAAAAAAATCTAATCCAGAATTGTACTAGTAAATTATATCACCTTATAGCCATGGTTCTGCAAAGTTATTCCAATTTGATCTTTGACAGTCCAGACCCCCTGTCTGGTTTTTGAAATTATTTTTCCCTTAAGTAATTGGCATCAACCATAATAAAATGAAAAGAGGTATGAGATTGTGCTGGGTGGTGATGAAAATCAACAGGATAAAAAGATAGGATTTGGCTAAATGTTGAAAAAGCAAGAGAGAGACAGGTAGGAGGAAGCAAAAGAAAAAAAGGGCAATTAATATTCTTGGGATTAATGAGGAAGGATTGATAGAGGGGGATATAAAAGAGAGACAGAGACAGAGAGAGAAAGAGACAGAGACAGCTAGAGACACACATATACAGAAATACCCTTTTCATTCAGGCAGAGACCAAGGTATTTGATTAGTTTATCCCTCCTTTGGACCCTTTTCACCTTTACCACTTAGTTTAATGGAATAATTGGTCATCATTAATTTAAAGAAACATGATTCAGTATAGGATAGGATTCAACACAGAGTGAAGGTGAACCAAAAAACAGAAAAATATGTGTACATGTTTAATCTATATTGGATTACTTGCTGCCTAGGGGAGTAGGGAGGGGAAGGGAAAAAAAATGGAACATAAGGTTTTGCAAGGGTGACTGTTGAAAACTATCTTTACATAGTTTTTTGTATTTTAAAAAATAAGAAGCTACTAAAAATTTAAAATATATGTGTGTGTGTATGTTACTGAGACTTCAGCAAAATCCAGAGATCTGTCTGGATTAAGAGATCTTCAGATGCAAAATAGAAATTTTCCAGTACACAAAGATACTAAGGCTGGAATAACTGTTACTAATGAAAAAGCTAGAGCAGCAATAAATTGGCCCAGAGCATAGATTGAATTCATACTTTTCCCCTGGCCGATCATCTGCACAAGGTTCCAGAAATCACTGAAAGGGATCTAATCATTCTAAGGCAAAGAGATATGTTGGGGAAAGACTTTTGAGGCAGGAAGGACTGTTAGAACAGGGAGATGCTAGAACTCTCCTACTTATTTCTTGGAAGTAATGAATAATCTCGAAACTGTGATTCTGAGGAAAAGAAAAAGAAGCTTCTGCACAACCCAAACTAAAAATCACTGCCCCATGTGCAATATAAGTAGCATTTTAGCTAAAGAGCATTGTATTATTCTAGTTGAAAGATTCTCAGTTAACCAAGTCAGTAGCTGAATGTAGGAAGACAGTAAGCTTCCCATGGAAGAATAAGTCTAGGGTGTCTAGGGAAAAAGTTGTTCATCAGAGACACAGGAGTATTGAAAAGTGCCCAGGGAGAGAGAGGTAATGGAAGGAGGGGAAAAAATATAGGACTCAAAATTTTATAAAAATGAATGTGAAAACTATCTTACATATAATTGGAAAAATAAAATACTATTGAGGAAAAAAATAAAATGAAGGATTAACAACAACAAACATTTCTTAAGCACTTACTATCTATCAAGGATGGTGTTAAATGCTAAGGAGACAAAAAATAGTTCTTGCCCTTCAAGGAGTCCATGTTTTGTTTTTTATTTTTTAATTTTTTAATTTCAAATGTCCCTTTTTCCAGTCCCTTCCCCATCCACTGAGAAGGCAAACAATAGGACTTCATATGATACATGTAAAGTCATGCAAAATATATTTCCATACCAATCATGTTGTGCAAAGAGAAGGAGGGGAAGCAGGGAAAATAAAGTAAAAAAGAAAACATGGGGGTAGCTGGGTGGTGCAGTGGATAGAGCATCGGCCCTGAAGTTAGGAGGGCCTGAGTTCAAATGTGGCCTCAGACACTTAACATTTCCTGGCTGTGTGACCCTGGGTAAGTCACTTAACCCCAATTGCCTCAGAAAAAGAAAGAAAGAAAGAAAGAAAGAAAGAAAGAAAGAAAGAAAGAAAGAAAGAAAGAAAGAAAGAAAGAAAGAAAGAAAGAAAGTAAACATGAAAAGAAAAGTGCCCAAAAGCCAAATCATTGATTTACCCCAGGCTGGAATTAATAGCCCAACAGTAAAGAAGCCTGCACAGCCCTATCTTATAGTCCTTGCTGAGCCAAGTGTTTTACCCAGCTCAACAAGAGATTGACCCTTCAGAGAAAGAAAATCCATTGGGTCCTTGCCGCTCTAGAGTTGTGAGCTTCCTGGCCACGAAGGTTCCCTACACATATTTCCTCTCTATTATACTACTTTACATTTGAACCAATTCTTCTCCCCAGGGACTCTATATGTATTCATGGGACACTGTGCCCTTGGTTTTGAGGACATACTTTGTTACTACTGTCCTTGTGTAAGTGCCTTTCCTTTTTGTTTTTTTTTTTCCCAAGTATTTCATTTCCCCCCAATTACACATAAAAACAATTTTAAATATTCATATTTTATAAAATTTTGAGTCCCAAGTTTTCTCTCTCCTTCCCTATCTTTCTTCTCATAAGATGGTAAGCAATTTGATATAGGTTATATTAAATGTCTTTCCTATAGAAGTGAATCTGCTATTTGATGGTCAAAGGGAAGCACATTGGCGGGCATTTATAGACTGGTGTTAGGAGGCTATCGAGCCAATGTTCACTCCTAAGAACTCTGAAAGTAGTAGCTGTCAACTCTCTGGATACATCTGGATATCTGAGTGGGGATTTGGTAAGTGAATCCATGGTGGGATGTTACACATGCAAAGACTATATCAGTGCAAGGAGAGAAAACAATAATTATAATTATAATAACCAATCTTGATCCTGAGAATACATGAAATCCCCTCCCTATTTTGTCAGATAGATTGAAGATTTCAGGTTTGGAATGTATGTGCTGTGAGATATTACTATGTCTTGTTTCTGCTCAACTGTTTCTTTTTGACATTGGGAACACTCATGAGTGGATAGGGATGGGAACATTAAGACATGACTCATCTAAAAACAAGAGACGTCAATGAAACTTTGAATACATCCATACATAATCACCATTTTGCTGACTGATTCACCTCACAATATCAGATCGGTATCTATGGTCCTTCTGATCTATCTAGGAAGTTGCCTGGATTCCTGTCCCACAGTTTGGTGATAGCCAATATTTCATCCAGTACTGGATCAAAGTCTAGTGGAACAAACAAAGGATGCTCTATCTTCCCCATAACACTCTTTTATTTCTACAAAACGGCTCTGGACAAAACTTCATCCTAGAAATTGCTGCTGGTAACTATCCTGGCACAAGTTCAGAAATTCAAAGAAACAGAAAGAATTTGCCCAGGAATACAAAGGGAATAAAGGTCTTTTCCATGCATCATGATGATGCCCAGTATACAGCACCAGTGCCAGAATCATAATACACCATAACACCAATCAATATCAATAAATATTTATTAAATGACTACTTTGTATCAGATACTATGCTAAGCATTGGTAAAACAATAAAAGTAGAACTGTCTCTGCTCTCAAGAAAACTAGATTCGATTTGGGGAATAAAATATATTCAGAGGTTAAATACATGTAGAATAAACTAAGAAAAAAAATATACAGTGATGGCAGAGGGAGGTCCAGTGGGGTGAATCATGAAAGATATCAGGAAAGGGAGGGGGCCACTTAAGTTGATCCTGAAAGGAAATTGGGAGTTCCAAGAGATAAGGGGGAAAGGGAATATAATTCAAATACAAGCCTAGTCTGAGTAAATACATAGACGTGGCTGATAGAATATTATTTATGAGGAACAGCAAGTAAGTTTGATTAGAACATTAAGGGGGAGTAATGTACAATCAGCCTAGAAAGATAAGCTGGAGGCAGATTTGTAAAGGGCTTTAAATACTGGAGGAATTTGTATTTCTCCTAGAGTGAATGGGGAGCCATTGGAGTTTCCTGAGCAGGGGAGTAATCTGAACTGTGCTTTATGAAAAACATTTTGACAAATGTTTGGAAGACAGAGAACAGAAGAGAGAAAGTATATCCAGGAATTCCAGTTAGGAGATTTTTGCAAACGTCCAAGAAAGAGTTGATAATAACATGAAATAGGATGGACATGGTATGAAAAAATGATGGATGAAAGAAGTTGAAATGAAAAAAAATCAACATAACTCAACTGATAGGCTATGAAAAGTGGAGATAGTGAAGACTTCAGAATCAAATAATAGACTATGAAAAGTGGAAATAGTGAAATGTTCAGAACAAATCTAAGATTGTGAACTTTAGTGAAATTGAAAAAGAAATGAGGAAAGGAGGGCTTGGGGGAAAAATAATGAGTTTGCATTTATGCTCCTGTGGGAAGTTTCCCTCTCTCTTATCTTCCTTCTCTTCCAGATTCAGTATTGTCTGCTGATGCTATGGCTTGGTTGTTAGGGGGAAATGGTGTAGCAGCAGATACTTTGTGCTCTCAAATTTCTGCCAGGCCTTTTCTAATGCTGAGGGGAGGTTGGAGGAAAAGAAGTTGTATCTAGTGTCCTCTAGAGTGTGACATTGCTGACTCAGCTCTTGATCACCATCAGCTCTTGCAGTGACAGCATGATGGCCAATTAAAAATATCGCTGGCAGAAAGAACAACAATGATGAGAAAAATTGAAACTGAATACTGTGTAATTATAATGACTAAACCTGACCCTGAAGAAAAGATATGAGAATGGTCTTTTCTTCCTTTTTTTTTTTTTTTTTTTGCAGAAGCAAGGGGTTATGGATATAGAATATTACATCTGTTGTCAGACTTGATATGTTGGTTAGTTTTACTGAATTCTTCCTCCTTCCTTTTCTTTTGGATATTTTGTTATTAGGGATGGTAGTGAGGGATGTACTAAGAAATAATGATAACAACAAAAACCATCCATTTTTATTAAACAATTTAAAAAAACCCAACATTGCTCACTAACTTGACACTGATTGACAAATGAAGGCCATGGCATTGATGGAAAGAGGGAAGAGTGCTCTCTTGTCTTTTTGTCTTCTGGGCTTCTTAACTATTTCTGGATCCTGATTACTTCAAAGTTCATGTATAATCCCATGATCCCTTCTTTTGGCTGGAGAGCTTCATGAGATTTGATTAGTTTTAAAACCATTTCTATATTTTGATTTGCCCTTATTTGAGAATTGTTTTCATGAAGCACAGAAATACAAATTAATTTTGAAATGTGTTTGTGTGGCCTGAAAATACAAACAAAATAGTATTTTTCGAGTGTATTTTGACTTTCACATCCTTGTAGAAGCCAGCAACTTTCACATATGCTAACATCATGTAAATGTCTATTTGAGCATTTAAAGTACCTTATAATCTAGTTTCAACTTATTTTTTCCAGTCGTACCATATATTGTTCCCAATGACACACTTAATTGTCCAACCAAACTGGCCTACTAATTACTGTGGTTAAATTCAGCATTTCATTTCCTACCTGTGGGATTTGGGGATATTTGTGTCTGGATCTAGATTGTTTTCAGGCCTCTTCCCAGCGTCCTTTAAGGTTCAGTCAAAGTACCTTCTTCTATCTGAAGTCTTTCCTGATGTTACCCAGTTGCTGGAACTCTCTCAATCTCAAATGACTTTATGCTTACTTAGTAAATATTTTGTACTTCATTTACTTATTATGTACAGATGCTTCCCATTGATAGAAATAAGCTTCTTAAAGGCAGGAATTGCTTAATTTTTTCCTTTTATACCTAGAATCTAGCATGATATGGATGAGGTTCCAACAAAGAAACTGAAAAGTGGTTGCATTAGTAAGAAATTAAGCACTGGGGGATACAAAAACAAAAATAAAACAATAGCTACCCTCCAGGAGCTTACATTCTAAGGATATACTTATGCCATTCCATTACCTAAAAAAGAAGACTACTCACCTGTTATTTATGGAGAATGCAAAGACACTGGAAACTGATAATCTAGAGTGCAGAGACAGGGAGACTGGGTGATCTAGAACACAAAGACAGAGAAAATCAGTAATCTAGAACATAAAGAGAAGGAAAATAGATGATCTAGAATGCAAAGATGGGGGAAACAAGTGATTGGGGAAATGGGTAATACAGAACAGAAAGACAGGAGAAACATAAATAGGTGATTTAAATGCAAAGACAGGGGAAGCAGGTGATCTAGGAAACAGGTGATCTAGGAAACAGGTGATCTAGAACACAAAGACAGGGGGAATGGGTGATCCAAAAAATGGGCAATCAAGGAAACAGGTGCTCTAGAATGTAAAGACAGGGGAAATGGGTGATTTACAATGTAGAGGTATGGGAGATCTAGAATGCAAAGCCAGAGGAGACTGTGTTCTAGAAAGCAGGTGATCCAGAATGCAAAGACAGAGGAAACAGGTGATGCAGAATGCAGGAATGACAGGTAATCTAGAACATAAAGATAATAAGATGGGTGGTCTAGTATACAGAGTGATAGGTGATCTAGAATGCAAAGACAGGTAAGACAGATGATCTAGAAAACAGGTGATTCAGAAAACAGTGATCTAAAAAACAAGTGATCCAGAAAACAAGTGATCTAGAATGTGAAGACAGGTAATGTGATGATGAAAATTATAATAATATTTACATAAAACTTATTATGTGCCAGATAATGCACAAGGCATTTTACAAATATGATTTCATTTGATTTTTACAACTTATTCCCATTTTGTAGTTGAGGAAACTGAAGCAGAGTTTAAATGACTCGGCTAAGAAATGAGAAATTTCAGTGCTGCTGAACTGTTATCAGAGATGCCTGTGTGAATGGAGGTTCAAATGAAAGAAACATTAGCTCTCTCATTATCATTAATAAACAATTCCCTTTGTTCTCTTGCCTGCTGGAGTTGGGGATGGTAGATGCACTGAGATGTCAACTCTAGATTAATGTCTGGCTACTACTAGCAGCTCATTGGGTATTCTAAAGCATTTCAAATTTACTTCTAATATTGCAGATGCAGAAAGTTCAGTTTTAATTCAATTTCCCAACTACAAAATGGCTGAGAAAAAAAATGATGAATTAGACTATCATTGCCCATTATTTTAGTTATGTATGACTCTCTGGCTCCATCTGGGGTTTTCTTGGCAAAGATTCTAAAATGATTGCCATTTCCTTCTCCAGCTCATTTTGTAGATGAGGAAACTAAGGCAAACCAGGTGAAGTGACTTGTCCAGGATCATTCAATTAGTAAATATCTGGGACCAGATGTGGATTCAGGAAGATGAACTCCTAAAGAGGAATCTTTTTGACTTATCCACTCTATCCACTTTGCCACCTGGCTGCCATGTCTTTGCCCTTAAGGATCTTCATTCCATACCAGCTGCTCTGCTTGGTTTTAATTTGCTTTTGATGGTGGCACCATCATGTCCTTCTCTGCCAGATGAACTCATCACTAGGAAACTCAACATGCATAGATTGTTTCACCCTTGGCATTCACACCTCATTAGTGCCTTCAACTGCCATCTGCCTATTTGACTAGATCAGGGGGTCTTAAACTTTTTCTTCTCAATGGAGAAATTTTTATGTGACCCTAGGAATATGGATATATAAAATTGGCACACAAACCAAACATTTGCTGATAATAAATCATAATTTTATTCAGTTACAAGAAACTCTATATGAGGTTTCTACCCATATTTTAAGAAGTTAGGGACTAGAGGGCTTGAAGTAGAGCAAAAAGAAAACAAACAAACAAAATCTTTCTTTTCCAAAGCCTCTTTTTATTGTAGGCTCAATACCCAAGCTATTCATTTTCAAATCAGCTGCTTAATTTGATTTTCATTCAGCTTACATCATGTCCCCAACCAGGCACCATCTTGATGCCTCCCCACCTTTTTTCAGCTTCCCCCATTAACTTGTAACCTCTTTGAAGGCATGTAGAATACGACACAATTGGAAAGCAATAACTGCAATAACAGCAATGATCAAGGATCTACAGGAGCACCTAAAAGATAGATTTGATGATTCTCTGCTCAAGCAGCTCATCATCTAGTTGAGAAGGAAAGATAAATTCATAGGAAGGGCTAAATAGACACAGAGATAGGGTCAAGGGACAGAGAAAAGAGGATTCTGGTAATACTTAGCATAGTGCCTGGCGCATACTTGATAAATGTCATCATTACAAAAGGCAGGATTAGGCTTCATGGCTCAAGGCAAAAGAAACTCGTGGTGTCTTGAAGGCAGAAATTGTTATTGTGCTAAAACAGTCTTCAAAAATGCAGCATTCCATTATTGTTCTATAAGAAATGACCAGCAGGATGAATACAGAGAGGCCTGGAGAGACTTACATGAACTGATGCTAAGTGAAATGAGCAGAACCAGGAATCATTATACACTTCAACAACAATACTGTATGAGGATGTATTTCTGTTGGAAAATATGATGGATGCATATTTTCAGCAATGAGAAGATTCAATTCAATTCCAGTTGATCAATGATGAATAGAACCAGTTACACCCAGTGAAAGAACACTGGGAAATGAATGTGGATTCCTTGCATTTTTGTTTTTCTTCATTGGTTATTTTTACCTTCTGAATCTGATTTTTCTTGTGCAACAAGAGAATTGAACAAATATGTACACATATATTGTATTTAAGATATACTTTAAACATGTTTAACATGTATGAGACTGTCTGCCATCTACAGGAGGGGATGGAGGGAAGGGAGGGAAAAGTTGGAACAGAAGTGATTGCAAGGGCCAATGTTGAAAATTTATCCATGCATATGTTCTGTCAGTAAAAAGCTGTAATAAAAAGAAAGAAAGAAAGAAAGGAAAAGAAAGAAAGAAAGAAAGAAAGAAAGAAAGAAAGAAAGAAAGAAAGAAAGAAAGAAAGAAAGAAAGAAAGAAAGAAAGAAAGAAAGAAAGAAAGAAAGAAAGGAAAAGAAAGAAAGAAAGAAAGAAAGAAAGAAAGAAAGAAAGAAAGAAAGAAAGAAAGAAAGAAAGAAAGAAAGAAAGAAAGAAAATGCAGCATTCCAACCTGCTCAGTTAGTCAGTAAGCAAACCTGTGAGGATAAGAGATTGCAGTTAGAGAAAGTAGAGCTTTATGCCTATAGGATACAAAGATATTCTCCGGGGAGCTGAAACTCATATTTGTTTACCTTATAGATATTTTGCTTCCACACACAGCTTGCCTCGCCCCCTGAGAGTGCTTATAAGACAGTGTCTATTTATATACTGATTTGGGAAACTGAGGAATGTCCCAATCACTAATGTAAAGAGACAGTGTGTGATCTATGACCCAGAAGGAGAAATAACATAAGGTTTATTGACTCACACTCCTGAAATACAATTTGGTGATAGTTATTCAAATTTTGACTTTCGGCAATAGACTTCAGGCAACAGACTTTATTATAGACTGCATCTGTTACAGCTGAACATCCTTTGTTCATTATCCGTATGAATGGCACACCATTGAAAATGTTGGTAGATAAAGATGTAGATGGTACAGCTATTGGAGGTGCCAGCTGGTCTAGTAATTGGCTAAAAATTACAGCAAACACCAATATGTCTGGCATAAAAGGATCTATAGTAGCTAAAATTAATGCTACCTCTTTGAGATGGAAATTTAAAGATGACAGAAGTTTTTTATTTATTTTACAGTTGAAAGGTTCCCCATCAGTGGGGAAAAGACATCTTACAAAGTGAAAAATTTCAGACTTTATTAGGTATAGGACAGGAGCAATTTAACCAAGGACATTTACAAGCTTCTCTAAGTCCTTGGAATTCCCCTGAATTTGTTATAGAAAGGAAATTTGGGGAATGGAGAATGTTGATTCCAGAAAAGTAAATAGACAGATGGAGACAATGGAAGCTCTTCAGCTTGGGCTTGCATCTCCTCAATTGCCTAGGGAATGGTCTTTTTGGATTTACAATTATTCCTATTCTATCCCTCTAGATAAGGAGGATATGAAGGGATTTGTCTTTTTAGTGCCTAGTATTAATTTAGCTGAGCCTTATAAAGGATTTGAATGGACAGCGCATGTGGCTGCTTACTTACTATAAAAAAAAAAGCATTTCCAAAAGTTATGTTGTTACCATTATTAAGAGGAGACAGTGCTTTAGATCCACCATGCCAGCTTACAAAAGAAGCTCAAGAGACTCTAAGAGAGATTGAATTGGCTTTATCTAATATGGCTGAAAGAATAACTCATAAAGTATTGGAAATATCAGTTTTTGTTACAAATACAAATTTTGTCACAAAAGAGGCACTCACAAAATCCTTCATCAAGGAGACAGTATGATGAAATGGGTGAATCTCCCAGCACAACCAGAATAAAATTTTATTCCTTATCCAGTGGCTGGGTATATTCCTTGTGGCTGGAATTTCAATAAAAGCTATTAAGAGAGTAGTACAATTATCTGGGACAAGACTTGGCAAAATATACGCCTCTTATACCAATGCACAAATTGATGTGTATTGTGAAACCATCCCAGAGTGGAAAAATTTATTGGCCACAGCTCCAAGCCTTGCATATGGGTATGCAAATATAATTTTTGATTCGGCTTGTTCAGTAGATGTGGTACAAAGAATTGCCATAGCCCAAATAAAATTTGTAATTTTTATTTGTTGTGTCCTGCTTTCTAGAGCACCGAAGTTGGGTGACAAAATGTATCATTGCTTTCTAGAGCCCCCACATCAGGGTGATTAAAAAATACCTTCCTAGTGGAGAAGTGATGAGGCGGAACTCCCGAGGATGGTGGGAAAATGGAGTCTGTTTATTTCAAAGGCTTTCCCCTTTTTTATAATGTAACAAAAGTAACACTGAGTGTGTGGGACCACTTGCTGTTGTATTGAGTTTACCACCTGTATCACTCTTCCACCTGGTATCACTCTGCCTCAATCTCAACACAGGTTGTCATTGCCCCCGACTTCTCAGGAAAGCCAAAAGCCCTGAGGGGAGATGTGGAGCTGAACCAGACATTGTTAGCAGGTTCTCTTTGGGCTGAAAGGTCTTATACCTTACCCAGAGTTTCCCCACTGACTGTTACCCTCTACATCTCAGCCCTTTCTTTTGTTTTAATTGAAGCAGGTATATACCAAGCAGTTAACCTATTAGGTCCCTTTTGTTCACCATTTTCTGGATCTCTCCATATCACCTGGAGGTTATCTAAAGATAGTGGAGCTGCTCGCACTGGACACTGCTCTTCTGGTGGGTTATAAAACCTGTCTGCCAGAGCCAGTGCATCTCCATCAAAAATCAAATTTTTAACACATAAAGTTAAATTTAGAAGTTCTCTAGGGTTATCTGTGGTTCCCCATCTCTTTTATTTTTGGAGGAGCACCTTGATCCTAGATTCTGTTGTTGGGAGTCAAAATCTGGATAAATATCACCAAATTGCATTTTAGGAGTGTATTATCAGTAGGCCTGAATTTTTTCACTGATTAAGGAACACTGTTCCACCCACACCGGTGTATTAATTTTCCATTGAATGGGAACAGGTGAGAGTGCTGACAACCTTCTACGCAGCCCTGCCTAAAAAGCTGAAGTACTTAATTGTTCCCTAATTGTTGTAAGATATTTCTTTCCCATAGACTGATGGGGATCCTTTTTTTTAAACACTAAAAAAGGAGCAAAATCCCCTGCTCCATCTCCAAATCTCCACTCCAAAGAGGCAGCACCAAGTTCAGCTGCTGGTGCTAATGGTGTCACTGTCTCTCCCACTCCTTCTCCAGCTCATGAAAGCGGTATTGAGGGAGAAGGGTCAGGACATGGAAAATTATCCTAAAGGTCGCATACTCAGGTGTAGGCAGAATTGAAATAAGCTTAGAAGGTGAAAAGCAAGCTCTTCAGCAAGGTACTTAAGGTCCTTAATTCCCTTTCTGCCCAACAGGCAATAGTACTTAAGATACTTAACTCTCTTTTTGCCCAAATAGACATGCCCTGCAGATCTCCTAGAGCAGTAACAAGCAAAATAAATCAGTAAAATGCTAAAAAAAAAAAAAAAAAAAAAAGACTTCCTTAGCTCTGTCCCACATGTTGTACCCTCCAGGGCCACGGGCACCATCTCTCTGCTTGCTTTTCTCCTTATACTTCCTTGTCTGGCTGTCCAAGTTAAAATCTTTCCTCTTTTTAAAACTTGTGTGATTCTTTACTCCATTGTATTCAGTTAGTTGTTCTCCCACTAACTTCCACATCTCTGGCTCCAAACACTCCTTTTACAAAACCACAGAGATGTGCACTCTAGAGCATCTGAGAACCCAGTGATCTGCTTCCGAGTTATCCACAAACCCCGTTTCTCTGCTAAACTAGCTAAGCCTGCTTCATACTTCCCTCGGGGGAGGCTCTTTTCATAGTATTTGCCTCATTTCAGTTGGAAACCAAAAGTGACTAGACTAGCCTTACTGATTCTTCCTGCTTGCCTATTTCTATACTTACCCTTCCGGATCATGGGGACTTCTCCACTGAACCCAGCCATCTTGTCAGTCGAGCTGATTAGTACAGAACCTCACCTAGAGCCCTTCATTTGGGCACCAAATGTTGTGTCCTGCTGTCTAGAACCCCCAAGTTGGAGTGACGAAACATACCGTTGCTTTCTAGAGCCCCCATGCTGAGATGATTAAAATATACCTTCCTAGTGGAGAAGTGATGAGGGGGACTCCCAAGGACGGTGGGAAAATGGAGTCTGCTTATTTCAAGGACTTTCCCCTTTATATAATGTAACAAAAACAACTCTGAGCATGTAGGACCACATAAACAACTTGCTATTGTACGTAGTTTGCCACCTAGTATCACTCTGTTTCAATCTCAACACAGGTTGTCACTGACCCCTGACTTCTCAGGAAGACTGAGAGCCCTTAGGGGATATGGGGAGCCCAACCAGACATTGTTAGCAGGTTCTCTCTGGGCTGAAGGGTCTTATACCTTACTCAGAGTTTCCTCACTGACAGAGACCTTCTACATTATATATATATATAATCACCAGCTCTTTAAAGAACTTCGAGAGCAAGTGAGAAAGCACTCAGGTAAGTATTAAGTATTATATCCTGCATGTCCATTTTCATAGTGGACTTTCAGATCCTATCTTTTATCATCAGACTGCTAGAGCTTTACATTTGCAAATTGGGATAACTAAAGAGGAAGCTAGGAACTTAGCAAAAGGCTGTACAGCTTGCCTTCCTTTCCATGCTCCTACACTTCCCTCCAGAGAAGGACCCCATGGTTTGAGACCTCATGCTCTATGGCAAATGGACATCACTCGTGTTAAGAGACAGAGCATCCATGTAACCAAGGATATACATTCTCAATTCCTTACGGCTTCACTCCAATCGGGAGAAGCAATCCGGCACGTGATCAGCCATCTTTCCATTGTAGGAATCTCCCATGCACTTAAGACGGGTGATGGACCAGCTTATACACCTTCTGCCTTTAAGTCATTTTGCACTGAATTTGCCCATTCCATTGGCATCCATCATATAACCCTACTAGCCGAGCCATCATTGGACAGACTATTTATACCCCCAAAAATGCTCCCGTCCATACAAGAGAAGGGAATTTTGGGGTTTGCATGAGATGTGGCAATACATACATGTAATTGTCTTCAATTTTCAAATTGTTTGGATTTCCCCCCAGCAATGCGCTTCTGGCACACGCAGAAAGTGTGGCTGACTAACAGGCTGACCAACAAGGACAAGAACTCTCTCTCTCCACAGTCATGTGGAAGGGCCAAGATGGCATCTGGAAGGGCCCAGGTTGGGTCAGGGTTTGGGGCCCCGGGTACACTCTTGTCATTCTGGATGCAGATCCAACAGCAGAGGAGTGGATCCCACCAGAAACATCCGTGACCTGGGGATCCAAGGAGAAGGACCAGACAAGGGCCCAGAGGGATTGGCCAGATGTCAGCAGCCCTCCAGACGCTGATGGCCATGACCCTCCTGACCGTGACACCGGAGACAGCAGCCATAGCTCCAGTACAGCTGCTGAATTGGACTGTCTTGGGTGATGTGCAATACATACAGACTGATCACTCACTGGCAATGGGCTTGTGTGCTTCTCCCGTGGCTATTTGCCATACGGTGGCCTATGGTTTTCCACTTGTAGGCAAGGCCTCTAAATTAGTGGGTGAAAAACCCACACGCCCACCTGCCAGTGTTACTGAGGCAGTGCTACGGGACATGAGTTTGCTTGTGCACACCCTCCTCTGAGCCTTTCCCTACCAAAGGAAATTGTACAATTGAAACTACAGACTTGTGCCGACATCCTACCTCCTTGAGCATGACTTCATTGAATGGGTTGAACATCATGTTCTCCAGGCTTAGTTTTGGCCCTTGTTGAGCCTAGTTCTCACTGTGATACTTTTGTTTGCCTTTGTTCTGTTATTTACACTCTGCAATCTCGTGATCAAGCGAGCTATTATTGATGCTAAAGTGAGCTTGATGGGATGAGCTTTACAAGAGAGGGGAATTGTAAGGGTTGATCACATAAGGTGCAAACAGGAAGTAAACAGGCAATAATTCCTGAGACCCCCAGAAGTGGTTTCTGTGAATAAACAGGGACCCCCTCATGGGGAACTCTGGTCACATTGAGATCCATCATTAACAGGAAGTGTCTCCTTCTCTGATTGGCTGTGCGAATGACCTATAGACCCTATTTAAGCTGCGGGATGAGGAAGCAGGTCCTCTTTGACCTAGAGTCCATCAGGGGCTCACTGGGAGTCAGCAGGAGGTCAGCTAGGCAGGATATGAACACGTGAATAAGAGATCTTGAGCTTGCACAAGGCTTTTCTCTGCACTCTGTTGTGTATTTAAACCATTGTTTATGATGGCCAGAGATCTCTGAAGACCTCAGACAGAGGTAAGCTTGGTAAAACTGGTTTAAGTAAAAGACAGTGACCGGATATTCTCTGAGGGCCTGGGAATTAGGAAAGACTGGCAATAGTGAATGCAGAGCGGGCATTAACAAGGGCATTCACAAAACAGTTCTTCAACTTTGCAAGTATTTCAGGTGGTCAGCTCTGGAGGTGAAGCTCAGTCACAAGGGCTATGGAGAAGGGTGCTGTAGTAAACTCTGCCCCCTTCCCCTGCTCATTATTCTCCTGCTGTGGTGGGATAATTAGCCCATGACCCAGCAGCCTTCTCCTATATTTAGACTAATTACAGGGTTGACTTCTCGATGCCCTGCCATCTCCAACCCCAGACAGCAAGAGAGCAAAGGGCAAATAGTTCAGCTGCAGATTCCCTCAAACCTGATCTCACTCTGAAGAAAGTAAGGAAAGGGAGGGAGAGAGCTATTAGTCCTTTTTTTTTTCCTCCATGGATGTTGAGTTATGAAAATGACAGAATTAAAGGAAACATATACCCAGTTAAATTCAAAAAGCATTTGTTGAATACCTATACTGGGACTTGTTTTTATTACACTGAAAATAATATATACAAAGAATATGAAGAGCTAGGCGATCTTTCATCTGTGATAAGACCTGGGTTCAAGTGCCACTTCTGATGCATACTAGCTGTACCCCTGTTCCTGAACAAGTTACTTAATCTCCGAGTATCCCAGAGGACTCTTCAGGATGTATAACTATGGGAAATAGCTATTTGAATTGGTAGAGGTAATTCCCTCAAGGGAATTTCTCCACCCCAGAGAAATCATAGGTTTGGTTACCAAAAAATAAAAAAACAAAAAAACAAAAAAATCACAACCATTCTTTCAATTGACCCACTCATCTTTCCGAATTGTCATTCTATATTTCTCCTTTCTTTCACTGACAAACTCCTAGAAACAAATATCTACACTCACTGCCTCCACCTTTCATTTCTTAACCCATTGCAATCTGGTTTCAAACCATTCTTTAATGTGATTGAGGGGAGTTTCAGGTGATGAGAGTTGATGGAGTTGGCGAACTGGAAGGCTGGGTATTTGAGGACACATCAACATGTATATTGAAGTCTCCAAGTATAAGAGCAGGGGATGGGTTGATCCTTGAATTTTTTGAGAAAGGAGGGAAAATGAACTGAGAACTGGCACTCTAACTGCTTCCAAGATCTGGTTAGGTGATAAATTTTGGTCAAGAACTTCTAGCTAAGATGGTTACTAGAACAAGAGGTTAGGCAACCCAGCTCCCATATATATATATATCTAAGTAAATTCTTAAAAAAAATAGCACTGGAATCAAGAAGTCCAAAAGAGAAACTACAGTGACTTCACCCAGATCAGTCAGAACTGCATAAAAATTCAACCAGATGGCCATCAGCAATAGAAAATGGAGCCCATCAGAAAAGTATCCACCTTGGCTAACAAATTGGAAGCCTCCCAGTGAGACCAGAAATATCGATGGCCTCCAAGGCTCAGTCTCAGTGCTACTGAGGTGTATATGATTTCTCAGATCACTTCTTCCTGATTTCTAGCTTCCCTTGGAAGAGAACTGTGGTATTTTTCTTCTTTAAAATATAATATATAGATGGTTCTCTCTGGGAGCAGGTTTCTCAGGGAGGTTTTCTGGAGGCAGCCTTAGTTTCAGTTCGGAGTAATAATCACCCAAAACACAGCCAGGTGTTAAAAGTTCAGATCTTTTATTGCCTCCAATATAGCCCGGTTAGCTTAAAGGCCTATCTCTCTTTGGTTCCAAGAGCTCCCTCTGAATGTCTCCAAATCCAAAGGTTTGTCCTTCAGTCCTCCAGCCAGCCAAGTGGAAAATGGAATGGATCTCTTTTGCCTCGGAGAGAGGGCTTCTGGCTCTCAATCTCCCAGAGTGCTCTGCGTCCCAGAGAGCGAGCTCCTCTCCAATCTAATTCAGCTGAACTCTCCTAACTGGGCCTCTGCTTTCTTCTTATATATCAGAGAGCAGGATTATGGGTTTTCTCCCATAGTGCTCTCTGACCCTAAGAGCTTCAAGGGAGGTGTGAATTCAGATATCTCAACTTAAACCCTGAAATCTCCCAAATGTGTGAACTCCAATGAGTAAAGGTGTGAACACAAGCATTGTATCAATTAGTTCTACTTAGTACCTTGTTTCAGGTTCTGGCCCAAAGCATCTCCTTGTAAGATCAGATCAGTGATACTGAACCATGCTAAATTAGATAACTCTAATGACTTAACAGTTTGTAAAGATTCCAACAGATCATCATCCCAGTCTCCTATTGCTATGACAGGGGAGAGGATGCCACTCCATCCACTCAGGCTCCACACTTGTCTCCTGCCTCGGGAGAAGGCAAGTAAAACCATTTCTTCTGCTCTAAGCACTTGTTCTCCATCTGAGCTACTTAATGCTCTGAAAAGACTCCATCTTAAGGCCAAATGTCTATGGATTTAAAAATAAATATAAAAATCTTGCCCTAATGTTCAACATATTTACCCTATCCTAGTGATTTTCAACTTCAATAGGTCATCACTCAAACTCCATCCCACATCCCCCATTGCCAGATTTCTTCTTTCCATTCCCCTCAACTAGCCCATGCCCAAAGTCCACATGAAAACTATACTTGCCTTCCGTGTTTTCCAGAATTCTTGCTTCATGGGCAACAAATTTGTTTCAGGTAGCACAGTGAATGCCTGGAATCAGGAAGACCTGAATTACAATCTAGCCTCAGACACTTACTAGCTGTGTAATCCTAAATTAATTACTTAACTTTTATCTGCCTGTTTCTTCTTCTGTAAAGTGGGGATAATAATAGCACCTACTTCCTAGGATTGTTGTGAGAATCACATGAAGTAATAATTGTAAAGTGCTTAGCATAGCACCATCAATTTTATTATTTATTAAGCATTGTATAAATATCTTAAATTTTTTTCTTACTCCAATATTCTAGCTCTTACTGAAACCTGACTTGATGACATAATCTCCCTGGGAATCTTTTTCAGTGTCAGCTGCATTTTAAATCATTCCCCCTGATTCACTGATCAATATAGAGAAGTTGGAATACTTCTTGCTCTTCATTGCCACATGCAGCCACCCTCTACCAGTATCACGCAGCTATCTTCCTTTAAATTTCATTCCATTCACATCTAGTATCCAATTAAAATTCTAGTAGCTGTTGTCTACTGACCTCAAGGATATTTCTCTCCTTTACCAATTAATTCACTATCTGGCAAATAATCTTTCTTTCCCAACTCTTGTCCTCATACTAGGGGGCTTTAACATACATATTGATATTCCTTCTAACATCCTAACCTCTCAGTTCCTCAATTTACTTATATCTCATGACCTACTCTTCCACCTTACCTCAGCACACATAAGAAGATCATACCCTTAATCTTTCAATCACCCCCAAATGTTCATATGTTCCATATTTACAAAATGAGATTTCCTTATTTGGTCACAAGTTATTGCCATCTCATCCCTCTCCTTTTCAATGTCAAACCTTGCTCTTTAGTCACATCAGGACCTCCAATATCTCAATCCTCCAATTGTTCCAGACTCTTACTCTAAACTAGCTATTCTCTCCTTTTTCCATTGTGATCCACTGATGAAAATGGTATTTTATCCTCTTTTTCTTGAGTCCCTCCTGGATCACTGACTTGCCATTGAGCTTAGAAAGTTTATGAAACGATGAATAATGCTATATGCAAGTTTATCCAAGAAAGGCCATATAGAGAATTCTTACACAAGGGGATCTAATGGAGAAGGAAATAGTAAACCTCACCAGTACCTCTGCCAAGACAAAACCATTGTGTGATAGGCAACTCACCCAATAAATCTGAGATCTCTCAAGGTGCCAGGAGAAAGTTTATTTGATTCTCGTGAGAAGCAAGCAGTCACTCTTACCATATGGAGGGGTGAAAGTGAGGGCCCTGAGCACGGACAGAAGGGGCAATATAAAAGTTCCCTGACACCACATTGACACCCCTCACCCCCAGCCACTGACTGAGAATGTGACCTTACATTCTAAGTGCAAAAACTACAGCAAATGGGGAAGCAATCCATAGATTCAAATTTAAACAAAAACATTCCTTTTACTGACTCTGAGACATGTGCTTTTAACATATGAGAGTGCTGAGTCAATCCTCTCTACACTCTCCCGGACTTGCTCCCCCTCCCTATATGCTGGGAACTATTTGCCAATGAGGAAAGACAGGAAAAAAGGAACCTGATCCCATAGCTTAGTTAATTTATAATTTGCCTTTTGAAGAAATATCACATTTTCCATTCAGTCCTTCCTTTTTATTTTGATGAGATTTCTTCATATTTTCTAAAGATTAATTTCTAAAGATTAAATAATAATTTATCTGACTGTCACCCTCAGGATCCTCCCATAGTGTTAAGGGGAATTCACCTTTGTCCCTTAAAGAGAAGCATCCTTGTTTGGTTGAAAGTGATGGTCACCATCTTGTTAAGGCTATTTTGAGATATTTAGGTTATTAACTGAATTAAGCAGGGTAAGCAGATGCGTAGTGAAATGACTCCACCAAGGAAGGCCACCAAGGCGAACCAGAGAATTTGTTTCCACCAACTCCCATTAAACTCCCATTACTACCATGGGGTGTGAAAGGGAGAGTTCCAAGTTGGTACTGGAACATGTGCCAGTTGAGTAATATCCATGGTAATTTCTTCCACTATTTGTCCATTACCATCCATTTTAATGCAATAGCTAATTAGTTTCAGTTTCCTGCTTTTCCCTCCTTCCTCAGATAATAAGTAGTCCAACACTAGTCTGAGTTGTAAAATTGCTTCTCTGGTCTGGGTGGCTTGGTCAGCTAAAAAAATCTAGTGCTCTGGCTATTTGGTTAGTTATAATCTCCACAACTGCTTTGAGTCTAATTATCCTGTTCAACATGTAAATGTGGGTTCTGTAGCCTCAGCTTCCATCTTGGGCCCAGTTTGCCAGACCATAATTTTGAATAATTCTTTCAGATGGCCAGGTATCTTCCGAGCCATTTGCATCCCCAGTTTGTGTAATGGAGGTGTCCAAACTTAGCTTTTCCCTTTCCAGGCTATCATACAATTGAACACTCAAATGACTCCTGAATCTGGAAGAAAAAAGAACCTGGGTCTAATCAGACTGATGTAACAACTTCCTGCCCAATTTACCGGGAGATGTGTATAAGCTGTTAGCCCACATATCCAATAATGACTTTAGAGCTAGAGCATCTTTGTGGAACAACCTTTCCCCATAAGCTGTTGGGTAATAGCTCCTCCTACCATAGTGGTCCTCCTACCATAAAGGTAGAGTTACACCACCATAACTGCATACAATTATAATAGTTATACAATTATAAGTGTTTTGTTTGTCTTGTCCCTTTACCAGTTGTTCAATAATCAGCCTTATTATTGATGGTCCAAAAGCCTTTGAACATTTTTCGTTCCTTTTTCTCATTTCCCACTTTCATCTTAATTTAGTTTTTTTTTTTTTTTGTTCCAGACTGAGTACTATTCTGACTTATGCAATACTACAGGTTATTTCCCATTCCATCCTCAATACAATCTCCAATTTGGTTAGCCTTAAACTGGCAACTTTGGTTGGTATGTGGTTGATAGAATCCCGTATGTGTACAAGGCACCTTTTGACCATTCTGACACACAATTCCCTCTACCTCCCAACGTATTTGGTACAATCAATAGCACAATTAGGGAGTCTCTCCTCTTCATAGTGAGGTCTCCAAGTAGAAGTCTCCTCACATTCACTTACTATACCTCATCCAGTCTGATTCAGACAGTAGACTTCCTTCTGCCGAATTATTAATGGCCAAGAATGTTCCTCTTGCTTGGACTAGAATTCAATTCCATTATATATTACAGACCTGGCTGAGGAGCCGGGTTGGACTCAGCTGTTGAGGTACTCCACAAATTCAACAGTTGGAAAGGTTGAAGGTCGAGGCTATGGTCTTTATCAATAGTTCAAAACTATTCTGTTGGGGCAACCAAGAAATAGGGGCTAGCCAGACAAAAGGTGTAAAAAGGGGTAAATAGGCTAAGGAAACCCCATGGTGTAGCACTGGAATAACACTTCTAGAGGAAAGACAGAAGGGATCCCTCAGAAAAGGATATGGCCTACTTTACAAATAGAGACTAAGCACAAACAAAATCACCAATGTGAGGGCTATAAGGATTGAAACCCCTTCCCAGAAATTTCCAACCACTATTCCTCATGAGTCAGGAGACTTATCAGTAGGGTGTCTTTGCTGAATGTGTAATTTCAGGTCACCTTGGGCCTCAGCTGTGCAGTTGGGCTTCAAGGGAGGAGCAGGTCCTTTTACACGAGTGTGGTGAGTCCAACATGTTCCTGGGTGCGGATGGCTGTGTCTGGAATCAGTAAAACCTGAAAGGGGCCATCCAAGTTTGGGGTTAATTTTCTTCTTTCCATACTTTAATATCTAATCTCCAACTAGGAATTTGTGTATGGGAAAACCCAAAGGAGGAGTTTAGGCAATCAATCCTTTCTGCTGTAGTTCTTGTAGGTGAACTATGAAGGTCTTAAATACTTTCTTAGGAATAAATCTTTGGTATCCAATATAGGATATGTGGAGAGGAGGGATGAGGAAGGGATGGCTATATAATAGCTCATAGGGTGATAACCCAATATTCCATCAGAGTTTGGTTCTGATTCTTATTAAAGCCAGAGACAGACATTTAGTCCATGGTAAGTGGGTTTTCATTGCCAATTTAGTTAATTGTCTTTTGATTTCCTGCTCAACCTTACCAGAGGATGGAGGCTGCAGGGAGGTATGAAAATCCCAAGTAATTTCTAGTGCTTTGGCTAAGTCTCTCAGAATCTTCACCGTGAAGTGAGTTCCCTAGTCCCAGTCTATGCTCTTCACTATTCCACTATCTTGGGATGATTTGCTCTAATAAAATCTTGATCACTGTTAAAGCGGTTGCTTTGGACAAGGGGAAGGCCTCTATCCAGGGAGTCAGATGGTCAGCTATAACTAGCAGATATTTGAAATGTCCTACAAGGAGAAGTTCAGTAGAGTCCACATGTATGCTCTGAAAAGGTCTTATACCAGGCAGCTGGCCACTTTGAGGTTGTATGGTGCTAAGCAGCCTTGTTTGTCCTTTGACAGACTAGACAGCTACCCATCATTTGATGGGACAAGGTATATAACCCAGGAGTTATGTACTTACTTAGTGTGGCATTGCACAGGTAGTGAACATTCCTGTGACTCCGTTGGTATAAATATTGTAGGACCTGTCTTATGCCCTCTTTGGCCAGTACCTCTTTGCCATCTGGTAAGAACCAGCTGATCCATCTATCTGTTCAACCGCTCCAAAGGACAGAGCTTTTTCATTTTCTTCCTCTGTGAAGGTAGGAGAGGGCAGACTAGGGGGAAGTATTGGAATCAGTGCAAACATACCTGGATTGTCATTCCGCCCCGCAGCCTCTTGTGCCTCTTCATCTGCTAATCAGTTGCCTTGGAATTCAAAAGAGTTACCATCTTGGTGCCCTCTCACATGTATTACAGCTATATTCCTGGGTTTTAATATGCTCTCTAATACCTCTCAGATTAATGTATGATGTGCTAGTTCTCTCCATTTACTATTCACTAATCTTTTCTCCTCCCAATATTTTCCAAATACATGAACCACTCCCTATGTGTATTTGGAATCTGTTTCCAACTTTTTCATTTAATAGTCCCAAGGCCTGATTGAGTGCATATAGCTCACAGGTCTGTGCTGACCAAGTAGCTGGTAACCTTCCAGATCTCACATCCCATCAATAATTGCAAATTCATTCTTTCTCTTCCCATTTACTACTCTACATGACCCATCAATGAACCAATTAAGCCCTCCTGGCAATGGAGACTCTTGCAGATCTGCCTTTATCCTACTTTGGTATTCTACTAATTCCATACAGCAGTGTTCTCCATCTGGGCTATAATTTGGGTTTGAAATCAGGAATGATGCTGGATTTATATTATGATCTTGGGATATCACCAAATCATTCCTTTCTAATAATATAGCCTCATAGTTCAGAATCCTGGAATCAGTCAGATACCTGTCTCCCTTCTGATTCAGTATAGTTCTAACCTGAGGGGAACACTAACAATGAGACTTGTTTTGAAAGTGAGGTTTTTACTTTCTTCCACAAGAACAGCTGTGGCTTCAACTGCCTGTACACATGTGGGCCAACCCTTTGCTACAGGATCTAATACTTTAGATAAAAAAGCCACAGGTCTCCTTTGGCCTCCTCTTAACTGGGCCAGAATCCCTACTATAACCCCATCATCAACCACATTTCGCAAAAATGTGAAAAGGTTTTTTCTAATATTGGGGGGAGAGCTAGCACTGGGGGTGACACAAACACTTGTTTCAATCTTTCAAAACTCTGCTCCCCCTCAGAGTCCCAATTGATACAATTGGGACTTTGTTCCAACAAATATTGATATAGAAGCTTAGTGATGGAAGCATAGGACTCGATCTAGGCTCTATAACAATAGGCTCCTACTAATCCCAGGAACTTGCTCAGCTCTTTTTTAGTCTTTGGTAATGAAGTATGTATGATACCCTCCATTCTAGCAGATCCAATTTCTTATTCCCTTCACTGATCAAGTGCCCTATTTAACCTCCCTCTCCACAAACTGAAGTTTTTCCTTTGAAACTCTGAATCCCAATTCCCCAGGAAATTCAGTAAATTAATAGTACTTTTACTGATGTTTCCCCTCTTTATCTTCAGTAATCAACAGATCATCTACATATTGTAATACTTTATATCCTATAATTGGAATAAAGCTTTCTAGGCATTTTTTCAAATACCTGACCAGACAAATTTGGGGATTCTGTGTAGCCCTGAGGGAGAATGAACCATTGAAACTGCCCCTTTATATAAATATGGGGGTCCTCCCATTAAAATGAAAAAATCTTTCTGCTGTCCTCCTTCAGGAGCAGCTCCAGAATGCATCTTTAAGATCCAGCACACTAAACCATTTACTGGAACTGGGGATCTTTCCCAGCTTAGTATATGGGTCTGGTACAACAGCTTGTACTAATCGAATGTGCCATCTTTCTTTCAGACCAATAGGGTGAGGGTATTGAAAAGTGAAATACAGGGCTCAACCCCATTCTACCTTCATTAGAAATAGGATATTGCCTAATTCTTACCACTTCCTTAGGTCTCAAAGGGTAATTTTTATGGGGGTAATGTCAACTCTACCTGGGTTATTGAATCTTGCCCAGATGTCTGGGAAGATTTCTATTAGTTCCACCTCTTAGAACTTTGCCATTTGCTGGGATATATATTTACCTCCTTCAATATCAAGGCTATTCCTAGTCAAGTAATTAAAACCTTTCCCAGTAAATTTGTTCCAGCTTCAGGAACCAGAAGTAGTTCACAGAATATTTCCTGAACCCCCATTCTGATTTTGCAACTTTTGGTTATGAGGTCTAGAAAATTTTCTTTTACTCCTGAGACAGTCAATGTTTCTTTAGATAATTCAAACCCAGGAGGGAGCTGTATGATTGAGGTTCGACCAGCTCCAGTCTCTACAAGGAAACATTGACTCTTCTTTTGACCCCACCCTTAAATTTACTAAGGGTTCCTGGTGGGTGCTGAAGAACCCTTGACTTTCCTAATCTTTACCTAGTTCTATGAGGGAATATAATTGTTCCTTCTTTCTTTGTGGACAATCTCGCAGAATGTGCCCTTCTGCCTGGTCCTGCCAACATTTGATTAGGACTCTGCCTTCCTTGCTCCCATCCCTGAAAGTTCTTCCCTTCGAAGGGCCCTTATCAGGGGATCCGGCTCAGTCCTCGGGACCTCTCCCTTTGTTCACACTTCTCTTGTCTCCTGTACCATTTACATCTCTTATAGCTTACATTAGAATCTTAACCTTCTGTTTCTGTTTCTCCTCATCCCTTCAGGTATAAACTTTAATTGCTTCCTCTAGAAGAGTAGCAAGTGATGTGTAATTCCACCCCTCTAACTTCTGCAACTTTTTGCTAATATCTAGCCAAACCTTTGTTACAAAATGGAATTATAAAGGTGCTTCAGTTTCTGGATCATCTGGATCCAGACCAGAATATTTCCTCATACTTTAGTTTATTCAGATATTTTGCGAGATTTCTCCTTTCCTTGTGTCACTGAAAAGGCTCTCTTAAGATTCTGTGTTCTGGATATGGCATTACTGACCCCTGTAACAATTCTCTCAAATCCTGTAGCATTGCCTGTGAGCTAAGTTATGATAGTCCCACTGGGATCAGTTAGGGGAAATTTTTGGTCAGTGGGAGTTGCTCCCTCCACTGGGGAATGTCTACCATCCCATTCTTTCAGAGCTGCCTGCCTCAGCATTCCCCATTCTTCTTGTGTAAATAAAATATTTAAAATTGACATTGATGCACCCCAGTTTTATATAATTTTGGGCCCAGAAACTGATTGAATTGTTCTGTCAGTCCTGTGGGGTCCTCCATTAGGGATTTCATTTCCTTCTTAAAACTTCTAACCTCAATCAAAACTCCTAACCATTCAATGCTAAGTGGAGCATTTACATATCCCATGGTTCTTGGACCAGTGGGAACTTCTCTAGGGTACTGTCTAGCTCCTGACATCCTGGGATCTGGTGATCCAAAGAGAAGTTTTCAAGATCCTGTTGCAATTGTTTGATTTCTCTTCTCAGAAAACTATGTGGCCCTGTAAGAGTAGGGGTAGAGGGAGCAATAGCACCAGGAGTGGAAGCAGAAGGGAAGTTGAGGTAAGGGGGAGGGAGGGAGAGAGAAGGGGATCCTACTCCTCCTTTCTCACTGCTTTTTCCTGTGTCTTATCTCCCTGATTCAAAAATATCTTTTCCCCAGGAAACCACAAGCCAGCATATATAATCTACTCTGGATTCACAGACTCCCTTGCATTAATAAGTTGATTCGATTTTTGACACATCCAATCTTCAGTGGAACCATAAAGAGGCCATATGGTTCCATTCCCTATATTCTTATTTCCCCATACAAAACAATAGTACTTAATAATTTTCTTTTTGCTTTTGCCCTTATATTTCAATAGTTTATCCCAAGTGCTTAATCTATTTCCCAAAGGACTGTCTACTGGTACCTCAATTTGCTTGTCTGCAGTAGAAAATTTCTTTTTTGAGTGGGAAACTCCCATTGGGACAGTGACTTCCAGAATCAAGTACGTTTAGATTCAAGTCTCAATTCGGGGGTTTGCTTCTAGCCTCCCTCTCTTTAGTCACCCAAATGAACTCTTCTGACCCTTTCAGAAATTTAGTGCCCTCAGATTCTAAGATCAAACTTACTATGGGATCAGTGCACAGAATTGTCGACTGGAGTCCTGACCCCTTTCATGAATCTAGTGCCCTCAGATTCAGGGGTACAGCTTTTTTCACTGATTGGATTTTCAACTGCAACCATATTTTCACCTTACATCAAGTCTCTCTGCTAGGGGTCACTTTTGCTTAAAGAGGGAACAAGGACTCTCAAGCCATGGCAAACTGCCTAAATTAGGCAGGGCATCTTTTGCCAAGTTTGGAGAGCCCCTCTTGATCACGTGATCCCGGACAACCCCGCCTGCCCACCCCCCACCCCCAAGTATGTGGTATGCAATCAATCACTCAATAAATCTCAGATCTCTCTCAAGGTGCTAGGAGAAAGTTTATTTATTCTCATGAGAAATAGGCAGTCACTCTCACCATATGGATGGGTGAAAGTGAGGGCCTCTTGAGCATGGACAGAAGGGGCAATATATAAATTCCCTGATGCAGTATTGATCTCCCCCATCCCACCCCGGCTCATTCTCATTGACTGAGTATGTGACCTTACATTCTAAGCGCAAAAACGACAGCAAATGGGGAAGTAACACATAGATTCAAATTTAAACAAAGACATTCCTTTTACTGACCCTGAGACATGAGAAAAGGCAGGGGAAAATAGGAACCAGATCGAATAGCTTAGTTAATTTATAATTTGCCTTTTGAAGAAATATGGAATTTTCCATTCACCATGGACATTACTAAAATGATAAAAAGAGATGACATTGAATGTGAGTCCCTCAGGACAGAAAGTATCCAATATGGAACTTTGGAAGAGAGGAGGAAAACTACAGTAGTTCCACTACTAAGAAAGCAGCTGGGCCAAAACTGGAAGCTCAGTTGCAGATGTAATTGATGTAAATCTAATGGTGTAAAATCAATATTGCATACAAACTTGAAATTTAAGATCTATGAATTAAGATAAGCAGGATGTCATCAAAAAGGAGATTAAAAGATTAAACTTCAAGACCTTGGGTATCAAATTTAAACCGCTGGGAATAAGTGAGTTTTATTCAGGTCTTCACCACATACAATACTGTAGGCAAGAATCCTTTAGAAGAAATGGAGTAGCTCTAAAAAGTGAGAAAAGCATACTGGGGTAAGATCTAAAAATGACAATATCTGAATCCAAGACAAACCATTCAACTTTACAATAATCCAATCTATGATCTAATCACTGATGCCAAAGAAAACAAAATTGATTAGTTCTGTGAAAACCTACATCTTCTAGAAAAAACACCAAAAAAAAAAAAAAAAGTACATTGCATTTGTCATAAGAGATTGGAATGGTAAAGAAGAAATCAAAAGATAATTGGAATATCAGACAAATTTGGCCTTGTAGTATAGAATGAAGCAGGGCAGAGACTGATAAGTTTTAGCAAGAATAGTCACTGGTCATAGCAAACACTTTTTCAATAATCCAAAAGGTGACTCCACACAAGAATATCACCAGACAGTCAATAATGAAATCAATTTGATTATATATTTTGCAGTCAAGAGTGGAGAAGCTCTATTCAGTCAGGGAAAACGAGACTTGGAGCTGACTCAGATCATGAGTTTCCTATTGCAAAATTCAGACTTAAATTGAAAAAAGTTGGGAAAATTATCTGACCATATAGGCATACCCTAAGCAATACCCCTTATGAATATGAAATGGAAATAATTAACAGATTTAAGAGCTTAGATCTGGTAGAATACCTGAAGAACTATGGACAGAGATTTGCAATATTGTACAAGAGGTAGAAACAAAAAACATTCTAAAGAAAAAGAAAGCAACATGATTGAGCTTTACAAATAGTTGAAGAAAGAAGGAAAGGGAAAAGGAAGATATGCTGAAATGAATGAATGCAGAAATCCAGAGAATAGTATGGAGAGATAAGGTTTTCTTAAATGAGCAATAAAAAGAAATAGAATACAAAAGAATGGGAAGACAATAGAATGGGAAAAACAAGAGATCTCTTCAAAAAAATTAAGAGATAAAGGGAATATTCTATACAAAAATGGACATGATAAAAGACAAATATGGTAGAGCTTAACAGAAATAGAGGACATTAAAAAGAGGTAGCAAGAATATATAGAAAATTTATTCAAGAAAGATGGTAATGTCACTGACAACCACAATAGAGTGGTTATTGATTTAGAACCATATATTCTGCAGAATTAAACCAAATGGACCTTAGGGAAGCATTGCAAACAATAAGGCTCTAGTGAAGATAACTGAGTTCCATCTGTAATATAGTAATGGAATAGGGTATAGCTGCCTGCCAGGACTCCTGTCCACTGTGAAGACATTCTCTTCTCAGTGAAAAATTTATTTCTCTTCCACTGAGGAAGTCAGTCTCCTAGCAAAGCTGACTTCTCATCCTACAATAAACTTCCCTTTTTGTCACTTAAACCTTTTGGGTTCATAAATTCTTTCCCGAAGGACCTGTGCTGACCAGAAAGCGATTCTTCCACCTCCACTCTCTGCACTGCCTGTATCTCATCATTAAGATCTCACGAAGAAGGGCAATTCCTAACAGACATCTGTAGAGTGCAAACACAGGATTATATATACCCTAACCAGAAACCCCCATCAGACATTTTCTCCCATTGGCTAGAGAGTTCTAATTTACCCAGAGACTAAATATGGACCCCAGAAGACACTTTACCACATTAGTTAATTAAATGCTAATGGAGGGGAGGGAAGAGACAGGATTTATTTATTTAAAATAATCAAACACCTGCAGCTTTTAGCCATAGCTCAACTTGTTATTGCAAAGTCTCAAGTCACAATTAGGACATAAGTAGAAGCCATGTTCTTATGAAAGGTCTTCACTCAGTTTATCCTATATTGTTAAAATTTCTATTTAACTAAATGTTTCATTTAACAACTTTTATACATTTTGTTTCTACATCATATTTATTTCCTAATATATCCTTTTCTTGGTCCTACCTAGAGACTCATTCTTTATTTAAAAAAGGAAGATAGGGGAGGGAAACTCAGCAAAATTTAATCAACTATTTTCACCAAATTCCAAAAAAAAAAA
The DNA here is from genome assembly GCF_016432865.1 of Antechinus flavipes. NCBI lineage: Eukaryota > Metazoa > Chordata > Mammalia > Dasyuromorphia > Dasyuridae > Antechinus > Antechinus flavipes. The sequence goes on along the minus strand of NC_067399.1, from coordinate 226,386,602 downwards.
AAAAAAATCACAAAGTATAACCCACATAAACATCTACTTCTGCAAAGGTAGGTAGGTAGATGTTAAGGACTAAACTTCTTTAACAACACAGAACTTTTTATTTTCATGCATTATTGTAGTTAACAGTATAATTTTTCTGGTTCTGCTTCATTTTATATGAATTCACAAACTCCTCTTCTAAATGGCTAATCCATTTATCTGCTGTGTTTCAATTTTGTTAGTTTCAAAGATAATTGTCCCAAAGTTTACTTCAGAGCAATTTCTTCAATTTTTAGAATTTTCATTGTTTTCTTTAGAAGAGCAATCTATTGTTTCTAGAAGAGCAATCTATTGTTTCCATAACTTATTCTTTGACCCATTTTTTAGGAATTACTTAGCCTCCCTTTAAAATTCTTTTGCTTGTTTCTTTTATTTTTATTGTTATGGTTTGCAAACACAGAATTAACAAAATATATACAAGCTTAAATGCTTTAATATTCTCACTCAAGAACAATGTCTCTCACATAGTAGGCACTTAGTACTTCCCTCCATATTTCAAATATAACAATCTATTAACATAATTTTCTTCTTGCACATCTTATTAATTTTAACCATCAGTGAATGAGTAATATTAGTTGCCTACTTTTAGTCATGTCCCACTAATTGTGGCTTTTATGAGGCTTCTGTTGCAAAGCCCATAATTTTCAGGAATAGCTAAAACTCGATGTTGCAGGATATTTTGTGTCGTCATAATTTCATTTTTCCAGGAATCACAGTACATTTATCTGACTTCTTAAATTAGAAGCATTCTTTGGTGATTCAAACTATCTTCAAAATTTGCAGTTTAAACGGAAATTGTGAGGCTTGATCACACTCTTGGTCAGTTAATCTTCGTTTTTAAATAAAGGATTATGCTTCTATCAATCTGCACTTTCAGAGTTTTCAGTACTTTGGTCCACTTTTCCTGATTTTCTCTAGTATTAAAGCATTTTGCTTGGTTATGACTTTCTGGGAGACCCATGATTCTCAGAGCCTTTCAACTTGATCTGAAAAGATTTTTACCTTAAAAGATGTGTGCTAGTTTTGTCTTCTATCAATTTTTCTTCACCATCTTCATTTATGAATTCAGAGTTGGTCATTCTTTTTCAGAGAATTTATTGCTTTGAGTAGGTTCTCCATCATTGGCTTTATAAGCTCCACTCATTTGTTTTTTACTGCTCTTTTAAATCATTCTGGAGTTTATTAAAGCTGTTCAGTTAATTTTGAGTTAAGGTCTTATGATAGTTGCTAAATCTCTATCAGAGTTTCTGAGTAAATTGATTATACTCATGTATTTAGTGATTACATTGGGTCTTTTAAAAAAAAAAATCACCTTTCCTATGTTACTTTTGTATTCCCTTGTTGCTCTTAGCATTGCTTTATGTTACTTGACACATTACTTATTCTAAAATGGTGACATGGAACTAGGCTTAAGCAAATCTTTCATTCATCTGGCTGCAATTATCTCTTTCCCTTCTGGCCCAGATGATGTGGTTGTATCATTACAGATAGTACTGAAGCAGGCTCGGCATTAGAAATCACCAACACTCTCTTGACTAAATTACTAGGGCTAGGTGAATTTACAAATCTCATTCTGTATGGCAAAGTGAGGTTAAATCACTGAAGAGTTTTGTTTTGTTCTTGAAGAGGTCTGATGGCATTAGGAAGATGTCTTGACTTGAAGGTGAATTTGTAGTGAATCAGGATTGTGCAAAGTCACCAGTGTCTCTCCTCCACAGCCATCTGAGTCCTATGGCAAGATACAGAGCAAGGTAACCGGGTATTGTCCAAGATGCAATGGAAGACCTTGATCTTTTCAAGCTAAGGTTTTTTCCAGGTCTCAAGACTGTCTTAGGTAACACTCATTTGGTGCTTATGATTAAGTGAAAAATGAGGCCCCCAAATTTCACAAATAAAACCAAAACAAAAAAACACTATCAAGGAAGGGAAGAACTTAAGGGTTTCTGGCTATAACCAAAACAAATTGCTATTTATGCTAAGAAAACACAATGACCAACTAAGACTTGGGCTGAGCCTATTATTGGCTAATCACTGAGAGCCAGTGATTTGGGTTTTAAAACTTCATCAATCAGTGTCCGGTTTCTAGAGTTCTATTTCAAGAACATTATACTCTTATAGATCTGTTTGTCTGAGGCAACACCCAATCAGAGATTTAAGATTGAGTAAATGAAGCAAAAGATAGCCTCATTTGCTTGTTTAAAAAAAAAAAAAATTCCCATTTTGGTAGGAGGAGAGCCTTACAATTTCTGGCCAGAACATAAAACAATGGCCATTTACATTGCAGAGAGCATATTCTAAAAAGCCATAAAGCCTGTCTCAGCCATGAGGAGCCTAGAACAGTCAGGCCTAGTTAAGTACAGTATGTATTAATGTGATAGTCTTTTTTTCTTGAATGAACTAGTTTGGGGAGAGCTTTATTTTGGACATCATTTAGTCTGTTTTGAAGTTGTATTGATCAGGTTGATTCACATATGACTACTCATTTCCAGCTGTCTTGACTTTCTTCTTGTCAATCACCACTAAAAGGAAAACCTAATTGAAGAAAGGTCTCACACCCAGAGGAATGAAAGAAGCAAAGACACAGACAGAAGGAGGGTTTGAAATGTTAAATGTTTTGATCAATCTTGTAGTGCATGGATTTGGATCAGTAGTCTTGAGTTTTAATCTTTCTGGATCCTGTCTTTTAGTGATTTTGTTCTTCCTACATGAATAAAACTTCCCAAGTCACTTATTTAAGAGTTGAAATGCCCTATTCTGAGACACATCTGCTGAATCTGAATCAGATAGTTCTCTGAGTTACCCCTAGAATTCCAAATGTACTGTTCCTTCTGCATCAGTTCCCAAATGAATGTTCACATTGACTATGACTCCAATTGGAAAGAGGGCATTATTTCTTGACTATGAGGAAAGCATACTTCTTGCTATTTTGGAAAGATGCAGGCACAGTCATCAAAGCAAAATTATATGCCTTTATTTAACATAAAATAAAACATTAAGGTAAAATACACATTCTGTCCATGTCCAGAAATTATTTTACATTCAATTCTGAAGCAGGTAGTTTACATGAACAGTAACAGGAATGGTGTAAGGTAGTAAGAGGATGAGGAGGTATGATAGTAACAGGAAATGACAAGGCAGATTTTATTTTTCAAAGTGCTAAGGCCTACTGGCATGTAAGATTTTAAAGTGTCAAGGACACACATGGCAATTGCTCCCACTGCTCTGGTGTCTCAATGCTGGTGAAGATGGTAAGCTACAGCATGATGTAGCATGGGATGGCCAGATGAAAAGATCATTCAGTGGAGCTTTGATGCAATCTCCTCCCCAAACATTTGAAACTGTATGAATACCTGACAAAAATCTCACCCTATACTGATATTAATACTGACCAACCATTAGGGAGTGCTTTCTATTGGTCCTTATTGCCAAAGCCTTAAAAAAGGGTAGGATACTAAACCCATGGTTTCACTCATTTTAAGGCTAGTGCAAAAGAATTAGACATTGGTGAATTATACATCAGAATCCTGATGCTCATCTATGGTGCTTATAGTTACTAAAGAGATAACCTGGAATCAAAACAATGGCTTTTATTTAGGATTTAGTGTCCTTATTATTCAATAAAGTCCTATATTCTACTGCCTATGATGCCATGCAACTCCTATTTTCTTTTTAAAAAGAGTTGATCCCAGGAATGTTAAACTTTATTCACTGTATAACCACTGTGTGAACCCAAGGCAGAAACAAGTCACAGCTTAAAACTTTTCCTTGGGTCCAACTAGATTCTCTGACTGAACTGTGGAAAATCCTTCTGCTTCATAATAAATTCAGAAATAAATCACTTTAACTATAGAAAAATCAAATGATTTAGACCTTGCTTCTTTGGCTCTATTATTTATTGCTAAATAACATAAAAGGTATGTTCAAAGCAACTAATAGTGTAGGTGGTTGCTTAGAACATTGCTAGTGAGGTGAGAAGCAAAATCCATAGCTATAACATCCTAGTTAGGTCAACTGACTGCCATTCTATTACATGCCTGTCGCTAATCTGGCAAAATGATTAAAAAAAAAAACAAAAAAAAAAAAAAAAACGGCATATTCTACTAATGGTGACTTAATCCTGTCTTTGTGTATTACAAACCACAGATGATTCTTAAGGAGTTCAAACCATCCTGTAGATTACCCAAATTTTTTTTTCTAATTTTTAATTTGACAAATAAATGTGGAATGCATCTTCCCTCTCCCTAACGTAGTTCGTATGTTCTGGAGAAATAAAGATGATTTGGATATTCATTTTCTGTAAATCATTTGACTCTTCCTTCTGAGAGACCCAAGACTCTATCCAACACTCTGTCCTGTCCTGAAATCACACTTGATCACTGTTAGTAAACAGACTTCTCTCCACTATTTCTTTAGAAATATAAGTGGGTATAGGGTAGAGAGCAAGAGTTGAGATTTGGAATTTATTGCCCAAGTAAAACCTTCTAGTAAAATGTCTCAATATTAAAAGAGTCAAGTCTTAAAAAATACAGGAATCCCCATCTTTCCCTGTTTTCACCTTTATTGAGAGTAAGCATAAATCTCTTAAATGTCTAGGTAAAAAGAGAAAAGAACCTGAGCTACAAAGCCATGATTTTGGAGTGGTGGTAGATAGATTACTCTTAGAAAAATAAGGAGGAAACAAATAGTGCTAAAATAGAATCCATGGAATCCTGCTTAGGACTATCTACACAAAATTACCAAAACAAATATCAGAATCAGTGTTATTACTAAAGCACTAAACATTATAATTCTGATTTAAATTAAAAATTAGGCCATATGCATGGCCATCTCAAATGCATGACTTTCGATTGATTACAATGATGGAAAGGGGAAAGAACAAGTTTTGAACAGGTCTAAAGAGATGCTAACAGTTGAGTTGTAAAAGCACTTCTACCCATTAAGTCACACAATGAAAAAGGAAGAATACAACTGCAAAGGCAAATAGCAAATCTTTTCATCACTGAAAAGATTCAATGAATCTAAGAAATGGCAATCCCATGGCATCTTTAGACCATAAAATAGTAGCTTATCTAATGTCTGTTAAAATTTCTAGACCTATTAATATTTCCAGATTTTTTGACAAATCCCAATTTTTACTAATATTTGCACAGCTCATTAAAATCACCATCCCTCTAATCTTTAATAATGCTTATATTTAACATGCTGCCAGTCATTGTCCTATTTCACATTTCATATATCAAAGACTAAAACTCTTCATATTTTTAACACTATATTATTACTGTTCTTCCCCACACAATACTTTGCTCAGAAGGCTTCAAGAACAATTGACCTATGTGACTTCCTCATCTCTAAAATAAACATAATTGTCTATGCGCATGAGGAGATACTAATGAAAACACAAGGTTCTTAAATTCCTTTTATATCAGACTATGTCTGTACCATTATAGAACTGTCTGAAAAGTAGAGCCACAAGATCCTGATTATTGATTGTACACAAAAGATATTTGACTCAGTAGAGCATGACAAGTTTTACCCTTAAAGGCTTCTCCTTTAATATTCCTAATGTATACTAAGAGTTTTTTTTTTTTTTTAAGATCCCTTGATAGATGTAGTAGTGATAAGTTTGTTCAACCAACTTTTGAATATCATTATCTAATAAAAAACAAACCAGGGAGACAAGATGCTCATCAAAGGTAGCATCATGCAGGATATTCTGAATAAGATCCACACTAAAAGTTGGTTACCTTTAGATAATGAATACTGTTGGCAGTTAACGAAATGTTAAAATATTTTAAAACACAGGTTAAATTCTCCATGAAGGTTTTATAGGATGGGGGACAACTAAAAAGGTATGGGTAAGTTGCAATTAGAACCAGTGGTGGGGACGTTGAAGAGGTCACAACCAAAGTAACCTAATCATTCTTTACACTTCCCATAGTGCATAGAATGGAATGTCATCAATAGTTTGCCTTACCATGAATGCAGGCCCCCCCCCAAAAAAAAACAAAAAAAGGATCAAGTATTGGTTAAGTGCCTACTATGTTCAAGTCAGTAATCAAGGCACTAGGGATAAAAAGAAAAACTGCTTAAGTGTACTCCCCAAAAAGTATAGACTGGAAGGGATTGGATCTTGTTCATTGTTTGACCTATTTTTTTTTTTTATTTGAACTCAAATTTTAATGTTTTAATCAGTTCCTTTAGAGCTGTATGGACTTTCTGCTAATATAAATTGATTATGTGTTTATAGTGTTCTTCTGCTGTTGTTTCCAACTTTCCATTTCTGTATATGATCCTGTTCCCATTTTCAAGGAATAAAACAAAGTTTTAAGGATATAATTATTTAGCTAAATGACTAGTTTCTAAAGAATATCATTCTGTGGAAGCAAAATGATAATGGCCATGGTATTATGGGACAGTTTACTACAGAAACAAAATGAAAAGCCAGTTTCATAGTTTACAGGTCTTCTTCCATCCTAATTTTCCATCAAATCCATAAGAAATTACACATATAGACAGAACAATATTCATTTAAATTTTTCAGAAGCAGATTGCTTATCTTGATGTTTAGTTACCTCATATTCTATGGTCAGAAACAATGCAGACTGAGTTGGTGGCCAAGCCCTCGGTGCCCCATGGCAGCTAACATTAAGAAAAGTCTGGACAAATACCAAATATTTACCTTACTATCTAAAAGTATGATCTTAGTAATCACTAAACCCTCTCAAGGATTTCCAAGTTTCCATAAAATACATGTAAAATGGCAAGTCTCTATAAAGCACTGCAAAAATACTAGCTATTAATTTTGGGAATAAGTTAATCCTATATTTGTTTCCAAACTTGTTCCTTATAAATTTCTTTTAAAAAAGTGAGATTACCATGTATTGAATCTGCAGGATGAATGTGGTACAGCATATAGCCTTGAGCAATGGCCAATATCTTTTCTTCGGCAATACACTTGACCCCACCTCTCCAAAGTCCAGAAGACTGTTTGATAAAGAGACTTTACTAACTTACCTGTAAGTCTTGAAAAAGGTGGGGAGGAAGAAATTACTTTTTTTTTTCCACAGAGAATATTTCCTTGCACAATATTATATGCAAGGTGGGGAAGAGGTGTTCCTCTGTTAAGTGGTCACTAACAAGTGTGGAAGAATGCAGTATTTCCTTCTTTACAAAGTTAACATTCTTTCTTTTGAACTTAAAAAAAAAAAAGTCACTCTACTTCTCTTGGTCTTTTGAGGGACTATAATCATTTCTATATATCCAGCATAGAATGCAAAGAAATCGGAAAAGCAGAACATGGGACTGAAAAACTGTTCCAGATTTTAGAAAGAAAACCCATTCTGATTCTTTATTAATAATCCCAATTTTCCTACTCTCCTACAATTAGGGATACTATCCCAGTAATAGTGTCAAGCAACAGAAACACTCATCCAACTCACTCTCAGATACAGGTCAGACCTCAAAATTCACCAGCTTAAAGGTTTTTATTTTAATTTTTACCATCTTTTACTTAATAATAAAATGAAAAATAAGAGAATATATGAAGTACATACAGTCTATATACATATATTTATTGCAAATACTTAAAATTCTTATGTAAAATGATTTTCTATATTATTTGTGAAAAAATATGAATGGTGTTGACACCAACTTCTCTGTACATACCCTCAATTCCAATGTTAACAATTCCTTTAAAAAGGCAAAAGACACTAATGTTTAGCATGTACTAAACCAGTTTGTACAAACCTTATAGCCAGGAGGAAAAAAATAGCTTGTGGTAAACAATGTCAAATTTATTTTGAAATAAAAAACAAACCCCAGAACTATCCCCTTTACTTATTGCATTATATGGAAATAATCTGAGCGCCTTCAGTCACTTCCTTAGAGGGTGGCACCTCTGCAGAGGCCCCAAACCCAACATACCCTGTATCAGAAATTCACAAGTCTTCTGCTGTCAATTTATATATATTTTTTTACAGATATTAAAATATATATTACTTAAAATATATTATTGGAAAGCTTTTTTTAAACTGATCTTCAATATTTGTATCAAATGTATAGGATTAATAAAAATAAAGTAACCAAGAATCTCTAAGTATTACTTCAATCTTAGCAAATATCCCTGTTGCTTTCCTCCAACAGGTTTAAGTAGGAAAAATCCCTGCCTTTCATGTGTCCCAAAGTCTTTCTGGACTATTCTCAATAGCCCAAGCTAAAGCCTACCCCCTGGGCCAAGTTTCAGCCCAAGTGCTTTTTAATGGGAAGAATCAGGACTTTTCCATTTTGCTGTCATGGGAAAACTGGTAGAATCGACCTTATATAGGGAGGGCCAGACGTAGGCAAGATTTTGATGCTCATTGTTAAGAACCTTCCAAACATATACTTAACATGAGTCACTTAAGATCCCTCCATTTTGGTAATCATATTCAATAAGACCTTAAAATGAGTTCTTTTGTGATCCTGAAAGTGATAGTCAGTTACACATTTTATTTCTACATCACTAACTTGTTATTCATAATGGCTAAAGGCAGGTGATAAACAATGTATTGATTAAAACCTTCCCTGGCAGATATGGTTTTTCCCTGGATGGTTATTTAAATTTTAGAAATAAATTCTAAAATATCTCTCAGCTGCAGAAAATGTCACCAGCTCGCTCTCAGGATGCTCCATCTGATAGCAAAGCGTATCAATAACTTGAGCATGTGGATGGAGGAGGAGGGCAGAGAACCTGGGGCATCTGTTTATTTGGTTTTCTATTCTTATGACTAGATGGTGTGATTTTTATAACTAGCACAGTTTTGAATTCAAAGAACATTTTATAATAAACAATTCAGAAAACACATAATTAAGACCTGGAGATATTGTATTATTAATGCTATTTCCCTGCAGAAGAACCTGTACTGGAAGGCATTTGAAGGATAGAGAGAGGGGTGTATCAGAAACATGCCCACTGGGGCATACAACACCCAAATAAAGTCAATGGGAATAGTGCAATTTAATTCTATTCTGTAAGAACGCTTAGCACTTTCCTTGAAAATACTTCAAGTTGAGTAGGAAGGAAGGCTTGGGGGGGGGGGGGGGGGGGGGGGGGGACCACCACTCTTACAAAATTAAACCCAAAATCAGAATCCTCAGAAGATATGGGAAGACCAGTATCTACTGATAACGTTTCAACTGGTTAATTTTTCAAGACAAATACCAAGTTTACAACTTTTTTTTTTTCTCCCTGCTTAATATACAAGACATGACTTTCAACTTGAACATTGCATTGCTATTTTAAAACAGAGAGATGTGAAATAGGATGCGATGTACACCCTCTGGTTTCCTTGTAGTTCATATATAATCCTCAACAACAGAGAAATGGACTTAATCCTTTTTTTTGAAGTGTGACAATCTGAAAAGACAAGGCCGGAATGCACTCAAACACTACACTGTAGGGGAAATCTATTTCTTGTTTTTTGTTTTAATGAAATTTTGAAAATTAGGAGGTTGCTTTAGTTAACCTACATGTTATAACATCTGGTGAAGAATTATAATGTTAAGGAGCTTTTTGTTTTTTTTAAACCAGTCAGTATGAATTGAGACAATATAGAAGGGACTTGCAATGACCTGAAATTTTGCCTCCTCTGTAGCTAATTCATTCATCTATCCCTGGATTGGGGATAAACCAGAACTTATATGTGTACCCATATGGTGATGAGCCCCCTACATTATTATCATGGGGAAGTAGAGAGACAGAGATTGAGCTTACCCACTAGCAGGTCAAATTCCCCACTTATAACCTTCTCAATTTGCTAAGAGCATTTCTACCTATAGGTTGAAAGAGAGCAGAACAAACCCATAGTCTGACCTGCTGCTGTGTGACTTAATTGAAGCAGTTGCTGCCAACTTAAGAGATTCCTGCAGTCCTTTCTCTTCTTCACTGTATGTTCATGGGATCAACAATGGAAGAATATCATATCAAATGAAACATGAATTTCAAACATAGTCCTATGACTACCTCAGGTCATAAGCAGAGGAACAACAAAGTGACATTACTGATGGGGATATACAAAATTTGGTTTAAGAAAACAAAGACAAAGGGGAAAAGAAGAGTAAAATGGGAAAGGATCAAGTAACACTAAATAGGTTTCTATTGCTATCTCTATTCTGGAATGTAATTCAATTTTTAAATTCTAGAATGTTTTAGATTTCAGAAATGCCATGCCCTGAATATTAAGTCTGCATGTAACTACTTCTATTTGTCAGCTAAACTGATAATTCCATGTTATAAACTTGAAATTAAGCCTTGTACTTAACATGACAATTTCTGTAAATCAAGGTCACCCCAAATTTACTAAATAATTCTGCTTGCCGTCTTAGGTTCACTAAGCCAATGATAACCTCCAGTCCTATTTAACCAAGGTGCAGACTTCTCTGTTCTAGTTTTGTACTCCCAGGAGCATCTGCTGTTTCTCTTTTGCTCATTCATAGACAGCATTACTCTTAGGCTTCCCAGAGCAGACACAGACAATCTGAGGGTTTGGTATTTTCAAAAATATGAAAAGTGCCTGACTTGTGTCTTAAAAAATATATATATATACACACACATATATAAATTTAAAAATATATAAATTATTAGCCTAATACATGCCCCACAGTGTCCTGTCAGGCCAAAATGAATGTAACATAAGCTGCAACTGTGGAATTAGTTACTTATCCTATCTAAGGACTGTCTGCTCAGAACTGAGTGTCTGGTTAAGGAAAGAAAAATGAGGTTATTTCAAGGCTAGTGTTAAAACTGAGCAAGTTTTTGCTCTTCCATGCCCCCATAATTTCAAACATACCCCAAAGGAAATGTAGCCCAAGTTTATTACTGCCTTTTTTTTTTTCTTTTTAAAAAATGTCTGCTCCTGACCTACTCAAGAGGTCCCAGGAATAACTTAAGTGCTCATTATTGCTGGAATCACAGCCCTACTCAAGCAAGCAGGCAGCCAGGCCCAAAGTGCTGCACCCTTCCTAGACTACCCTGTCTCAGGGTACATGAGTGGGATTGGGAGAATGGCAAGTATTCACAAGCATAGTGCTCAGATACTACGCAGCTTCTGGGAGACTAGAAGCAGGTCAGAGCTAGTGGAAAGAAGGTGTGCAATGCTCTTTGTGTAAAATTAATGCCTCGGCAATGTCCAAACTGAAAAAGGCTGTCTCTTAGCCAAAAGGGACTAAGTATGCTCTGTGCCTAAATCCTTCAAGGAGGCAGAGTAATTTCTCCTACCACAATTTCAAGGCCTTCATGAGGATGGAGAGTGATTACCCTTTAACCCTTCCTTTCTTAGCCTGACTCACAAGGGAAAGATTGGGAGGAAAGTGGCTCTCATCTTTCAGGGTAACAAGCTTTTCTGAGTCATGTGAGCTGGAACCAAAACATGAGTCCACAGTAATACATTATCTCCTAAACACTTGGAAAAATAATTTTTAAACAAAATAATGTGACATATTTACATGATTTTATAAGTGCAAACTTGTCACAATTCACAAAGTCTTGCTTGACTTAGACTTACTGTACAACAAGGTGCTCTTTCATTAAAAGGTAAAAACTGTATTCTGTATTCCTGATTATGTAACATTTTTCTCTTGAGTAAGACAACTGAAATTAGTTATTTCTTCCTGTGATTCCAAAAGAAGGACCTATACACACTTCTGTCTCCCTACATACTTGCCTACCCCACTTCTTTCTCCTCTAAGGGGCCTCTTATTTTTTGCTCTTCCACTGTCTCTCACCGAACCACAAGGCAGGAGACACACAGTTTGGAGGGGCCAATGCAGTCATCATGGCAGAAAGCACCACAGCCTTTGCACATGATCATGGCTTTCAACCTGCAATAACATTTTGAAGGAGAATCCTCCACACTGTTTTCTTCAGGGAATGCCTGCACAGGGAGGGTTTGTCCATGACTGGTGGGGTTCATTGCCTGACTAGCAGGGATGGTGGTGACTGTCACTGAGAAGGACATCACATCCCCCATATTGCTAGACACCTGATTACAGTCAGGTATTCCCGACACAGCAGAGCTGTGGTCCACATCAGAAGAAGTAGAGACATTAATCATGCCTCTGTAGCTTGGCCCAAGCTGGCGTGGCGGGCTTCCATAAAGCTTTGGGGTTTGCAGTGGTGGAAGGAGCAGAGGCTGATGTGTTGGGCTGTCTGTGGGAAGAGGAAGAGTACCATACAGCTCAGGGCTACTATTTACCATCTTTCCCCTCATTGCATGGGCCATTCGTTCCTGTGCTGCCTGAATGAAATCTCTGGCCAAGGTGTTTCCATCAAATACTTGACCTGCAGGAAAGTGGTGGAAATTCTCCTTGCTGGCGGCGGCATGACCCATCCCTGGCGCTTCAGCCTTCAGATTTTTGTTGGCTGGCGTGTCATATGTCGATAGGCTCTCTCTGCTATAGGGTCCCAGGCCTCCTTCACACTTGGTGGAGACCTGGGTAGCTAAGGGCTCTTCCTTCACTAGGATCTGTTCCTCTTCCTCATCAGTACTCTCTTCATCAGTCTCATCTTCATCTTTACTGCTGCTGCCATCGGCCGTAGGCCCTTTATAATCTGCATGTTCCATTTTAAAGGCCTCAGGAGGACTGTTCAGACAAAAACGATCCTCGGAATTCATGGACTGAGCTCTCTTAAAGCTCTCTGAGCCCCGGCCATAGGTGGAGATGTTGAGTAAGTAGTGGCCTGACATGGCAGGCTTGGATGTCCTTCTGCCCGCAAAACCCAGCATGAACCTCTGGCTGGTAGAGATGTCCTCTAATTGGAAACCTGAGTGAGTGAGGCTGAACTGGGCGGGCTGCAAGACTGATAGCAAGTTCTGCCTCTGAACCCTTTTAATGAGCGTCTGGAGGAGCTGCTCTTGGGTGGCCTTATTGAGTCCTTCTTGGCAAGGATACTGCTCAACGTTAGAGTCCCTCAGGTCCTTTCCTGAGAAGAGGTGGAGGGTCCTTGGAACCTGGGGTAACTGCTTACTCTGATGGAGCTTCTCCAAGTGAGGGGTAGACAGATGAGACTGCCTCTCGCCACCTTCGCTTCTGGCACTAGTTCCTGTAATGCTGGTGTCCCTGGGGGCTCCTGGCCCTTTCTCCTCCTTTGTAACCAATGGAACAGTTTTCATTTCTACTTTGGTGAGAGGCTTAGGCAGGATCTGCTCCAAGGGGACGTCTTTTCCCTGGAGCAGCTGGGTGACCAAAGGATTATTAGCAGGAATACTAGAGCTTGGCCGTGCAGTGGGTCCGCTTGTATTTGAGGAAGCTCCTTGAGCTTTAAGGCTAGAGGTTGGCAAAGTGCTAGAGGGTGGAGCTGATACAGTAGGGACTGCGGTAACACTGGTCTGAGGTGGCAGAGGCTTTTCTAAAGTGACTGATACTGGTAAAGTCGTCAAAGAGGAAGGAGCCACCTCCATGGGAGCACTGGGACTCGTCTCTACTATAGCTTCAATGCTTGCAGTGTCCTTTCTAGAACTAGCTCTGGGCTCAACTGTGCATTCTGCTGTAACCTGAGCAGGTGGGGTCCCTGAGGTCAGGGCTGAGCCTGCTGAAGGAGAAGGTGCTTTCTCTGGCTGGAAGTTACTGGGAACTGGTGAAGGGCTACAGGGAACTGTTCTGTCAGTTCCCAAAGAAGAGTCTGGATTTTCACCCTTCAGCTTCTCTAAAGTTGGGGAGGATGGGTTAGTGAAGGTTGGGGAGGGGCTACTTGAACATGTTCCACTGACTGCAGATCTGGATGGTAAAGGGGGGGCTTGCTGTAATTGTGCTCTAGAGACACTGTGAGGTGATGCCGAGCCTGAGACCTTGGTCTCTGCTTGGGATTGAGTCTCTGAACCATCGGGTAAAAGCTCTCTCGTACCTCCCCTGCTTCCAGTTCCTGCCAGTTCCAGTGTGTTCCCTTTTCCAGTTTCACTGGCTCCACCCGATCCTGGATCCCCTCCTTTTCTTGATCCTCCTTCTCCTCCCCCTCCAGGGCCAGGACCTGGGATAGTCCCCCCAACAGAGGCAGCTGCAGCTGCGGCAGCGGCGGCGGCGGCAGCTGCTCTCTGGGCTTTGGCCAGCTGGGCTTTTGCTTTGATGTCTGCAAGGGTTCTGGCTCCTTTTCTGTTGGGACTAGTGATAGAGGCTGGAAAACGAACCCTGGGAGAGACCTGTCCTGTAGGAAATGGCACATGGGAGATTCTGGAGACCGGGATCTGAGGAGAAAAACAAATGAAATGTGATTTAGTTTGCACTGAGAATACATAACAAACCTTTATCAGCCTCTGAGAGCCATGACCAAGTTCATTCCATCTTGTCAGAGCTTCCCTTTCCTGGTCATTTATACACCCACCTCCAGAGCCTCCATTTCCTCTAGCCAAAACATTTTTGGCCACTCTTAATATCTACTCGAGGATGTAAATTTTGCTCTGAGGTGGCTGTTAACTAACTCCAGTTAAATTATGATCTGATAATGAATTGTTCAGCTCTATCTGAGGGGCAAATGCTTAGAATCAGAACAACTCTTTAATGAGTCTGAGTGGATGTCCAAGCTTCAGCAATTGCCTCTCCTTATCCAACATTTCCTTTCCTTCCTTACCTTGAGGGGTGGTACTTTCCGAACCGGCACCCTTTCCCCTCTGAGGGGAAAGGGCTGCGGAGAGGCTTGAAGTGACTGCTGGTGCTGGTGGTTCTCAAGGACACGAGGCCTTTTCTCCCAGCTCCCAGGATTCTCTTCTTGGGTGAGTGAAGATTTCCTCTTGAGACCTTCAGGGTTCAGCTCACTGTGCTCTGAAGGAGAAGCGTCTTTCACAGTGTTCTCCTGAGGACTTTCTTCTATGATTGGTCTAATGATTGGTTTTCCAATCCCTGGGCTCTTTGGTTTGCTTGGAATCAAAATAGCTGTGCCTTTGTTTTCCTTTATGATAGGAGAAGCTGTAGTGAGATGATTTTCATTTTCAGGCTTTGGCTCAGCAGAGGTTATTGGCTTCCTTTGGCCCACAGAGTTCTCATTCTCTGGGACTGTGACAGGACCTGGCTTGTTTTGCTCAATGACACTGCTTGTTGAGGAAACTAAAGGCTCCGGGGATTTGGAGAGTTTGGGCAACACTTCTTCTGTGCTCTCTTCTGATTCTTTCCTTATTGGGGAAAACAGTGGCACTGGTTTAGATTCTACTTCAGGAGCTGCCATCACTGCTTTGATCACTGGTTCATCTGAAGGTGGTGTGGGTTTTGGTTGTTCAGTTGGAGGTTTCCTCATTTTGGGGTCACTGGTAGCACTAGTCAGCTTCCTAGAATCCTCAAGGCTCAACCCAGAACTAAGGAAAAGAAGAAAAAAGCTATTATTGATATCAAGTCTATTTTAGTGAGGATGTTATAGTCAGTTATGGCCTATTTTTACCCAATGCTCTGGCTAATAGCAATGCTCAAATCCAAAGTGTTCATTTCTATAGTCATATGGTGGCCAGGGGACATTTTTAGTCCCACACTATTCTGAGATGAGAAATGGTGATGAAAAAATAACAAATAAAATAGCAAGTGTTTCCTTTAGGAACCCAGAATCCAACTAGTTAGAAAGAAAATTATTCTCAGAATTTTTAACAGGAGTCTTCTTGAAAATTGGATAAATGAGGGTTACAGTGCTACAAACATACATGCTACAAATAGTGAATATGCCATAACAATAGGCTTCTTTTGTAACAAAGTTTGAAAGGTATGATATGATAATTTGAAAGGCTATAAAAGCAATTTTTATACTGCACAACTGAGCCACTTCCTACACGACTATCAAACTACTATGTCAATTTATCAAAGACCTGGTCCAGATATAACATTTTCATTTGCTAAGGACTGAGAGAAAATCATGCAGGCAATCCCAGCAGAAAACAAGACCATTAGGGCTAGAAGAGAATTCAGAGATCATCTGGTTACATTCCTTTTTTTAATGGAAGAGAAAAAAAACCCCAAACCTGGAAATATCAAGGAGATGGCTCACTCAGAGTCCCCAAAAGCATACCAGTAGCACAGCTCCTCTAGACTAGAATAATGTTTCCACTGCACTGATGATTGAGACTTAGATTGTGAAATGAAGTCACAAATGGGCTGCTGCTCACAATACTCAATTTTAGAGGACAGGAGTTTGTGACTACAGCAGGAATTCTGACTTTTTTCCAAGTTTGGTAAAACAAGATTTTCCCTGAATTTCTATCACTGCTAGTAACAGTTAACAATAACATCATCGTCATCCTTTGAAATTACAGAAAATTATTTTGGAGACTTTAAAGCTTATGTGTCTTAATGTTTCATGAAAATCTAAGGGAAGTTTTAAGACATCACTGGGGCAAATTCCAACCTGGAAAACTTAAAAAGAAGGCAAGAGGTTTTACTATTTAATGAGAAACTTTTATATATAAAACACTGAACAAATAGATAAAAGTAAATTAAATTTGTGACATACTGATACCAAATGTCAGTTTTCCCAAGAATTTGTGGGCAGATTATCTTCTTTTTATATTTAAGCGTCTGTGAAAGATTCTAGTTAGCAATAACAACAACAACAACAATAATCAAGTTATTTCTTACCTCTGTCCATAATAGCTCTCAAAGAATTGTTCTTTCCAAGGCTCCACTTTTTTTTCCTTTTCAATTTCTTGTCTGATTCTCACCTGCATTTCAGGTGTGAACTCACCTATAATGTACAAAAGAAAAATTCATCAGAATTAATAATACTTGCAACTCCCAATTCTCAGTAGAAAGGCCTGGCTCTAGGTGATACCCAACAAGCACTTCTTGAATTCTTGTTTTTTAACTCAAGGATAATAGAAATTTCTCAAATTTTAATGCTCTGCTTAAGCTGAGGGGACAAAATAACTGCTCAATTTGTCTATTAACCCTAGGAAAAACTTCAAAGTTCTGAAATCTGCATTTAGTTCTTCAACATCTGCTTTCCCAATGCCGAGGCACATCTCCTTTACCTCTTTCCTCCATATAATCCTCATTGCCTAGCTAAGCTTTTTGTTTTTCTTTTTTTTCCCTCTCTTCCAAAGACTGTTGGTGGTAAAACTGTAGAGTTCATTCTCTCTTCCTTTCAACTCCCTTGAGTTGGCATGCTTCAAATCACTTCATTAAAACATGGGGATTAAGCTGTCACTGCAGGTAAGTCATGAACAGCTAATGCTGACACCTGTAGTTTCCAATTTCTGCTCTCTCTCTCCAGCCTTCAGAATTCCTAGGAATGAAGGACTGTCCTCATACTAGCATCTTAAGGAACCTTCAAAGCTGGGGGAAAGACAAGAGAAGGAACAAAGGAAACTTTATCAATGGATTATAAGAAAGGAAAGGGAACCCAACTATTGGAGGAGTTGAATCCTATGACTCTTTGTCTTTCTTATGCCCGAGTTTTAATAATTATGCAATTAATAAATATGAAGAAAATTAAACTATGTGAATTAGTTAAACTGGATGAAAACTATCACTACAGATAGTGATTATAGAAACTACTGGATTAAAAAAAAGAGAAAAATTAATGTAAACAATTTGGTCTGGAAATGTAGATATCCATTTTTAAAATATGTGCTTTAAAACGTGCCTACTTAACCAACAACACAATTACAAAAATAATTTAAACTTATATGGAACAAGTTGTAGAAAGCAGATTCCTCATATTATTCCTATTTTATAAATGGAGAAACTGAAGCATAGAAGTTAAATGACTTACTTACAAATTCATATGTAGAATTACCATCTAAGGTTGCACTTGAACCTCCATCTACTTTTTAAAAATAGTATTACTTCCCAATACTTTCCCTCCTAACTAAATGGAAACTTCCCTGTTAACAAAGAAATACATATTTGACTATGTATAACAAGGTATGGCTCATTCAACATTTGTTGTCCACCACTTTTTTTACTGACAAAGGTGTATTTCATTATCAGTTCAGTGATACTAATTAGTATCATTACATTGATCTGAATTCTGATGTCTCTTAGGTCTCTTACCAAATCCACAAAATGATCATGGAGAACTGCACAGCATCTTTATCTAGATTTAGAGTTATGTCAAACATTCCTATCCCCTTCCCAGAATCAATTTCTCTATTGTCTGGTACCAAAATTAGAGTATGGAGAAGCTCCTCTCTGTCCTAGTACTGGCTGTCATATCTGTCCTATTAGGGGACTAATTTCTTGGAGGGAAAATGAAAAAAAACTCACCTTCTGATAATCTTTCCTTCCAGCCCTGAGCAGCTGAAGTGAAAAATTCATTGTTAAGGGCTGAACCATTCAGCTTCATCAAGCCATCTGCACCAACCTAAGAAAAAGAGTAATCATATTTAATTCAATGATCGTTTTAAAGTACCCACATATGTATTTGGGTTGAGTTGGATGAACAATGCAGTTAATGGATAAGTCATAAAACTGGTTCCAAAACTGAAAAAGAAGACAAACTGTCCCCTGAGTTTCTCTGTGCAACAAAGAATCATCTTTTTAATACAGAGATCCTTCTGATGATGTACAAGTGTCACAGAATATCATAATTTTAGAATATTTTAAAGTTGCTGGTCATCCAAAGGGCACTGGAGGGGTATATGGTATGTATGAGTGGGCTGCAATACATTACCAAATAAAATCTGCAAAAAAAAAAAAAGTTATCATATAATGAGAAGCATATTCTTCATGCTCTGTTGGTATACAGATGTCAAGAGATTTATAGAAAGGCTCTTGGGTTGTTGAATGGAACTGTGAAAGATTTGCAAGATGATATAGCTAAGTTGAAAAGGAAAAACTGGTATACATAGCCTGTCAATAGTACTGCTAGAGATAATATGTTTTCTATCTTCTCCAGCAGAATGCCCTTTTAACCTTCCTTCCCCCTTTCTCTACTCTTCATGTTTGCACACAAACTGATAATTCCCTGTTGCCTACAAACATGCCCAATTATCCTTGTTATTCTCTTCATTTAACTTCTTTACAGTTAAACTGTGCTTGTTTCAATTTGCCATCCTCTCACTCCTTTTATAATCGCATGGCTTCCAACTTGATCATTCAACTAAAATTGCTCTCTTACCAATGACACCTTAATTGCCAAATTTTCATTTTTCTCAACCTCCACAGCATAGGACACTGTTGACTACTTTCTCCTTTTGTTCTCTATGGACTTTAATCCATATTTATATACGATATTACTTCTCCTACCTCTCTGACCAATTTGGCAGTCATCAATGATATTATAGCCTTTATATTGTGGGTTTATCTAAAATTATATCCTGGATTCTCTTCTCTCTCATACTCTCTTGACAATGTTATCATTTTAAAAATTAATCATTAAAATCACAAAAATTTTAAATCACTGAATAATCTGCTTTTTATTCCATTTTCATTCAAAAAATATGCCAAAAAATCCCTGTTACAAATATGTATAGTCAAGAAAATTTGTGCATGTGTGTATTTATTTATTTCTTCTGCACTAAGTTTTTCACCTCTCTGTGGTAATACCTTGATTTCTGTGAAATTGAGATTGGTTATTATGTTCATCAAAGTTCCCAAATCTTTCAAAAACTGTTTTAATTTGTTCTTGTCTATTCACCTTATTCACTCATCACTTTATAAGACTTCCCAGATTTCTCTGAAGCCATCCTCATTTCTTATAATGCAACAGTATTTTCATTGCTTAATTTTTTGCCACCACATATAAACAAAAGCAATAAACATTTTCACTTACCTCAGTTTTTTACTTAGGACTAATTCCTCCTTTAAACTATTTTTCCTCTTATTTCCCCTTATCCTTTATTCTATTTCTTTCTTAGTTTCTTATTAAGTGAAATGTATTTTTGAATCCAACTCTACGTATATGTGCGCTCACATGCTTATGTAAATATATATTCCTCCTTCCTTTGATCAGTTCAGATGAGAGTACATTTCAACTGTTTAGCATGTGCATGTAGATGAGATATTCTGCAAGCCTTCCCTCCCCCCCTTTATTCCTTTTAATGTCATCTTCCTCTCCCTTTCTTGAATCCTTCTTAGATCAAGGACACAGAATTACTACCAAGCCTTCTAAACAGATTCCCTCTAAAATCCCTGATGACAAAAGTCAGAGGGAGATGCATTTATCATCTCGTAACAGAATACCCTTGTTTAATCTCTTATAATTGTTCATGTTTACCTTTTTATATTTCACTTTACTCCTGCGTTTGCATTTCAAAGTTTCTATGCAACTCTGGTGTTTTTTTAAAAGGAATGATGAAAAAGCCTCTGGGTATTTTTCTCCCTATATAATAATACTGAAATTTCATTTGGTAAATTATTCGTGACTGCCTTTCTAGAATATGGTTCTTTATATTTCTTTATAGAAAAGACTGCCAAATCATAGGAACTTATGGCTCCTCAGTACTTGAATTTTTTCTTTCTGCTTGCTTATACTATTTTTTTTCTTACCTGTAAAGCTCTAGATTTTATGATGTTCCCATGAATTATTATTTTGGAGTTTAAGAGATGATCTGTTTGCTTCCAATTTCCACTTTGTCTTCAGGTTCTATGAGATCTAGGCAATTTTCTTTAATGATTTCTGGAAATATGATGCCTAGATTTTAAGTAGTCCAATAATTCTTAAATTTAATATCATCATCATGGCTAACATTTATATAAAGTTTTTATTATCTAATTTTATCCTCACAACGACCCTAGAAGTTAAATAATATTATTATACTAATTTTCTAAATAAGGAAACTGAAGCAGAGGTTAACTGATTTGTACAGTTACTGATCTAGTAAATACCTGAGATTTGAACTCAGGAATTGCTGACTCCATGTCCAGTGCTTGATTCCCTGAGTCACTGAAGTGCCTCTTTGCTGTATTCTGTGTTGGTTATTTTTGCTTTAGAATGTGATAATTTCTTCTATTTTTTCCCTCGAGTCTTTTGACTTTGTTTTGATACTTCTTGTTCCATGGAGCTTCTTTTCATGTGATTTTAAATTTTAAGAAAATTTGTTGTTTGGGCAAGATTTTGACCACTTGGTTCCATGCGCTTAAGTTTCCTCTCCATTTTTTTCCTATACTGCTTTGTTCACTTAGTAAAACATTTCTAAAACATGAACATTCTCTGCTTCATTCCCTCCAGTAAACCTAGTTAAATTTGTACCTAAGCTGTGTTTTTCTTAAAAGGCTTTGCATTATAGATATTTTGCATTGTTTTCTTCTTCTGACTTTGTGTTTTGAATATTCCTATCACAATGGCTTTTTTCTAGTGGGCTTGTTTACTTAATTTTTTTAGTTTGCTTATTCTTCCAGATCCTTGGAATTTTATGTTAGATCTGAATCTTCTAGATTCTTCTAGAAGGAATACTTGGGCTACTCCTATTGATGTTTTCTCAGAATGTTGTTATTTCAGGGTCTTAGGGACACATCAGGCTGTTCAGAAATCTTTCAAAACTCCCAAAGTTGTCTGATGCTGGGCAAAATCACTGCCCTCGGTCTGAATTCTTTTTGTTTAAGTTTTGTCCTCACCCAAACTACCATCAACATAACTGCCAAAATAATTTTCTTTGAGTGAGAAATTGACTACTCAACAAACTGCAGTGTCTCCTATTGCTAAATATAAACTCTATACCTTTGTACAGGCAAGCTTTCATGCCTATAATGCACTCTTTTTGACCCCTAAAATCCCTTTATTTTTTTCGAGATAAAGCTGAAAGCATTATATTCACATGAAACCTTTCCTAATCCCACAATTTTTAGTGTTCTCCTCTAATTATGATACACAGAAAGTGTGTGCCCACATATATAAATATATCGATGTGTATGCACATGTGTACATTTGCATACACAATTACATATAGGTTCTGTACATGCTTACAAATGTACATGCTATCTCCTCCAATAAAATGTAAGTTTCTAGTTAAAACAGGGATTGTTTTATTTCTCCCTTCATCTCCCTTCCCAGATCATTAGCATATAGTAGCAATTAGTTGTCTTTTTTTTTTGAATGATACATATGCTTTCCTATTGACCGTGGAACACTGACAAATGAATGTAATTATACTGCTGCTTCAGCAAGTGAATTAGCCCTGTGTTGTTGTTTGGCCTTAATTTCTGAAGACCAGTGACATCATAATTTTGGAATCAAGGTGTGGTGTGTTCAGCTGAGGCTAAAATTTAAGTTTGGAAGGTCCTACTACAGATCAGCAACAAGTGGTTCGTGTTCTAATGGTCCATTAGAACATTTTTAAATGGAAATGGCTCAATTTATGGAACTCACGCTTTGTTTTTCTGTGATTTTGCTTTGCTCATGGAGAAAAGCAAGCTTTCTTTGATGGATGCTACCATGCTAGACAGTTCTATGTCAGCATTTCCCGTGTCGCACTGTCAATATTAAAAGTTCTTCAGAGATATCTTATAATACTTCTTTCTGACCACCATGTGAGTACTTACTTTGTGAAAGTTCTTTGTAAAATAGTCTTTGAGGAAGTGTGCACACTTGACATTTGAAATACATGGCCAGCCCACTGGAGTAGCACTCTTGCTTGAATGTTTGGCTGTTCAGCTTTAGAAAAAACTTTAGTGCCGATACCTTATCTTGCCAGGTAATATTCAGAATTATCCTAAAGTAATTCAAGTAGAAGCTGTTTAGTTTGCTGGTATGGTGCTAACAGACTGTCCAGGGATCAGAGGTATCCAACAGTGCAGTCAGCATGGCAGTTATATAAATCTTCAGTTTGGTAGACAGACTGATAATGTTGTCTCTCTCACACTTTTTCCCCCTGGTTATCCATGTACATTCATTTTATACATCCTCACACCCACACCCCTTTTTGAATCATGTTGGGAGAGAAAAATCGGTCTGTCACACTTTCTTTAGGAGTCTCCCCAATAGCTGAATTAGCTTTGGAAGTCTTATTATCTATGTAGGTGGTCCTAGAAAGAGTACTGGCAAGTGAGTGATTTGATTCACAGAATTTCTTCATTTATCAACTTGAACAAGGTTATTTTCAGCAGTGACGGCTTGTAGAAGATCGTGACAAAATTGGGTTGCCTGAAGAAGTTCAACACTGTATGCCAGTTTCGTGATGACAAGCTTGCAGATTCTAAATGAAGGATGATGTTTCTCCTGTATTCCCACAGTTATCGATACTGTGAAGCAAGGTTGTGTGCTTGCTCCAATGCTCTTCAGCATATTTTCTGTGATGTTATCAGATGCCTTTAACAAGGATGAAAACAGCATCAACATCAGATTCTTTGCTGATGGCAAATTATTTAACCTGAAAAGGCTACAAGGCTGCAAGCCAAGGCCAAAGTAGAGGGAGAGTTAATACATGACGTTTTATTTGCAGATGATTATGCAGCTGAGGCTGAGATGCAACAGAGTATGGATCAATTCTCTATGACTTGTGATAATTTTGGCCTGACAACACCAAGAAAACAGAGGTTCTTTCAGTCAGCATCACCATCCAGTTAAGCATATACAACCACAAATGCTTCAGCCAAAATTAAAAAACAAACAAACAAACTAACAACAACAACAACAACAACAACAACAAAACTAAAAAAACTAATTCTAAAGAATGAGTGGGTCAAAGAATAAATCATAGAAGCAAGCAATAATTTGTTAATGAGAATGATAACAATGGGACAATATTCCAAAATTTGTGATGTAGCCAAAACAGAACTTAAGGGAAAATTTCTATCTCTAAATGCATATATCAATAAAAGAGAGACAGATCAATGAATTGGGCATGCAACCAAAAATAACTAGAAATGAACAAATTTTAAATCTTCAATTAAACACCAAAATGGAAATCTTGAGGGTATGATCTGGAAGAGAATCCAGCAAAGAAAAAAGCAATCAGATAAGTAGGAGGAAAACCAAGAGAAAGTAGATGCATCTATTATATTTTAAGGAACACAGCTACAAAATGTAGAAGAGACTTAGGATAATAGCAAGGATGGAAAGATCAAGTGAAACTTTTTTCAGGATAGGGACATCTGGGTATAACTATAGGCGGTAAGAAATAAGCCAGCAGGTAAGGAAACAGTGAGGATGGCAAAGGGGCAATCAGTTGGAAGAGTTGGGATGGAATAAGATCACATGAACAAGTAGGTTAGGCTTGGTAAGAAGAATAAGACTACTTCATCATGTGAGACAGAGATGAAAAGAGAAAACGTGATAGAAGGCTCCTGAGTGTTACGTAATGAAGAAAAGAAGGAGTTCACAGCAAATGGCCACAATTTCTTCTGCCAAATATGAGGCAAGATATTTTCACTCAAGAGTAGGAGGGGGGAGAGTCAAGAGAAGTTTGAGAAAGAATGAAAAGATTTGGAAGAATTGCTGTGAAGAATGTGTAGTGAATTAATAAAAGAGGTAGAAGAATTGCCTATCAACAAGGACCCAGTTGAGGTTGTGTAACATAGATCTGTAGTGGATCTATGGTCAGAACAGTTGTGTGACATATTCTTACCTTTGTTCAGCAAAATATATATAGAAGCAAAAGCTGATGAATAGTTGTAGTGATCCAAAGTTAAGACTTGGCTGGGTGTAATCTTAAGTGTTCTCTCTCTTTCTATGCCCAAATATTATTTATTTGTATAGATTAGTCAGTAGGCTAGAAATTCCTTAAGAAACAATTTCACTATTTGTCTGATTCACAAGTAGCTAATATAGGGAAATTAATAAAAGCCTGTTAAATTCAGGGGATTATAAGCCAAGTATAGGAATTCATCTATCCCAATACTGTTATTTTTAAGATCAAGAAGTTCAGGTTATAAAATATTTGGGAATCTTATCTGCCAAGGTAAAGTCAGGAACTATATGAGCAAAACTACAAAACACTTTCCACAAAAATAAAGTCAGATCTAAACAACTGGAAAAATATTAAGTGCTCCTGGATAAGTCAAGCAAATATAATAAAGATGACAAAATTCCCTAATCTATTTATTTAGTGCTATACCAGACTCTCAAGAAACTATTTTAATGACCCAGAAAAAAAAATTGATCTGAAAAAACAAAAGGTCAAAAATTTCAAGGGAACTAATGAAAAAAGAAAAAAATCAAATGAAGGTGGCCTAGCTGATCTAAAACTATATTATAAAGGAGTGGTCACCAAACCATTTGGTATTGGCTAAGAAATAGACTAGTGAAATAGGTTAGGTTGACAGGAAAAAATAGTCAATAATTATAGCAATCTAGTGTTTGACAAACCCAAAGACCCCAACTTTAGGGATAAGAATGCACTATTTGACAAAAACTGCTGGGAATACTAGAAATTAATATGGTACAAACTAGGCACTGACCTACACTACCTTACATCAAGATAAGTTCAAAATGGGTTTGTGATCTAGGCATAAAGAATGAGATTATAAATTAATTAGAAGAACATAGGATAGTTTACCTCTCAGACCTGTGGAGGAGGAACGAATTTGTGACCAAAGAAGAACTAGAGCTCATTATGCATCACAAAATAGAAAATTTTGATTATATCAAGTTAAAAAACTTTGTACAAACAAAACTGATGCAGACAAAATTAGAAGGGAAGCAATAAACTGGGAAAACATTTTTAAAGTCAATGGTTCTTAAAAAGGACTCATTTCCAAAATATATAGAGAATTGACTCTAATTTATAAGAAATCAAGCCATTCTCCAATTGATAAATGGTCAAAGGATATGAACGACAATTTTCAGATGATGATATTGAAACTAATTCGACTCATATGAAAGAGTGTTCCAAATCACTATTGATTAGAGAAATGCAAATTAAGACAACTCCGAGATACCACTACACACCAATCAGATTGGCTAAGATGACAAGAAAAGACAATGTGGAATATTGGAGAAGATGCGGGAAAACTGGGACACTGATGCATTGTTGGTGGAATTGTGAATGGATCCAATCAATCTCGAGAGCAATTTAGAACTATGCTGAAAAAGTTTATCAAACTGTGTATACCCTTTGATCCAGCAATGTTACTACTGGGCTTATATCCCAAAGAGATACTAAAGAAGGGAAATGGACCTGTATGTGCCAAAATGTTTGTGGCAGCCCTGTTTGTAGTGGCTAGAAACTGGAAATTGAATGGTAGTCCATCAATTGGCTGAGTAAATTGTAGTATGTGAATGTTATAGAATATTATTATTCTGTAAGAAAATGACCAGAAGGAGGAATACAGGAAGACTTGGAGAGACTTACGTGAACTGATGCTGAGTGAAATGAGCAGAACCAGGAGATCATTATATACTTCAACAACAATACTATATGAGAATCAATTCTGATTGAAAGTGGCCCTCCTCAACAATGAGAAGATCCAAATCAGTTTCAATTGATCAGTAATGAACATAACCAGCTACATCCAGCAAAAGAACTCTGGGAAATGAATGTGGACCACAACATAGCATTTACACTCTTTCTATTATTTTTTGCTTGCATTTTTGTTTGTCTTCCCAGGTTATTTTTACCTTCTTTCTAAATCCGATTTTTCTTGTGTAGCAAGACAATTGTGTAAATATATATACAGCTATTGTATTTAATATATACTTTAACATATTTAACATGTATGGGACTACCTGCCATCTAGGGAAGGGAGTAGAGGGAAGGAGGGGAAAAGTTGGAACAGAAGTTTTTATAAGAGTCAATGTTGAAAAATTACCCATACATCTGTTTCGTAAATAAAATGCTATAATTAAAAGAAAAAAAGAAGTTCAGGTTAAGGATTTTAGTGACTCACTCAAGCTCATATGAGTAGTGGGAGCTGGGAACTGAACTGGGACCTAATAACTGTATGTCAATGCCTCCCAAGATTGTGATACATCAAAAGCTACAGAAAGAATTCCATCACAAACCATTCCCCAATTGATAAACAGTCAAAGGATATGAACAGACAATTTTCAGGTAAAGAAATTAAAGCTAGTCATATGAAAAAAATGCTCTAAATCACTATTAATTAGAGAAATGCAAATTAAGACAACTCTGAGGTGCCACTTTACACCTCTCAGATTAGCTAAGATAACAGGGAAAGATAATAATGAATATCGGAAGGGAATTGGGAAACTTGGGACTCTAATGCATTGTTTTACTTTGTTTTATTTTTTTCTTTGCTGAGGCAATTGGCATAAAGTAACTTGCCTTGGGTCACACAGTGAGGAAATGTTAAGTGTATGAGACCAGATTTGAACCCAGGTCCTCCTGAAATTTAGGACTGGTGCTCTATTCACTGCACCACCTAGCTGCCTCTCTTATGCATTGCTGATGGAGTTGTGAACTGATAGAACCATTTTGGAGAATAA
The DNA here is from genome assembly GCF_016432865.1 of Antechinus flavipes. Taxonomy (NCBI): domain Eukaryota; kingdom Metazoa; phylum Chordata; class Mammalia; order Dasyuromorphia; family Dasyuridae; genus Antechinus; species Antechinus flavipes. The sequence continues at coordinate 226,359,295 of NC_067399.1, read as the reverse complement.
TTTGGAACTATGCCAAAGGGCTATCAAAGTGTGCATACCCTCTGATCCAACAATGTCTCTACTGGGTCTGTAGACCCAAAGAGATCATAAGAGAGAATAAAGGACTCACATGTGCTAAAATGTTTATAACAACCCTTTTTGTACTGGAAACCGAGTGGAAGTTGGGGAATGGCTGAACAAGTTATAATATATGAATATAATGGAACATTATTGACAATGCAAAGAAATGACAAGTAGCCTGGAAAGACTTGTGTGAATTGATGCTGAGTAACGTGAGCAGAACCAAGTAACAGTAACAAGATTATATGATGATCAACTATGATGGTTGTGACTCTTTTCAAAATTGAAGTGATTCAGGGCAATTCCAACAGACTTGTGATGAAAAGTAGCATCCACATCCAGATAGAGAACTAAGAATACTGAATGGTTATCAAAGCATAATATTTTGATATTGTTTTGTTGTTATTGTTATTTGTTTGTTTGCTTTTTTCCCCTTTTGATCTGATTTTTTTATGTACAGTAGCGAATATGGAATTATGTTTAGAAGACTTGTACATGTTTAACCTATATTGGATTGCTTGCTTTCTTGTGGAGGAGAAGGGTAGGAGAGGGAGAAAAATTTGGAACACAATGTTTTGCAAAGGTTAATGTTGAACATTATTTTTGTATGTATTTGGAAAAATATAATACTATTTAAAAAAAAAAAAAAAGAAGAAGAATTCCATCAAGATTTTAAAGGACTATGTGGAGAGAGGCCACAGAAAAGGAAGAAAAGTTTTAAGGTCTAAGCTCACTTCACTCACCTGCCGGTCTACTTCTGGAAGTAAAAGCAAAAGTCGCTGCTGGCAGTCTCCAGGAAGGACTGAAAATGTGTGCTTATTAATTAGAGCCCTCAGATTGGTGTTAACCAGTATAGAATCAGGTGTTTCAACATCAATTTCAGCACACTTAGTCCTTTTCAGCTGCCCTGAAAAAAAAAAGTCACAAAGAATATAAACAAGAAATCTGTAAATAGAGAATTTTTATCCTGGTCCTTTCTCACTTTCTTAAGGGTCTTAAGGGACTTGGAATCTCTTACTCTGAGTAATACTCATCTGCTCCAAAAAGTCCTTTCTTCATAATTACCCTAGGAATTAGATAAGACAAATTTTATCTCTTTATTAGCTGATGAGATCCTTGAAAGATCAAGCAACTTGGCCATGCTCACAGAACTAGTGAGATGGGTAAGTAATTTAACAGGTCATCCAATTCAAAAGCCAGAATCCTTTTTTTTTTCCCTACCACACTCTTCACAATACTGTCATTTTCTAAAGAACAGTCTCAACAAGTGGACATTCTTGTATATTACAAGTTGCTGACAGAGTCTTTCATTCACATTATAAAGGCTTTATTTTTTTCCTGCTCTTATCTAGTTTTCAACATTTCAATTTCTTAACCAAGTAATTACAGGAAACCTATACTCCCCTTCCCAGTAGAAAAAAATCTTTAAAATATCTATATGCTTTCAAAATGCCCTTTAGGAAAAGTTTACAATAAGTCTTTTTTATATGTTCCATCCCCTGTGCTCTAATAAACATGCCATGTGATCACTAAAGATGAAGTAGGTAATATGCAAACAAAATATCAATATGGATTTTTGTAATTAACAGAAGGATAAATTTTATTACTTAAAATTTAGAATACAACCTATCCAGAAACAACCAAATAATAAGCATGTTTATGAGCATTCAGTAAAGATTACATTGACTGATAAAATCCATCAGGGCCTTGCAAATTAAAACAAAACAAAACAAAACAAAAATCACATTTTCTTTTTGATAGGAGCTATGGATGAGACTTAAGAAAAATGAGAATCATAAAGGATAATTATATATATATATATATGTATATATATATATATATATATATGGAGACAGAGATCTTGTTTTTTGAGGATTTTGTGATAATTTGTTAGATAAGATAATGAAATGTGATAATTTTTCTGTTGAATACATTATATTCAGTCTTTATTTAAAGTATCAGCATCAATAAAGCTTGTAATATGAAAGAACTCACTTGTATGAAGCCTATCAGATCTCGGAAATGGTTTCTTTCCCAAACCTGGCAGGGGGTTTTCAACTTTAACCGAAGAAGAGGAACTAGAATTTGAATTCTGGGGACTGCTTGATTGTCCATCTGACTGCTTTCCTTCCCACACTGCTTCAAAAAGAAAGAGACAAATAAAGACACAATGAAGAAAAAGCTAGAGGAAATCAAGGATCATATTTCAATAAATTAGTAAACAAATATTGGCTATAAGAAGACACTGGAATTTAGGTACTTTCCTTGTCTAGGGCTACTACAACAACACTGTCTACATATGCATATTGCTTGCCACATTATGGTTAAGATTCCTAAAATATCAGAATAAAGTCTGGCTAGTCCATATAACTATCCTAATGATCAGTAACAAACTGGACTTTACAAAAGAAAATCATATTTGTATACGTAGCAGGTTTTATTTTGATTGCCCAAAAGACCTGGATATACCTCCCTATAGGAAAGCAATAGCAGAATTTATTACAAAAAAAAATTTTTTTTTAACTGTTGGATGAAACAAAAATGGGACTAAATCAAAGAGGACGAGATAAAAGGGGTTTAATGACAATCAGGTCCCGAACTTAAACTCAAAAATAAATGTATATAAAACTAAAATGAGTTTGGGAAGATAGCAGCTTCCTAGGCATATTACATAGCTCATTCCAATATATTATTAAAGCATTCTATGTAACTGAACCATTCTATACAAATTCTTTTTTTTCTTTCCTCAGGATTTAACAGCTAAAAGTTTTCTCTATATAATTTCTTTCTATTTGAATTACTATAAAGATTATGGTACATGTTCTGGAAAGGCTGGGGACAGGGGAAGATGTGAGCATGGAAAGAGCGAGGAAGTATAAAATGGTAAAGGTAGTAAGGGATTTATTATATATCAGTATGATTAAGAAAATTTTGGCTCAGCATATGGAAAAATGATGCTATAATATGGAAGAAAAAGATACAAAGGCAGTCCCCTGAGGATGGAATTAAGTATATTTACCAGGTTTAGCGGGCACAGGGTCAGTGGATGTTTTGACTGTTTTCAGGAGAAGATGCTGATTAGAGGAGATGGGCATACTTGTTCGACATTGTTGCTGCTGATGTTGTTGCTGTTGCTTCTTTTGCTGCTGTTGCTTTAAAGCCTATAAAGAAAACATTACTGATCAGAAAGAAAATAATAGTTTCCAGAGATGAAATGAAAATAGAACATAAAATATAAGTATGTTTTAAAGTTAAGAAACTATAACTCATTCAGGAAAATTGTTTAGCAAGTCTATGATTATGATATAAACAAATTTATACCCCTATAGTACTCTAATTTCAATCTACCTTCAAATACAGAATCTCATTTTATTCCTGAAATACTAAGTCCTTCATCAATATGATATCTTTGGTTGGTGAAAATATGAAAAAGATGCAATATAATAAAAAGCTAGATTCAGCTAAGTTTCCTATCTCAAATTTACTTGTATGAATATAGCAAAGCTGGAAGTAAAATCTAAGAATTTGAACTTCCAATCTGCTTTGGAGAGAAAACTACTTGAACACTATTTATGAAGTATATAAGCAAACATATATAGAAAATTCTGTAGTTTGAAGATATTCAAGAAATAGCAACAAACAATTTTAGTGAATGCTTGAGATGTATTTGACCCAGTGATTTGAAAATAAACAATATTAAAGAGATTGAAGAAGAAGATGTGAAGAAATAAAATAAGATTTGGGAAGGGAATAGAAAGTTGAAAAAAGAGAAATTCTGATCTGTATTTCTGAGTCATACCTCAAAATAGAGTAATGAAGGTCTTGTAAAAATGAAAATAGTAAGGCTGGTAAAAATGAAGTAGAATAATATCTGCCTAAATAGTTATATCTATGTTTATATGTAGACACAGACAAAATATTATAAAGGAAAAATTCTTAACTTTTATATCATAGATTCCTTTGATATTCTGATGAATCCAATAGAATCTTTCTCTAAGAATTTTATTAGAAATTAGAAAATTATAAATTTAAAAATGCATAAAACAAACAAGATTCAAAAGTAAGAGAAACAAATTACGTTGAAATGCAGCCATAACACACTTTTAAAAAAGTTTAAGAAGTCCTATTACAGAGGACAGCTGTTACACAGAAGAGCAGCAGAGATATCCAGATATCCCATCTTATTTAATTTGGACTATATTCTAGCTGATCATAATCTTTTTGGATCTTGTCCTCTATCCCTAATAAGTTGACTACCATTCTAGTTTGGTAACACACAAACCATTATTAATAAATTTGACAAATGGGTCATCTATTCCTTTATCAAAGAAGTTAATAAAAAATAAATGGTACAAAGTCTAAAACCTATCCCATTAAAGATAGTTCTCTAAGTTGATATCAATACAGTAATGAATGCCCTGTGCATAAGTCTTTCCTTCAAACATCTATCACATATTTATACTATTGTTCACTCCCTTTTCCAGCTAGTCTGTAAGAATGATATAAAAATTCAGAGAAGTAGCCAAATGAGAAGACCTGATAGGTGATAGTGTAGGTAACTTAAGTTCCCTCTTTAGGCTTTAGTATCCTTTTCTGCAAAATGTGAAGATTAGACTAATTAACCTCTGATATTCTTTTCATTGCTAAATATTTTCTTCTCAAATTTCTTATGAGTTTTCACAGGAGACAAAATCCTAGAAAGAAGCTACTAAGTAAAAACTAAGGGCTTAGATGTCTATAAACAAATTATTTACAAAATTAAGATGAATAAAAAACCTTAAAGAAAGTAGCAAATCTGACTTCAAAGACATCATTATAATTTGGTATGGTAAAGTACATGATTTTAATACAACAATGTGAGTATATAGACTTTATCAACAGGAAAAGAATAAGTTGAAAGATGACTTTGGGAGAAATGTATTAATGAAGAAAGTAGAAATTGTATTTTAAGAAGATATGCTGATGTGAAAAAATCCAGTAAATCAGAGTGAGATAAAGCATGGTACAGAGAGAGCATCTGGATTAAGATAAATGGAAACAGAGAGAGTTGAAGTATAGCAGATAGCAAATTGGCCTGAAAGTCAAGAAGAGTTGAATTCAAGCAGCATCAATGTCACATAAAGGTAGTGTGGCCATAAGTTACAATCTCTCAAGCATCCAGGCAAGCCTGTCATGTCCTAGAGAAAGTAAGATGAATATGGTCTGTTGTGTACCTTTCATTTTGGGATGCTCAGGGAGAGAATAGTTAGAATCCTCTGGACTTATCTTCTATAGAAAACGAGGTACAGGAGGAATGGAAAATAATTAAGAATGAAATTATAAAGACAAACAATTTTGCTTAAACAAGAATTACTGGACTGTGAGCTCACTGAGGGCAGAGATTGCTGCTTTTATCTGAATCCTCACCGCTGAGCACAGTGAACAGGTACAGAAGTGCTTAATAAGTGCTTTTTGACTGACTGAAAAGCCATCAACTTAAATTTCTACATACACACAGAGACACAGAAAAAGGGAGAGAAGGAAAGAGGGAGTGGGAGAGAAAGAGTCTCCTAAAAGCATTTCGACAGCTATACCATAGAATTACATGAAGAAGAAATAAATACTAAGAACATCAAAAAGATTGTTTATTTGAGGGGCAAAAGAGCGAGGTTAGATCTGTTGGTGAAAAGAGGTAGCTCAAAGAAGCAATACAACAACTGTTCAGCATGGACGGAACAATGAAAATGGAAATTATCCTAGCTTTTATTTTGTTTCTGTTGGGCTTTTTGTGCTAAGGAGAATTATCCATGACATGGAAAGGACAGAAAAAAAACCTAACTAAAACTGACTGAAACTCCTAAATAGGGAAACTGCAAGAAAGATTAGTTGACCTTGAATTCAAGTGAAGCAAAGCTCTGCTCCAGATATTGAAAATACTGGCAGATGGGATTTCTGAGTCATTATCAACAAGAGCCTGGCACATAGCAGAAAGGTCACAGAAGAAAGTCAGATGATATTAATTTAAGTTATAACTCTATCCCAAAGAATGAACCTTTTGGGCTTCATTTCTTTCATTTATAAGATGAGGGAGTTGGACTAGATATCTATTGCCTCTTCCAGTTTCAACAACTTGTGAATCTTTAAAAAAAAAAATTGTGGAGAGTCAGACAGAGGGAGAGGATCCATATGAACAATAAAAATTAAAGCAGCATTTTTGGTTGCAGCAAAAAAAAAGGAAACAAAGTAGGGGATATTTGAACAGATTATTGTACATGAATGCAATAGAACATTATTATGTAAAATAATGAATAATAAATAAATAATAAAATTCATTCAGAGTAACCATGGGAGGGCTTCTATGAAGTGATGCAAAGAGAGGTGAAAAGAAGCAGGAGAAGAGATCGATTTATATGATTACAATATTATGAAGAATAATTAAAGAATTCTGATCAAACAATGACCAATTATGACTTCAGGAAACTAATGACAAAACATGCTTTTGACCTCTTGGCAAAAATAAGCTATAGATGCAGCATGAAATAAATATTTTCAGACACAGTTGCTGTGTGGATGCTTTAACTATTCTCTCTCTCTTTCCCTCTCTCCCTACCCCACCCTTCTCTTTCCTTTCTCTTCTTCCCCTCATTCCCTACCTTCCTTTCTCTCTTTTTCTTTGTAAATACTTTTTTTTTTCCTCCAAAGGAGGGTTATTATTTTCTGGGCCTGGATGGGGGAAAGATAGGAGAGAGACAAAGAGCTGGTGATACCAGAAAAGGCAAAGAAAAGAGAATCAACAACATATTTAACAAGTACTGGACTACCTACCAGTTAGAGGAGGTGGGGAGGGAAAGGAAAGGAAAATTTGCAACAAAAGGTTATGCAAGAGTTAATGATGGAAAAATTAACCATGCATAGGCTTTGTAAATAAAAGGCTTTAATAAAAAATAAAAGAAAAAAGAAAAGAGAATCAATAAAACATTTAAGCACAAGTAGAAGAGCATAAGGAAATACAGAAGGGGATTCAGAAAAGATGATAAATGTTGGTACTACTATATTAAAAAAACAACAAACTATATATAATAATAGGGCTACACAGTTTCATATGCCTCTTTTTTTTTCTTTTTAAAGTCTTTTTCTAGATAATGATGAATGTGGGAGGGGATGTGGGAAAATTGGGATACTAATACATTGTTGATAGAACTGTGAGGGGGTCCAACCATTCTGGAGAGCAATTTGCAACTATGCTCAAAAAGTTATCAAACTGTGCATACCTTTTGACCCAGCAGTATTTCTACTGGGCTTATATCCCAAAGAGATCTTAAAGGAGGGAAAGGGACCCATGTGTGCACAAATGTTTGTGGCAGCCATTTTTGTAGTGGCAAGAAAATGGAAACTGAGTGGATGCCCATCTATTAGAGAACGGTTGAATGAATTGTGGTATATGAATGTTATGGAATGTTATTGTTCTGTAAGAAAGGACCAGCAGAATGATTTCAGAGTCCTGGAGAGACTTACATAAACTGATGCTAAGTAAAATGATCAGAACCAGGAGACCATTATACATGGCAATGACAAGGTTATACGATGATCAATTCTGTTGTACGTGACTCTCCTCAACAATGAGATGATTCAAACCAGTTCCAATTATTCAGTGATGAAAAAAGCCATCTACACCCAGAAAGAAGATCATGGGAACCAAACATGATTCACAACATAGCATTTTTTATTCTTCTCATTGTTGCTTGCTTGCATTTTATTCTGCTGTTGCTCCTTTTTTTAAAAAATTATTATTACTGGTTTGATTGATTTTTCTTGTGCAGCACAATAATTATATAAATATGTATGCATATATTGGATTTAATATATATTGAACTCCTTGCCATCTAGGGAAGGACATGGGGGAAGGGAGGGAGAATTGGAACACAAAGTCTTTGCAAGGGCTAATATTAAAGAATTGTCCATGCATATGTCTTGAAAAATAAGAAGCTTTACTTGATAAAATCCAACATCCATTCCTATTAAAAACTCTTGAGAGTATAGGAATAAATGGACTTTTCCTTAAAATAATCAGTAGCATCTATTTAAAACCAGCAGTAAGCATCATATGTAATCGGGACAAACTGCAACACCATTCCCAATAAGATCAGGAGTGAAACAAGGTTGCCCACTATCACCGTTACTATTTAATAATGTATTAGAAATGCTAGCTTTGGCAATAAGAGTTGAGAAAGAGATTAAAGGGGGGTGGAGGGAAGGAGGGGAAAAATCAGAGCAGAAGTGAGTGCAAGGGATAATGCTGTGAAAAATTGCCCTGGCATGGGTTCTGTCAATAAAAAGTTATTTTAAAAAATTAAGAAAGAAAGAAAAAAAAAAGAAAAAAAAAAGTCTCTTATTCTGTTCTTTCTATATGGAAATAAGTATGTCAATATCAATTCCATAGTAGAAAAAATAAGGAGAAAAATGGCATAAAATAGGAGAAATACAGTATTTGTACTCCCCTTCCACCAAAAATTAAGAGAGCTAATACTAAAATTCACAAGCTAAGTAAGGTAAATTCAATTTCTAGGAAAATGTCAAAACATATTATCATCAAGATGGTTAAATTAACAACTAGAAAAGGAAAGAGCAATAACAAGAGGTGGCTAATGTCAGCCTGATTTCATTACCTTTTGGTGAGGAGAACTGGAAGGATAAAATAAGTTTTACCCAGATTTTATTTTATTGATGATTTCTAGTTTTAATCTCAACTTCATTTCCTGAAATTCTTGATACATTCATCTTGGCTACCTCCCGAGTTCAGAGAAAGAGCTCTGGCTCTGCAGTCTGAGGAACTAGATTCAAATCTTTCTTTTAATATATATCCCAAAATATATAATCCTAGACAGGTCACTTAATCTTTCAAGGCCTCAGTTTCCTCATCTGTAAAATGACAGGGTCAGACTAATAGTTTCTGTGGGTTTTTCTAGCTTTAAATACATGTTCCTCCAAACAACCAAAACAGGTTAGCCAAACTAGTTAATACAGTTTTAATATATTTAATGTATCTGACAAAGTATGCAAAATTATACATAGTCCCTGACTTCTCCACCAATCTTTCATCATTATTTTCTCTAAAACCAAGATTAGTTATTCTATTTAATTTCAGTTTTACTGCTTTTTTGGGGGGTGTCTTTGTTTTTGTATAGTGTATACATATAATGCTTTTGGTTTTGCTTTTTTCATTCAACTCCAGTGAATACAAATCTTCCTCAAGTATATCTATATTTCTGCCTTTCTTAGAGCATAAGAACTAATTTTACTATCATAAAAAATACTGCTATGAATATTTTGATATGTATGGAATCTCTCGCCTGCAACTTCTTTAACACATAAACCTAGTGTTGGGATTGCCAGATTAAAGAGTATGAAATGTTTAGTGATGGTTCTTATCTAACTTTAGTTGTTTTAGAGAATGGATACAATTCAGTCTTACCAGGATTACATCAGAGCACTTGTTTTCCCAAAGCCAAGGCCTTTAATAATATTTCTGTCTTTCATGATCTATCTGAGGGTATTAGGTAAAATCTCAGAGTTGCTTTAGCTTGCATTTCTCTTCTTAGTTATCTAGAGCAGTTGTTCATATGATTACTAGGCTCCCCGCAATACAGTTCTTTAATTACTTGAAGGGGTCAAATAATTCTATGTCAATGAAAGGGATGCTCATTGCGTTGGACCTGAAGACTTCTGAAGTCTCTTTTTACAAGAGTATTGATGGTAGTTGGTTGACTTGCTTCACCCTGGTCTGGAGCTTATGGTTGCTCCAAAGCATTTGTTTTCTTTTCCTGTATTCTCAGTCTCCAGAATTCTTTATGTACTATATTGAAAAAAAAAAAAAAACCCAAAGGCAAAAACTAAAAGGTCTCCATAAACTCTCATAATTGCTGCCTTAAGAACGCCTGTCTTTACGAGTATAGCTGTTCAAATAAAATAGCAAAGTCTTACCTCCATTTAGTCAAAAAGGGAAGATAAAGACTAAACTCTGACTTTTCTAAGCTGTCAAACTTAAGTTTTATTCCCCAGAGTGCTTTAAAACTGAAGACACATGAAATAGGCTAGCTCAAGCTTCCAAATTCTCATTCCAGAAGAGGCTTCTGATCTCACATCAAACCTACCCTTGGTTGTTTCTCCTGTCAGAGGATATAAGAGCCAGAGAACCTGATCTCCCTGTTCTTAGTTACCTGCTGAAAAAAGTACGCCTGAAAGTCAGGTTCAAATCTGATTTAGATTTACCTAGAAAAGAATACTCTGGAATAAGATAAGGATGAGACAGGGAAATGAAATGAACCATGGAGAGTAGAAGTTGCTCTATGAAAGAGACCATCTTGTTTCATCTTTGTATCTACTAATACATTGCACAAAATAGACATTCAAATATTTGCATCAAAATAGTCTTACCACTTGTCCACCTCTGCTTTTCTCATTTCTTTTTTAACAGGCTAAAAAATATTCTAAGGTTCTAAGAGTGACAAGAGCCTTGCTGCTCACTGATTGACACACACCAGCCATGGCAAGTAAACCAAATCAATGCCACTGTATTCCCCTATGGTCATTTAGAAATAGCCTAAGCATAGTTAAAATAGTTTCAAAGTTCTCTTTAACAAAAATACCAATCAACTATTTGTTTCCTGTGAATTAAAAAATTCCAAATCCACAAGTTATCTGCATTGCAATTCTTGTAGAGATTTATTAAGATGGGAAAAGTTAAACTTGAAAGAAAAATCTCTCTACTACAAAAAACCATTGAGATAGGAAAAAACATTGAAAGTACTAACAGTTCCATTCAGATTTCCATTCTAAAAGAAATGGTCAAAGCATCAGACAAAATTTTATCTAAAACTTTGCATTATGAGTATGTACCTTACAAATTATCTTGTCTTATAATTTTTCCTCAATTTCATAATTCAGCACAGAAGACATGTCAATGACAATGACTACAGACTAAAATGGAGAAGTTTTGATATGTAAAAATATCGTAAATTTTCTGAAGTTCTTCAAAGCCTTCATAAATCTTACAAAGATAAATAGGGTTTTTGTTTTTTGTTTTAAAAACTAAACTAAACTATAATAATCAAAAGAGGCTCTGAGGCAAGTAGAAAGGCAACTATATTTTATCCTTACAGAAATCATTCCAAGGACCTATGATGTATAGTTATTAATTTGTTTAGAGATTACACAGTATTTATCCACTTACATTTCAATAATTCTTCATCTTTATTTGAATGTGCTTTCATTTTAATACTTTTGGAAGTCATTTGAAAATTTCCAAATACATTCTCCCTACCCCACAATCCTTGTGAGTGAAGTTTCCAATAATCATTTCCCAGGATGAATGAAAACAGATACATGATGTTCAATGTGGATCTACACTTCTCATGAGCACACACTAGCCTAATTACCTGTTTCAGTGCCTTCTTGCTGTGCTTCTGGGATGGAGAGATGACTTTACCAGCTGAGATGGAGGGAGATGGGCAGCTTGACTGGGGGGAAGATGGCTGTGACAGTCTAGACGATACTACGGAAAAAATAAAGAAAAATGAAAACCAAAAATAATGCTATCAAGGGAGATACCACGTCCCAATTTCCACAGATCAATATGAGGCATCATGCCTTCGTATTCCATGGGTACAAAATCGGGCCCATGTGTTTTCCCTTGGGGAAGCTCTAAAACAAGCAAGCAGTCCTTTCTAGGAAATGATTTAAATATGTTGATTCGCACATCGAAAACATTAAATATTGGATTTTAATACATTCTTTAATTTGCATTTTTAAATTTTAAAAATTTACTAAAATTCTAAAAACTAGTATCACCATATTAACCACAACATATTAAGTCTAGAATTTTTGGTGTTGTGATCAAGAGTTATGGCAGTCTAAAAATAAAATAAAAATGAATTTTTAAGAAGAACAATGGCAATTCATAGAATTAGAAAGAGTAGTGCGCTGGGAGATCTGGTTCTGCCACTAACTAGCTGTAACCTTGGTTATGTCACTTAACTATTTTGTAGATAATTTTCTTTATTATAAAAGAGCTAGAAAAGAATTATCTTTAATGTTTCTTTCATCTTTAAAATTCAATGAGACTAGGATATTTTCATTAAGAGTATGTATTTGAATATATTTTTTTCCACTTCTTGATCATTTAAAATTGTAGTAGTAACCAATCAAATCACAAAACTGGACCCCCAAACTGATGAATAGGTAGTTTAATGAGAAAAATGAAGGATGAGACACAGTGGTAATCAGTCTCCTATTACAAGTGAATTTCTAACCATCTTGAGCTTTTTTGAGTCTAGATCCCATAAATTATTTCTGGATGGTGAAAGCTTGTGCCTATGCAATTCTAGAATATTAGTGGGCATAACAGTTTAATTTAGTTGTGAATCATCACTGATATGGGCATCAAAGTAAAGTTAAATTGAGAAGTTTTGGTAATGGGATGAAAAAACAAAAAAAGTACTTTCTAAAAAAACTAGACATTGTTAATCTATTTCCTAATTCTGAACACTTTTATTGAATAAGGCTGCTTGAAGGCACCCCCTATTCCTACATCTCCTTTTCTATATTTCAATGAAAAAATGAGAAAAGGAGACAAAAGGAGATAATAATGAATATAGGGAGGAAAAAAGTAGAGCAGAAGGTTAGGGATTAAAAACTAACCTTTCTTACCTTCCTCAACCCCAAATACTACTCTGACCATGGCTATAAAACATTTAAAGATAGAAAGTTCTCTACTGGAGTAAAGACTTAGATGAGGAATGGTAAAGTATTACATTGATAAGAATGGGAAAGAAAATTATCCTTTCCAGCAACTGAATGCATCAAGTTAGACATTCATATTACTAAGCATAAGTAATTAAGCTCTGTATATTCTGAGACTATTTATCTTTCTAGCAAAAATCATCCTTCCAACGAGACTACCAGAGACCATGCTTCTGAAAAGCTACTCAGTTCTGCACTACTTAGGACCACACTGCCTCAGCTTTCCCTAGTCATTTTCTGTACTGTTGCTTTTCTAGCTTCCAAATTTGACCACAAGAGGCTCCATATCCAGGAGAAAATAGGCTATTTGACTGCACCGAAACCTTGTCTTCATCTTTAGACTATTTTCCACCTTTCTGCCTCCAATTCATTAACTCTTCTTTCTTTCCAAGTCCAATTTTTACCTCTTGCTCAACTATGAGTAATCAAATAAACACTAACACTGTGTATATATGAACGTAAATATGTATATAAATTCTCTAACATTAGTATATAATCCTTTCTAGATTTTTTTTTGGTGGAATCTCTTTTTTTATTCTTATCAGTGAGCACAATGCCTGGCATTTAATAAATGCCTTTCCTTTATTCATTAGATGAAAAAAATCAGTGTGCGCATGTGTATATTAGTTTTACTAACATCTGACGTTGTTGCTGCTGTTGTTGTTTGTCCTTCATTCTCGAAGAGGACCATGACATCGGGAAGGTGATGTCATAACATACAAGTGAATTAGACATCTGAAGTTAGTGAAAGGAGAAAGAGGTCAGTCAGTTCTTCAAGGTAAAGGACTGTACTTTTATCCCCAAAGTACCCAAACTTTTTAAATGTTTCAGTGCTGAATGCAATGATCTTATATAGTAGGAACTTCAGGCATGTTCTGTTAAATTAAGTATCCAAAGGAAAAAAAAGACTTCCTTTAAATCTCCAGAAGTCCTTCATGCTTTGTAACAGCAAACATTACACTATATCAACACAGTGGGTACATGCTCAGCCAGTGTAGATTGTAGCACTTCCACAATTTATCAAGTGGCATTTATGAACTATTTTAGCCAAGAAACTCATAACTTGATGGTCAAACATCTGGTAATGAATGAACCTCTCCTGGAAAAACAGTCACATAATACTTTGAGTTCATAATCACCATCCTTTTTACCTTTCTACCTTTGTAGTGCCTGTGGTCTTTTGAAGTCCCAGAGCTGCTAACAGGTCACAAAAGGAAGCCGTATGATCAAAAGTAAAACTGCCACAATTACAAAAATTCCACCAGTAATGGGCGTATTTAAACTCTTCCATCCTACCCTTTCCTTTTTGGTAAATGTCCAAACTTTCAAAGTAATGGATTTGAATATACTAAATTAATTAAAAGACAGAGTAAACTGTCAAAATCAAGATCTACACGTGGTATGATATACAAATGTTTCAACATCAATGGGTGACAGGGAGAATAGTGGGATCTACAGTGTAAAGGGGACCACTTCCAGAGGTATCAAGACTTATTCTTTTTACTCTGGATTATCAATGTGAATTGCAGCCCCTGAGCAGCATTTTCAGAAAATCCTTTATTGGGGGAAAAAAGTGATTTTGCTCAACACAAATACATAACGAGATGAAATAAAGTAAACTAAATGAAGTAAAAATGAGTAAAATAAAGAAAATTAAAATAAATTCAATGTAACACTCCATATAACTAAAAGCAGTTTCCATTAATTCTTAAGATACTTTCCTTGAAAAAAGGAAATCACAACATTAATGATTTAACTAAAATGATAATAGGAATGAGATTTCTCAATTTTCACTATTTAAAAAAAAACAAAACACCTAAACATTTGACCTATAGTTTATTAAAAAGGCTATCTTCGAGGTATCTCAAAGTTGACATTCAAAAAAGAACTTCTTCCTTCTGTTCCCCAAATCAACCTCTTCCCAAACTGTCCTATTTTTTATCAAGATTACCACCATACATCCCATGATCACAAGCTCAGATATATCTTCAATCTTTACCCAGTCCCAATACAAAGTCAGTCAAATCTTTTCAATTCTATTTTCATTACATTTTCACATGCTCCCTTCTCTGCACTCACCTAGATATTAACCCATTTGGGTTCTCATCATCTCTCAATTCTAACTTGTTCTCCTGCTTCTAGCCTCATCCATCAATAATCCACATAGCACCCAGCAGCCAAACCACTATATTCTTACAGCACAGGTCAAGCATTCACCTGCTCAAGAAGTTCAGTACTTATAAAATACACACCTATGTTTGGCATATAAAGCACTTCACAATCTGTCTCCATATCTAATCTTCCCTAAAGTGTACATCTCCTTTAAATGTACCATACTCTATAGGAATTTATAAGAACCACCTGCAGAGAACATTATAAGGTTATCCTAACCCATCTACTAGCTTCTATTTTGTCCAGCTTCTCTTGATCATTTACAATCCTAGGCAGATTTATCTTTCTATAAATTTATTTATAAATAATAAATATATTATTATATTATAAAATTTATTTATATACAATACATGAAAATAAACTTATTTATATTTAAACATATTTTATATATTCATAAACCATGCAAAAACTTAATATAAATAAATAAATAAATGAATAGAGATGAATTTTGAGAGTAGTCTATTTAATATCCTTCAATGGCTTCCTACCAAATGATTTTCAAACATTAGGTTGGCACTCAAAGCTTTCCACATGTGAGTGCCATCCTACCTTTTAATATTACCATGTGCTTTTCCTAGCTATCTCTAATATATTATATATTACATAGAAACTTGACTATCTAGTAAATTCAATTAATCCCTACTCTCCCATTTATTTCCATGCCTTTACTTATGATATATCATATGCCTACAAATCTCTTGTTCTCTCACTAGGATCTACTAAAGGTGGGGAATTATTTTATTTAAACTTTATCTTGCCAGTGTCTAGGATAGTCACAGGTTTGAGTGTGTCCAGTATGCTGTCACCTATAAGGAAAAATAAGGAAACTGAGACCCTTAAGGGTAGGTACTGTTATACTGTTATCTTTTGTCTTTATATCCAAAGCACAGGAACTGGCTATAAATATATATAAATATGACTGGCTGATTGTCCAAAGTCAAAGAAAGCAGAACAAGGATTTTTTTCATTGTATTTAACTGCCTTTTTTTCCTGCCTAGTCATGTGTCTAGCAAACTTTTAATGGAATGTCATATCCTTCTATCCATGAGATTAGAAACTTCATCTCATTTAATTTTTGTATTATCTCCAATATCTAGCACAATGTTCTCCATATAACAAAGCTTTAATAAAATTTTAATTAAATGAAATAAACTGAAAAGGAGAAATGGATGTATGCTTACTTGATGAAGAGACAAGAGTTACTCTCTAGATGGCTTCAATTTTATAAGCAAAAAAGTAAAGTCCTTATCAAAGAAGTCAGTAGGAAAAGGAAAAGTCTAAGGCTGAGGGTTTGAGGAATGTGGAACAGCTACTGTTGTTAATAAATTGAACTAACCAGGAATGAATTAAAAAAACACTGCTGAGCAGCAATGAAAGTTCAGCTAAAGTTAAGAGGGCATGAATTAGTTTGCCTTACAAACCAGATTTATAAAATTATAGAAATATAAGACAGTTGTAGCACCATTTGGAGATTCTAAAATAACATTAGATAATAGATCTAGAGAAATAGAAATCCAATTTATAACTAGAGGAGAATGTTTCAAGTTGAGAACCAAATAGAAAGCAATCAGATATAAAATCCAGGTCTTGAATCAAAATACAAAATTTTATTCCTATGCTACACTAATGAAGATCCCTTTCAATTCTATCCACTAATAAAGATCCCTTTCAATTTTATCATATGATTTTGTGTTTTTATGACCTTTAGTACAAGATGACAGGAAGAACAGTATAAAGCATGAATCAACCACCTGTTCCTAGAACTTTTTAGCCTACATATTACAAGGTAATTTATCCTCTCCATTCCATTCCATGCTATCCTTCTTATTGACTTCAATATCAAGAATGATAATTCTTTAACGTCATAGTTCCTCTCCTTCCTTGATTCTGCTGATCTATATTTATAACAAACCAACATGACCATAATTTGGACTTCATCATTATAAGGCAATGTTTATCCTCCAAGTTCTGGAATTTTGGAATGCTCTTACCTGAACACATTCTCTTTACCCATTATATTTCCTACTTGCCAAAATCAACACGATGTGTTATGTTACAGAAACAAAAGCTATTAAGTTTGGAAAAGGAAAGGGGTGGAGAGAAAGGGTACATGCCGATGTTAAATGTTAAGAGGTTATAGAGAAAAAGAAAACTTCTAAGGAGATGACTTGGGGAGATGGCTACATTTACTCATAACATATACAGAAGAATAAAATTTTAGAGAGTTAAGAGGTGGTACTATCTGATCCAAGATCTCATTTAAGAGATGAAGGAAGAATCAGAGTGTTCCTCTACTACTAGCATTTTTTCTGCACCACCAAACAAGGAAAGTATGGAGAGAGAAGGACCAGTGGAGCTAGAGAAGAAGAGGAGGGAACATAAATATCAAGACAAGATCAACTTTAAGATTCTAGCTCTACCACTCACTAGCAGCATAATTTCACCTCTGTGTCTTGGTTTCTTCATCTATAAAATGAGAGGGATTAGATAATTTATTTCACTTCAGAATAGAACCATTAACTTGTCATGATTTGTGACTATTCTAAAACAGAACCTATCATGATGCCCAAAGATAAATTAAAAGAGTTTACTTTAGACAAACAAATATAAAAAACAATGAATTCACAAGCAGAAATAAAAATAAATTCCCTGAATTATTAATGAGAACTGAATGCATCTTTGCCATTGGATTATTATTATTATTTCTTTTTATTCTAACACTCACAGACTAGTATCAGGTGCTTCCTGGTGCTGTTACATTGAAATACAGGTATAATGACATAACTACCTCAATAATCGATTATTTCAAGGATAGCATTTTCCCCATAAAAATGCCTAACCATATTATTAAAACAGAACTTAAAAGAAATTGTAGTTAATTTCAATCAAATTATACATTTGTATAAATTGTAAAATTTGCTGTTATGCAAACAATACCTTGTAACTGTGTCTTACTTGGATTAAAATACAATATATATTAATATATACATATACAAATATACAAAATATGCACTGATATAAAAAATAGGCTTCCAATGAAGCACAATAATAATGCCTTTTGATAAAAAATAATTAATGAAACTAACAACGACAAGTTGTGTAAGCTCTCAGATCTCCTAGAAAGCTCTTTCAACTCAAGCTGCAGAATGGCTAGTCTAAACTGATGGAAGAAATTTTTATGTTAATCCTAAGCCTGCCTGATATAACTTATTAAATTTGTTTCCCTTTCCCTGAGCAGAAAACTCATATGAGAGGAATGGGAGGGAGAAGAATGAAGGAGAAGGATAGAGAAAAGAGAAAAGAGAAAAGAAAGGAAGAAAAGAGAATGACATCTGTATTTTTAGGAGTATCTTTTGGCTTTTCAGCAGCATGAGAAAATATAGTATTTCAGTGTCAGCATGTACTTTGAATTCTGTTCATAATTTATTATTTTTGATGAGTATTAGATTTCATTTTAATGGGCACACTGTTTAGTGAGGAAATATCACCACCTTGAGGATGTCTGGGTTATTGCTGCTTCTGACCATTAAATTATGGAGAAAAAGAAAGCTTATAAGGATTTAACTAAGGAGGTCATTACATTTACTCATAACATATACAGCAGCATAAAACTTTAGGGAGGTAAGAAATGATATTATCTGGTCCGAGATCTCATTTGAGAGATGAAGAATCTGAGAGTTTTCCTCTACCACTAAGTTTAGTTTCAATAACTACAAGCATAATAAAAAAGGGACAAGCTTCCAAGAAGCAGATGCCAAGGACTAGAAAAAGATCACTGTTAATTTTTTTTAAATATAAGTTTATTGACATCTTTTGTTTTTACATCATTTTAATTTATGTATACAGGCCTGTTTTGTCCCTTTGTAACACAAATATAACAGTTCACAAGATCTCAAAACTAATACTATATACATTATGACAGTAGTCCATTTCTGTAAATAAGAAAGCACACCTACATCACAAGATCACAAAAGCCTTGTTGAATGCAAGGGATTACTTTTGTCTCCTTTTTTATCTCAGGGCTCAGCAGAATACTCAGCAAAGCATTTAAATAATGCTTGGCTTCAGACACTTCCCTAGCAATGTGATCCCAGACAAGTCACTTCACCCTGTTTGCCTCAGTTTCCTTGTGTGTAAAATGGGCTGGAGAAGGAAATAGCAAACCTCAGCAATATCTTTACCAAGAAAACTCAAAGTGGAATCACAAAGAGTAGGACAAAACTGAAAAAAACAACACAAAACCGATTGATTGAATGAAAGATGAAAGGAAATATTTTAAAAGCTTATATTGTAGTCAACATGCTTCTAACTCAAAAGCTAGAGACCAGGATTTGGAGTAAGAGAACACTTGGTCCCACTTCTTACTAGGTAACCTTCAATAAGCCATCTAACCTCTCTGGCCTTCAGTTTCCCATACTATAAGGAAAAGGGTTAGACAAGATAATCAACCTCCCAAATTCCTCACATCTTTAATCAATTTATCTTTTCTAAAATGTTATTTATTTTTAATTTATGAAATAAAACAAGCATTTCCATACAAAGCAGGAAAAAGATGGTTAAACATGAAACTGGAACTCTTTTATTATATACAACTTGCTATTCCTTTTAAGTATGTAAAATTATGACATAAATTTCTTTTTTCCCCCTTATTCGACCCTAGAGATGGCTATCAATAGACACAAATAGATATGTATTTGTGTATAGACAAACATATATATATATATATATATCATACACACATATATGTATAAATCTAGTCATGTTTCTATTTATCAGTTCACTGGATGCAAACAGCATATTCCTTCATATGACCTTTGTAGTTAATTTGAGTATTCAGAATAGTCAAAATGACTTAGGGTGCTCAAAGTGTTCTTAAAATAATACTATTGTTACTGTATACAATGTTCTCTTGGTACTGCTCATTTTGCACAAATCTATCCATATTTTCCTAAAATTAATGAGCTCATCATATCTTAATAGTATAGTAGTATTCCATCACAATCCTATACCACAATTTGTTCAGCAATTTCTCAATTGACAGACATCCCTGCAATTTTTAATTCTTTGCCAAGACAAAGAGAAGCTGTTAAACACATAAACTCTTTTGTATTTTCCCTCATCATCTCTAGAAACAGATTTGTAGAGGTATTACTAAAAAATATAGGCACAAACTTTAAAAACTCTTTGGGCATAATTTCAAATTGCTCTCCATAATGATGGGATCATTTCATAGTTCTGCCATCCATGAATTAGTGTCCCAATTTTTCCATCCCCTCCATCATTTATCCTTTCATATTTTGATTATTTTGAGCAATCTGATAGATATAAAATGATATATCAATGTTATCTTAACTGTTCATTTCTCCAAACAATGATTAAGAGTATGTTTTTTCATGTAATTATAAATTGTTTTGATTCCTTCATCTGAAAACTGCCTGTTCATATTCTTTTGACTTTCAGTTGGGAAATGATTTGTATTCTTACAGATTTTACAAAGTTTTTTATATAGTTGAGAAATACAATTTATCTGAGAACATTCTCTAGAACATTTTTCTGATTTCTTTCTAAATCTTGGTTATATTTGTTTTATCTGTACAAAATCAGAGAGCACTTGTATATATAAAATATACAATTTCAGTCACATTAAATTACAAAAATTATAAAATTTTATACTAATTTACTTACAAATTGTTCACCTACAGATGAATGGATGGTCTAAAAGAGTAACTAATTATTTAGTAGATCAAGAAGTGGATCTAGTATATATATTTTTACCATGTTTTAACATATATTGGATTGCCTGCCACCCAGACAAGGGAGTGGGGATAAAGAGAAAAAAATGTAACACAAGGTTTTTTGCAAGGGTCAATGTTGAAAAATTAT
This sequence comes from Antechinus flavipes, assembly GCF_016432865.1. Classification (NCBI taxonomy): domain Eukaryota; kingdom Metazoa; phylum Chordata; class Mammalia; order Dasyuromorphia; family Dasyuridae; genus Antechinus; species Antechinus flavipes. Next base: position 226,338,403 of record NC_067399.1, on the reverse strand, counting down.
CCTTACATATTTTGGAAAATAAGAAGCTTCAATTAAAAAAGAAGAAGTAGATCAAGGACAGTTATTCTCTAAATGGAATGGATGAATATTGATAAAAATAAAAATTAACCAGTTAATAGAAGCATAAATATAAATACTTACATAATCCTATTTCAGAAAAACAAGTTGAATGTGAGAAAAAAAATCTGTACAAACAGAGATTCACAAGTGAATTCTATCCATATTTAAAGAAAAATCAATTCCAACACTATGTAAATGATTTGGAGAAACAGGTATAGAAGGAGCCCTGCCAAATCCCTTTTATGACACAAATATGGTGCTGACACCTAAACCAGGAAGAGCAAAAACAGAAAGAAAAAACCACTGACCAATTTCCCTAATAAATATTGATGCCAAATAAATAAATAATGATTTGCTTAGTATTAGGAAAACTATCAGTTTAATTGACCACATAAATAACAAAAACAAGAAAAATCATACAATTATCTTAATAGATGCAGAAAATGTTTTTGATAAAATAGAATACTCATAGCAATTAAAAATGCTTAAAAAAAAAAGATTCAATGAAGCCTTTCTAAAAATATGTACCATCTATTTAAAACAATTAGCAAACATGATCTGTAATGGGTATAAGCTAGAAGTCTTTCCAGTAAGATCAAAGGTGAAGTTACTACTAACATTCAATATTGTTCTAGAAATACTAGCAACAGCAATAAAATAACAAGAAGAAACCGAAGGAATTAGACTAGGCAGTAAGGCAACAAAATTATCACTTTTTGCAAATGATATGACGGCATACTTAGAGAATCCCAGAATATGCACTAAAAAATAAATTCAGCAAAGTTGCAGGATAGAAAATAAGGCCACATAAATCAGCAGCATTTCTGTATATTACCAACAAATAGAGTAGCAAGAGGCAGAAAGAGAAATTCCATTTTCAATAACCGCAAACAAAATAAACTATTTGGGAGACTTCCTGCTAAAACAAATCGAGGAACTAAACAAGGATACACTTACAAAACACATTTCACACAAAAGCAAAGCTAAACTAGAAACAGCAATTACTCATAAGTAGGTCAAGTCAAAATGATAAAAATGACAAATTTGACCTAAATTTACTTATTCAGTGTCATGATATCAAATTACCCAAGAATTATTTTATAGAAATAGTAACAAAATTCATCTGAGCAAAAATAAAGGGAATCAATTAAAAAAAAAAGTCAAGAAAGATGCGCATAGCACTACCATATTACAAGTGGTAATCATCAAAACAATCTTTGTACAGGCTACAAAATTTAGTGGTGGATTAGAAGAACAGATTAGAGATATAATACATTGTAATAAATGGCCATAGAAATCTCATATTTGACAAACCCAAAGATCCAAGATTTGGGGATTATCAGATAATGATAAAAAATTGCTGGGAAAACTGAAGTTTGGCTAACTAACTACTACAGTTACTAACTACAGAACAGTATTTCACACCATATACTAACAAAAGTTGAAAGTTGCTGCTAATGTCTCATTTTTCAAATATATAGAAAATGGAGTCAAATTTTTAAGAATAGAAATCATTCCCTAACTGATAAATGATCAAAGAATAGGAACAGGCAGTTTTCAGAGATCAAAGCAATTATGTAAAAAAATGCTCTAAGTCATTATTGATTAGAAAAATGAGAATTAAAACAACCAAGATACCATCTCATACTTATCAGATTGACTAACATGACAGAAAAGGAAAATGACAAATGTCGAAGAAGAAAATTGGGACACCCATACACTGTTGGTGTTGTTGTAAAATGATTCTATCGTTCTGTAAAACAATTTAGAATTATACTCAAAAGGCCATAAAAATTGTGCATAACCTTTGACCCAGAAATACTACTACCAGATATGTATCCCAGAGATTTAAAAAAATGGGGGAAATGGAGGAGAGGACCTATAGGTCAAAAAATATTTACAGCCCTTCTTTTTGTGTTGGCAAACTTTTAGAAATTGAGGGGATATCCATCAATTGGGGAATTATTGAACAAGCTGTGGTACGTAATTATTACTGAGTTATAAGAAATGACAAACCGGATTATTTCAGAAAACCCTGGGAAGATTTATTTAAATTGATATAAAGTTATATGAGGAGAACCAGGGGAACAATGCATACAATTAATAGCAATACTGTACGATGATCAACTGTGAATTACTTAGTTCTTCTAAATAATACAAAGATTCAAGACAATTAACAATGAAAACTGTTTTCTGCCTCCAGAGAAAGAACTGATGAAATATAAAGACAAATCAAAGTATATGATATTACTTTATTTTATTCATTCTTTTGTCTGTGTTTTCTTTCACAACATGACTAATACAAAAAGGTTTTACTTGATTGCACATGTGTAACAAATTGCTTGTCTGCTCATTGAAGAGGAAGAGAATATACAACTCGACATTTTTAAACACAATTTCTTTGTTTATCTTTAATTAAGAAAAACAGCCCAAATTATCAAGGGTATGCATATCTGAAAGGCTATCAAGTATTTGAAAGATGTCACAATGAAGAAACAGTATATTCCCTTCCATCATTATAATGGTGAAGTTGGCAGGTGTGCTCAGGCTTTGTTTAATGAAATTGAACACAGTATCACTGGCCCAAAAAGAGTGCTGAGTTCTTGCTACATGTGCTTAAAAATGTAGAGAATAATGCAGAATTGAAGGGTTTGAATGTGGACTCTCTTGTCACTAAACACATCTAGATTAATGAGGTTCTCATAATGTGGCAGTGTACTTACAGGGCTCAAGGTCAAATCAACCTATATATGAGTTCTCCTTTGCCATCCTGAGATGATACTGAAAAGGAACAAGATGTTTCTAAATCTAAAGAGGAGGTTGCTCAAAAGAAAATAAAGAAAAGTTTATGAATGGGAGTAAATATGACAATGTAAATAAAAGTGAAATGAAATATTAAAAAAGAGAGACATATTGCCACTTATTGTATACTGATTTATTGACAGAAAAATTGGGGAAGTAAATTAAAACTTTCTTTCAAGTAGAATGATTGAGAATTTGTCCATAAATTTCTATGAAAGCTAGGAAAGAAGTGCTAAAATGGGGTAGAATATCAGAGTAACAAAGATGACAAAAAACAAAGTATTTCAAAAGCCATGAAAAGACAAGCAGGCTAATGTGCTGTGTTTTCATTTTAATTTTTTTTTTCCTCAATCAACAAAAATTCACCTTTTCATCTTCCTAAACTAACCCTTCAACGGTAAAAAGAAAAACAAAACCCCTGTTACAAACATGTCAGTGAAAACAAATGTCCACATTGGGAAGAAAGAAAGAAAGGAAGGAAAGAAGAAGAAGAAGTGGAAGAGGAGAGTGAGAGACTGTCTCATCTTGCACTTAAAACTTACCCTTTCTCTATAAGTAGGTAGATAGCATGTTTCATTACTAATCCTTTAGAATTACAGCTGATTATCATAATGATCACAGAATTCCTACGTCTTTCTGAGTTATTTTTACAATATTGTTCTAACTGTATAAACTGTTTTCAGTTTTGTTTTTTTTTGGTTTGGCTTTTTAAAAAAAATTTGCTCATTTCACTCTGCATCAGTTCACAAAAGTCTTTCCAAGGAAAAGCTGAAGACTACAGGCATAGAATATTGCATACACTGTCAGATGAGCTGAATGTGGTAGTTAGTTTTGGTCAATTGTTTTTGTTACATAAATAAATAACAATATATTTTATTATTCTTTTATTAATGTAACTAAATATTTGGACTAGGTCTAAAAAGATGGCATCACCAACCATCCATAGCTAAATTTAGAAAAAAAAAAAGAAACTGAAATCAAAAAAATTATTTTAATGTTGCAAGTGATGGAAATGCAAAGATATAAAACAAATTACTAAGGAAACGGGAGTATACTTGCAGGGCAAAGATTTCAATGATTAACAAATATTGTCAAAGGGCTACTTTTAAGACAGCCATATAATTCAAGAAACTATTAAATATCCACTAAGAGCAAACAATGAAGTCAGATGAACTGGTTCCTAACTATAGATATATGAGAGAGTTCAACGTACTATTGCAGCAAATATAAAGGGTATCCACTACACACCTGTTAGATTGGCTAGAATGACAGGGAAAGGAATGCAGAATGTTGGAGGGGATGTGGGAAAACAGGGACACTAATACATTGTTGGTGGAATTGTGAACACATCCAGCCATTCTGGAGAGCAATTTGGAACTATGCTCAAAAAGTTATCAAACTGTGCATACCCTTTGATCCAGCAGTATTTCTACTGGGCTTATATCCCAAAGAGATTTTAAAGAAGGGAAAGGGACCTGTACGTGCCAAAACGTTTCTGGCAGCCCTCTTTGTAGTGGCCAGAAACTGGAAAATGAATGTATGCCCATCAATTGGAGAATGGTTGGGTAAACTGTGGTATATGAATGTTATGGAATATTATTGTTCTGTAAGAAATGACCAGCAGGATGAATACAGAGAGGCTTGTAAAGACTTACATGAACTGATGCTAAGTGCAATGAGCAGAACCAGGAGATCATTATATACTTCAACAACGATACTGTATGAGGATGTATTCTGATGGAAATGGATTTCTTTGACAAAGAGACCTAACTCTGTTTCAATTATCAAGGATGGACAGAAGCAGCTACACCCAAAGAAAGAACACTGGGAAATGAATGTAAACTGTTTGCATTTTTGTTTTTCTTCCCAGGTTATGTTTTAACCTTCTGAATCCAATTCTCCTTGTGCAACAAGAGAATTGTTCAGTTCTGCACACGTATATTGTATCTAGGCTATACGGTGACATATTCAACATGTATAGGACTGCTTGCCATCTGGGGGAGGGAAGGGAAAGTCAGAACAGAAGTTAGTGCAAGGGATAATGTTGTAAAAAAGTTACCCAGGCATGGGTTCTGTCAATAAAAAAAAAAAAAAAAAAAAAATAATAATAATAATAATAATAATAATAATAATTATATATATATATACATACACACATATATAAAGGGTATCAATTATACCCAAATAATGGTTCAGCAAGGTGAAAATGGAACAAAATTCTCAGCCTATGTCCTTGTCACAAGAATTCTCTGAACAGGAAAAACTGGCAATAGTTGAGTGTTAATGATCCTTCCATCAGGCCTGATTGACACAATAACCCAGGCTAGCAACCACTCCTACTTCCCTCACTTTTGAGCTTTCTTTTATATACAATTTTCTTCCAATAGATGGTAAATTATGTCATTCTTTTTGCTAGTATTTGCATATCAAAATTTTTTTGAGTTTCTGGAATATAAGAAGCTGTTTTTAAAAATGCTTTTGATTTGTCCTTGACCTCTTTCCTTTATTCTTTCAAATGGCTTACTAGATTCCAAATCTGTGTCTGATAATTCTATCCAGGTAAGAGAAGTGAGGTAGCTACTCCTAAAGGCTAGAAAGGGATGTGTTCTCATAATCTAGAGTCAAGTTCTCCTTTCTTTCAGTCAGGTGTCTTTTATTGGGGAAAAGAATGTTAGAAATGTCCATGCAGAATTGGGCAGCAAGTTAAGATTCCTCCCTGAGGTGTGGACCCTGGGCAAGTCAGCAAATTTGCTTACCCACTTGCAAATGAACATTAATGGATGTTTGGGGACAAATAAAGAAGACACTCTAATTTACACAGGATTTTTATCTCGTTGAGGATTCTGTTCTTCACTGTAAACTTAATGGTATTTTAAAAAATATTTTTGTAAAAGTGATAAATCCTGCCAACTGGCTGGTCATATCAATTTTTGCATTTTTGAAAAAAAAAAAATACACACACAAAAATCTAACCCGATCCTTCCTCTAAAAGATACTGACTGGAAAACACCATCAATCCATGATCAGAGGAAGTAATTTTGATAAACTAATTTTTGAAAGTTAATGGATAAAAGATTGAAAGGGCATCTTAATGATCAGGTGAAGAATTATAAATGTGGGAATTTTCTCCATCAAAGCAGACAACAACTTATGATGTAGTAGATAAAGCTGTAGGAAATGTCCAAAGGTTCTATCAGAGACAGATTTCTCTAGTCAAGCACATCCTAGTGTGAAGAAGCAAAATATGAATCCATGTCCTCCTTACTCCAAACCCAACACTATATATACATATATGTACTATACTATGCTGCTTTTGCATCAATTCAATCAGAATGGCAATATTATTTTCTAAGACATGTTTTTATGGTGTAAAAGACACATCTAACAATTAAGGGTGCTGATTATACAATGAAAAGAACAAATGCTAAGATCTCACCTCATTTTACTGTAATACAGTCCTGAAAATGATTTCAAAATATGGCACTGAACTGTGTGCCCTGCAAAGAACATTCCCATTAGTCTAGTAAATGGAAGCATAGCTTCTTTGAACATTACAGCTCTTACATATTTCTACAATAAATGAAAAACTTTCTTATTTGCTTAAGTTGCACCAGCTCCAGACAAATGGTAATGAATAAAGACGTTACTTAAAGTTAAGTTCACAAAGAATCATAGTGATCTTTTCAAACAAGTACTATCATGTAAAACCATTGTATTCAGAAATAAGTGTTTAAAGTTAAATGACATTGCATTAGAAATGTTGACATATCCAAAAATGATCTTCATAATCTGAAGTCTTTTCCAAACAGACTTTTGCTCCTGAAGCTAAGCTAGAAACAAATTCCCAATTACACTAATAAAGTTAGAGGAACCAGGCAGTCTAACAATGTGGCATTCTTGATAAATCTGAAAGATGCATTCTGTTTACAATACAAATATTCTCCAAGATGTCATAAAATGGGGAAATACATTTCTAAATACAGTTTAATCTTCTAAATACAATAATACTTCTACTAAAGAAGCCAAAGGATTCTACAATCATACTTTTTTTTTTTAAATGAGAAATCTCATCACTGTGGGTAGAATGAATACAGCAGGAAAAGTGACACATTTCAGAAACAAACTCTTTCTCCACCAGTCTTTTACAAGAGTCCCTTCTTATTATCTCCTTCTTAACTAGCTAAAGGCATGATGATGTTCCCTAATTACCTCAGCTCATAGAGTACCGAGCTAAATCATTCATAGTAATAGTCATTCAAAAAGAAAACTTAATTGTCCCTTTCTTCCCTCCCAGATGAATGCACTGTTCAAAATCTAGGAAAGTAACCCTTGATTCTGTCTGTTGACTCCCTGACCATACTCAAGAAAACTATAACAGAGATAACACTGCTGCCTTCTTATTCTCCTTAGCAACTACTTTAGTACAGAAGTGAACCGTAATTCCAGATCCAGACCAACTTTATTAAAGAGTTTTGTTTCCAAAAGACTTTTTAATCAGGGCATCAGCATTATTCAATTTTTTGTTCTTCCACTTAACTTTAGATATAATATTTTCTTCTAAGCCTAGAATCTAATCATTCTAATCATTAGTATTATTTAATCAATATTAAACTCAAGTATAATTTAAAACTGAAAGGATTTTACAAAAATGAATGTCGAAAACTATCTTTACATGTAATTGGAAAAAAACCCCACCTAATTAAATACTATTAAATGAAAAAAAAAAAAAAAAAACCTGCTGAAGGGAATTAAGCCAATAATTTATTTCAATTTTATGCTCACAGGAATTACAATTAGACACCTGGGAGAAACAGTTCTATGATTAGTTGCATCTTTCAAATCATCTAAAAATTGAAAAACAACAACAACAAATCACATCACATTAAAAGAAATTTAATAGCCACTTCATTTTGCAATATGTAAGCTTCATTACACAACAAATACATCTTCCACATAACTGTGCTACTTGAATAAAAAGTACCCAGAGCAAAGTCTAAACTAGTGGGTTTATTTCTATGTTGTTTAGATCATTACACCTTACCTTGGCTTGAAATTTCATATAGCTCTTCTCTGAACATTGCTTCCTGTTCTGAAAATTAACAATTAATGCTAAAGACTTGAGTTTTTTCAGTGTTTGGCTAAATTAATAAATTGAATTTACGCCTGAGTTTTCGTTTTCAAAGGACTTGTCTCTGCTTCTAATTGGTTGAAAGGAAATCCATGAAGACTGTTCTACCCATTTTAAAAGAAAAGCATCAGTTTTGCTACTGTCAGAAGTCTTTATTTTTGTACATATAAGGAAGTGGGTTTTGATAGTATCTGAATGTGCTTCCTGTTTTACTACAGACATGAAATAATCACCTCAGATTGAGAGTCAAAGCACTTGAGAAAAAGGAGTATATAGCATATTTGCTCAACCTCTACTGATTCTTGCAGGCCACTTGTGATTCCTCAAAAGGAAGTTAATCCTACCAAAATTTGGCCCAAACTCATAGGCATACCACATCTCTCTCATTTGTGGTTTACAGATTTCTCAGAATTTTATAGAACAAATGCATTCACATGCATACAATACAGACATAAGCTGTTTCCAGTTTCAGTATTAATAAAGATGAAAGAGTAGGAAATATCTCATGCTTTTTTCTGGCACATAGATCTTCCAAATGACTCCTAACATCAGATGTACATACTGTGACTAAAGATTAATGATATTAGATTGTAGGCCATACTTAAAACTCAATTTTCATTATTTGCATTATATTTGGCACCTGATGTCATATTTTACTTTAGCAGATCACTGTCTTATTTCTGTACTTCTCAAAAAACACTGAGTATTCCCACATGTTACAGAAAGAAGAGAAAGAAAAATTTTATTTAAAAAAAAGTTAAGATAAACTAGTTGGGAGTCTATCTGTCAAGACAATCATAGGGACTGCATGATGTACACAATGACAAAATACTTCTCTCACAATTAAAGAATTTTGAAAATTGGAGATTGAGTAAATATAATAAAAATGACAATTCTACCTCAGTTAATTAATTTATTCCATGTCATACAAGTCACACTACTAAGAATGACTAAATAGAACTAAAAAAAAACAAAAAAACAAAAACGGAAACAAAATTAATGTGGAAGAACAAAAAGTAGAGAATATCAAGGGAATTAACAACAACAAAAAATTTAAACAAAGGTGGCCTAGTAGTTCCAGATTTCAAACTATACAACAAAGTGCTGCTTAACAACTTGGCTAAGAAATACACTAAGTAGTATATCAGTCAAATAGATTAGGTAGATCACCCAATTACACAGAAGTAAATGACTACAGTAATCTAGTGTTTGACAAACCCAAAGATCCAAGCATGTGTGGTAATAACAATATCTAACAAAAATTTCTGGGAAAAATAGAAAGAGATTTGATAGAACAGTTCATACTACATACCAAGATAAGGTGAAAATGGATAAATGATTTTGACATAAAGATTAAACTGCTTGCCTCCTAGAAGAAAGGGGAAAGGTAGGAGTGAAGGAAAGAATTTAGAACTCCTATTTTTAAACATTTATTTATTAGTTTTTGACATTTATTTTTATAAGATTTTGATTTCCTTTCTTTCCCCCCTCCCCTACACTCCTTACTAGGATGGCAATCAATTTGATAATAGAGTATGACATATTAGGAAAGAAGAATCAGAACAAAAGGGAAAAAACCACGAGAGAGAAAAAAACAACAATAAAAAGTGAAAATAGTATGTATCAATCTGCATTCAGACTTCCATAGTTCAGGATGTGGATAGCATTTTTCATCATGTGTCTTTTAAGAATTGTCTGAGATCGGGGCAGCTAGGTAGTGCAATGGATGGAATACCAGCCCTGAAGTCAGGAGGACTTGGGTTCAAATTTGGCCTTAGACACTTAATACTTCCTAGCTGAGTAACCCTGGGCAAGTCACTTAACCCCAATTGCCTCAGCAAAAAAAAAAAAAAAAAAAAAAAAGGATTGCCTGAGATCATTATATTGCTGAGAAGAGCAAAGTCTATAAAAGTTGATCATCTATACAATGTAGAACTTTTTAAAAAATTTTTAAAAAATTTTTCCATGTAATTAGAAAATATCTAACAAAATAAACTTTTAAAAATTCTAAATAAATAAAAGAAAAGATCATCTATGATTCAAGGAAAACTTGGGATCACTAAAAACAAAGCATCGGAGGCAGCAAGGTGGCACAGTGGATAGAGGACCAGCTCAAAAGTCAGGAGGACCTGAGTTCAAACCTGCTCTCAGACACTTAACTGTCTTAGCTGTGTGACCCTGGGAAAGTCACTTATTCCTGTCTCAGCAAAAATAAATAAACAAATAAATCATTTCTTAAAGTTAATACAGGACTCTATTCTCTTCTTATTAATTTGTGAACACAGTTTATTGTCCATATACATACTGGTTCAAGATCTGTACATTGATTTTGGACTACACCTAAAGATTATACTACCAACTATATATCAAAGTCTGGTATATAAACATTCTTAATCTTTTGTTTTTGCTGTGTTGATAATTAGACCAAATGCTTAAGTAATTATGCATAAGTTATATGCATAATTTACAAACCACTACACTATTCCAGGCTTCATGTAGTCAGTAAATTATTATTCACAAACTAGGACATATAGAAAACCTAACAATTTTTGTGAAATCCCTCTTCCATCATTAATCATTACTGAACAATTTAATACTCATCTCCCTATGTAACACTCACCTGATATTAGTCTTCATAATAATTTATTTTAAGATTACAAATATAAATTATATGCCAGACAATAAGACATAGATAATAGAAAGTTGACCTCAAAGCCAAGAAGATCTAGGCTTAAGTCCTACCTCTGACCCCCAGAAGCTGTGAAACTCTTAATTGTTCTGGGCAGTTCTTGAATAGTACAAGTTGCAAAGAAGATGCCAACCTACACTGATAAAGCTTCCTAATAAGTCATGTCCCCAAGTCTTCAATTACAATTATAAATGAAAATAATATTAGCAATAATTTATAACAGCCTCATAAAAATGTCAAGTAATAATTTTGGTTAAAATAACATGTATAGAAATAGAATTGTGAGATGAGAAACTCTTAAATTTTCTATATCTAGTTCATTTTATTAAAGGACATTTTTGGCACCAAATCCAGATTTCAAATTCACTTCTTTTAAGTGGTAAATAAGCCTTTTGAAGAGTGATTATGTAGCCCACAGACAGAATTCAGTCCAAACTTAATTTCATTCAACTGCCTGGATAACAAGGGTTGGGCCATATGCAAATAGAGCCCAGAGCAAACCCCAAGTAAAGGGCTGTTTTAGTTATCTCTTTCAAAGGGAAGATTTGAAGATAAAGTATAGTTAAAGCAGTGGTTAACTGGCTAATCTCTATTCAAACAAATGAGATATGTTGATAATTTGCCCTAAATCCCCCCATAAAAGGTCATAGCATAGTCTGAAGAGAACATTTACTTCTGTAAAGCACTGCATCACTGCTCCTTAATTTGCTATACTATGAAAATGTTTTAATATATTGCTTTAAATGTTTGTGGCAGCCCACTTTGTAGTGGCAAGAAACTAGAAATGAGTGGATACCCATCAGCTGGGAGAAAGGATGACTAAGTCATGGTATATGAATGTTATGGAATATTATTGTTCTGTAAGAAATGACCAGCAGGATGATTTCAGAAAGGCCCGGAGAGACTTACATGAAGTGATGAAATGGACAAATAGCCCTCTTTTCCCCTCCTTTCCGCCTCGGGCCAGCAGAAGAAAGTTTGCTCAGCTAGATTGGGGGATTTCTTTTGTATTTCAAAAGGCCGGCTCAACAATGCCCTTAAGGGTATATGTTCTGGGTGGGTGGTCCTCCGGTACTCAAAACTGATCTATCTATGTTAAAATATCTGCCCCCATCCTCCTGTTGTAAAATGCGAATCACAGATTAAAATGTAACAAACTGAACAGAAATGCTTATAAGACTATCTTTAGTTCTGTAAGGTACGAATTCGATCAGAATTCCATCCCGAGCTCTGTACCAAATAAATTCTAAATCTTCCTCATTGCGGCTGTCTTGAATTTTATTGCCTGGGCTATTTCAGTGAAATGAGCAGAATCAGGAGATCATTATACACAGCAACAGACTATACTTGCACAATGATGAAGAGAGCCATCTACACTGAGAGAGAGAACCATGGGAACAGAGTGTGGAACACAACACAGCATTCTTACTCTCTCTGTTATTTGCTTGCATTTTGTTTTCTTTCTCAGTTTTTTTCTTCCTTCTTGATCTGATTTTTCTTGTGCAACAAGATAACTTTATAAATATGTGTACATATATTTCAACATATTTAATATGTATTGGACTACCTGCCAGGTAGGGGAGGAAGTGGAGGGAAGGATGGGAAAATTTGGAACAAAAGGTTTTGCAAGGGTCAATGTTGGAAAAATTACCCATGCATATGCTTTGTAAATAAAAAGCTTTAATAAAGAAAATAATATGTATGCACACACACACACACACACACACACACACACACACACACACACACGAAATATTGCTTGTATTTTAAGCAACCCAAATAAGAATTTCTCACCTTTTCTAAAAATACAAAAAAATCAATTGCTTTCATTATATGTGGATCTTTGGATTTTTTGATGGATCAGGAATTCTTGAAAATTACATTCATATATCACACACTTATACACACACACACACCCCATTCTCTCTCACATATTTTAAGTGACTTGCCCAAGGTCACCAAGTTAGTAAAGTAGATTGGATTTTGAACTTCCCATCTCTGAAACTGGCATTCCATCTATTGTGTCATGTGGCTACCTAGATCACAAATGACCTCTGTAGGTCAGGAATAGGTGATATACTGAAGGCCACCAAATCATGGGGAAAAAAAGCTGGACAGATATTGTTGCAGAAATGACATAAATTAGAACCTAAGAGATTTCTGTCAACAGGACCAATAATGGCTAACTAAAGTGCTAAAAAAAATCTACCTGTCCAAAGATGGACTTCTAACAAGTTACCAATTATCTCTTATCTGCCAAGCCCAAGGGTCTTTTCTCAATCTTTAGTCTTCTTGACTTCTCTGTATTCTTTGATACAATGATAATTCTCTCACCTGGAAATTCTCTCTAGGTGTTCAGGATAGGGCTCCCTCAATTTTCCTCCTCCCTAAATGATTGCTCCTTTTCTAACTCCTCTGCCAGATTTTCTTCCAGATCACATCCTCTAACTATAAAATCCCACAGAATTCTGTTCAGGGCCTTTTTCTCTTCTCCCTCTATACTACCTCACTTGGTGAAATCATCAGCTCCCATGGATTTAATTACGATCTGTATGCTGATTACTCTCAAATTTACCTTGCTTGCCCTGATCTCTGAAAACCTAGAAAGGGAAGGAACTGTTTCTCTCCTGCCCCCTTTTTTTAATATCCCATGTTCTTAGAACAGTGCCTGGTACAATGCAAACACTTAACGTTTACTGGTTGATTCTGCATTTAGCTTGTTGTAATTTTCTAAATTGTGCTCCTGGCTCTGCTTATATTTTGCATCATTTCTTGTCTTATCATGTATATCTATATTCATTATATTCATCTTTTCTTTTTATAAAGCTGTAACATTCTACTATACTCATGTGCTACAATTTATTTAGCAATTTTCCAATTGGCTCCAAAAGGGGAAAAAATGAAAAGGAACCTTCTTCTTCTCTGCAGGCGGTGGGAGGAATATAAATGTGGAACACTGATTATATCAGACTCTTAAAGTGTTAGCTAGCTTTGCTCAGTTTTTCTCCCTATTTTTTTTGAATATTTGCTGTTAAGACTTTGTTCTGAAGGAAAAGATTACAATGAAATATGGAAGTGAATATTTAAAAAGTTATCAATAAAATTTCTCTTATTAAAAACATTTCAATAACATTCTTTTAAGGAATAGCTTGCACTACTCCAATGACCAAAATTATAAGCTTTTAAAGTCTGTAAGTGGAAAGTGATTATTTTTCACACCATTTGGTTCTCAGCTTGGTATGTAAAATACTGCACAATCTGGCTCAAGCTGACTTCTCAAGACTTATGTCTGTCACAAAATGCCTTTTCACACACCAGCTTGATGTTTCTAGAATGTGGTGTTACATCTCCTACATAAGTATCTTTCCTTTGCCTGGAATGCACTCCCTCTCTCCTCTGTTTTGTTTCTTAAAATCTCCCTTTAAGGTTTAACTTTGGGGACCTCCTGTGAAAAACCTCTTGGATTCCTCGTTAGTACACTCAACTTACTCAAATTATCTTGAAATAACTTATAATGTAGATTTCTACTATGAATTTTAAGACAGGGCAAAGAGGTCTCTCTAACTAAATTTTTACTTTTTCACTATAGGTTACAAATCAGATTAAGATATATAAATTTTTTAAATGCCCGTCTGTTAAGTAAGTCAGCCCACCACATTCTCCTTGCTCCTCTATGAAAGTCACTTTATGTTGTTATTTGGATGCCAAAAAAAAAAAAAATTATACTTTTATTTTTGACAGCTTTACTTTATGCATTTTTAAACATTCAGAAAAAGATCTATAGCTTCAGACTGCCAAAGGAGTCTATGACACAAAAACGTTTAGAATCCTGGCCCTGGAGGAAACTCCTGCCAATATTAAATTATCTACATTAATTGGGAAGTCTATATAATGTCAGATGACAATACTTTTAAAACCACTTGTATCCAGATTTAGAATATATTTTTATGTTTACATCTGAATACAGATGGGTCTAAATGTTCTAGGAATTTAGTCCATGCTTATTTGCTATAAAGAGACAGGGATAATCCAAATTTCAAATATGTAGTCAAATGCATATATTAATTAAACAACTGTATACAATGGGTTAAATGCTGTGGATAAAAAGATGAAATAAGATAAACCCTTAAGTAGCTCTATTTCATTGGGAAATAAGAAAAATACATATGGGAAGGGCCAGAGCTCCTTGAAAGATTCAAAAAGGAAGAGATCACAATCCTATTTATAGTTCATTTCATGCCCAAGTGATGGGGAGGGATTGTTGAGACAAACAGAAAAATCAATGTTACAAATAAAAAAACATGGAAGTTAAAAAATAGGGCAGGTCTGAAGAGAAAAATAAGAAGTTTCATTTTCAACAAGTTAGAAGTAAGATAGTAGCAAGGTGTAAGATAGAAGATCTATCTTCAAAACATGAGTGGAATCTAATGCTTTAAAGTTTCCAAGTTGTATATATTGGTTTGTATACATTAACACATTTAGGCTTCATACCATCTTTTGGAGGTAGATAGCATTATGATCTTCATTAAGGGATTAAGTGCCTTGCCCAAAGTCAAGTAGTTAAAGGAGACCTTCAGGACTCCAAGTTGAGGAGGAATTCTTTCCATTACCCTCAAAATGCCTCTTTTTGCTGGGAATGATCAGAGCCAAATATAAAAGATCTGGCAATCATTTACATAAAAATAATGAAGCCCCAAGTGAGAAATTGAAAATTGCAAGGGAGAGGGTATAAGAAAAAGATAAGATGACTAAGATCAATACCTCAAGAGAATGCAAGAAGCAGCCAAGAGAGAAAGAAAAGGGGCAATCTGAGAAAGAGGAGAAGGAGGAAAGAATGGCATTACTGAATCAAAAGGAAGAGTGCTAAATAAGTAAGGAGAGCAAGACTAAGATTGTCAATAGCAAGAAATTTCTAGCAATTCCTATTCTCAAGTTTTTGATTGCTGTTCTGCTTAGCTTCATGTTTTGTACCCTTTGTTTTCCACTAAATAAATAATAAATAAATAAATAAATAAATAAATAAATAAATAAATAAATAAATGAATGAAATAAATAAATTCTTCAGAGGAAAACATGGCTGCAAAAATTTAAAAGTGATAACTGATCTTAAAATCCTAACAACAATAGCTTAGTGCATACATGTAAAGTATAAATCACTAAACAAATATAAACTATTATTGTATATACTATCTTGTTTGATCTTCAAAACAATGAAGCAGATACTGGTTTTGTTTTGTTTGTGATTTATTTTGTTTTTGCTTGAGAAAACTGAGGCTCAAAGTACAAAGTAAAAGAATTAGCATTTTGACTACAAGTCTAATACTCTTTTATACCACCTCATTTCCTTATTCTGAGATAAGTATTGTTACCTCATAACTTCAAGTTTGATAGGCAGCATAAGGTAGTTAAAATGGCAATCAATTTAAAGTCAGTGTTTTTGATCTATCTGAAACTCATTATTTTTGCCTTTAATATCCAAAGTCAGACTTTAACTTACATTTGATGACACAAGTCAAAGTCAAGAAAGATCTAGAAAATGCTCTCTCTATAGCACTGTTAGCCCTTCTGAAGAAACACTATTAACAATTTACTAATCGTATTCAGGCAGTTATCTTAAATATTCTGGGGGAAAAAATAAGGATAGGTCCTTTTAAAAAATGTTTACCAAGCATCTGATGATGAAGGAGGACATAAGATGGAAATTCAACTCTAAATTAATGAAAAAGAATCACAGAAAAGCCAAATAAGAGGCATCAAGAGGTAATGTTTCAAAAAAGCCTTTTGGCTCAGCCGCAAGGTCGATAAGGTATAACGCTTAAAACAGCAGGCCAAAAATCATGAGAAAAATGACTAAGAAAAATAAATAAACAGCTTAACTATGGCAAAGAGAGCAAAAACAGTCTCTGAAAAGTTAAAAAAAATCAACAATGGACCGATTATGCTATAAACTGTTAATGAGCCAGGAAAATGAGGCAAATGATAATTTATCAATAACTGATAAATTAGAGAAATGTCAAAAAAAGTGACAATGGTTTTGACTCTGCATTGTTCAATGACAGCAAAATGTAGAGAATGCATTTCCCTGGATTCAGGAGACAGAGTTTTTCAACATCTACCCCAGTGCCTTCAGAAAGGCTTTAGCTGAACATGGGTGGATTTACCTTTCCTCTTCCACCTGCTCTTTCTGCCCTCCTTGTTGCTCCCACCATCACTACTGCTGCTGCTGTTCTCAGAACTTGGGGAATCTGATTGGCCATCGCTGCTCTCTTCAGAACCTTCTGATAACTCTTTCACACCATCTGGAACATCTTTCTGAAAGTAAAAAGTCAATTAGGGTTAGTGACTACTGAATATTTTATTTACCATTTAAGAGAGGTATGAGTCAATCAGAAAGTCATCTGGCTCAAAGCTACAAAGAAATATTTGAACTAAAGTCCCACCTTTGTTACATTAGCCTGATTAAGTCACTTAACCCTTTATTGCTCTATACAACTTTATGAAGATCCTAAATTACAGAGAAAGCACTGACCTGCATTGGTAGATGGAGTTCTCTTTCCTGGAAAAGTTCTCTATACCAATGAAATCACTGGTTCTCTTATAAGATAGGGAGCAATAAGGAACTTAGGTTAATTTAAGTTCTCAGTCATAGCAACTGGTATAAAATTACATCTTCTGATTACTAATAATACATCTCCCAAAACATCATGTTAATCTTTTGCATTTTTTTTGTTTAAATATAATTACAAAACCATGATGATCCATAAAAACAGCATATCCTACTAAGAGAAAAATGGGTTTACATTAAAAAGCAACATTATCGTTAGCTACAAAAAACTGCAAGATCACAAATAAGCCATACATCAAAAAAGCTCCTTGATTTTAGAGGCCTGGCAACTTGCTTCACCTTGACTGACGATACCCCCTCTACCAACAGAGTTCAAACCACAACTTAGCATATAGTTTGTGAAGAAAAAGTTAATCTTTCTAATGACAAAATAGAGATAAGCCTTTGTAAACTTAGCTAGCTGGTCCTCAGACAACAGTATGCTGCCAGGTTCATGTTATAAAAAGCTCTAAAGCATTTAAATTAGCTACAGCCAGAGTTGTGATGACATTCTATTTCTTTCCAGTAGCTGTTATCCTGGGAGGGGACAGGGGGGGCAAGATATTTTAAGTGGCTACTTATTAAGATCATTTCCTCTGTATAAAATGATCTTCACTGCTTTAGTAAGGAGAAAATCTTTATTTCTGATTATCCTACTCTCATCTCATGACTTTGTAGTCATCCATCATAACATTACTTGATGTAATCTTTACAAATCTATGCCTGTATCTCTTTCTTTCACCCTTCAAAAACATGATTCATTCCCTCTTCTAAAAATAATTCCTTTTTAGTGCTGTTAACTCAAAGAATGGAAATAAATTATTTTTTTCCTTGACCCTCACAATTTTGAATACCAAAAATAGGTTCAATCATGTCCTAAATAAAGAACCACAGATATGAACTTTGCCATCAAACTCTGGCCCTTTGGCACATGTGGCCTACAATCTAACTAACTGCCATAAAATGGACAAAATTATGAACCATGTATGGTGAAAGAAAATTCAGATTACAGCATACAATGAGTTAGTTATGTTTTTCCCATCCAAATAAAAATGTACCTTTTCAGTTTTCACCAATCTATCTACTCCAGGTAGTGATTACATTAGATAAATACAATTTTTTAAGAGGATCGTTAAGATGACTGTGGGAAATTTTAGAGACACTTATATGGGGATTTTTTCCAGTTTTTTGGATCCCCTTTAAGGACATACAAGTAAAAAATTATTTCCTAAGAAAGTAAACTTATCTATCTCTGGTGGAGAGAAGTAGGGGAATACAGAGCACAACATATCATCAGAGATACAAACTGGCATTTCCCCAAAGAAAAATAATTAGGCATTTATGTAGTTATAGAATAGTTGTACCAGGATGAGGGACATGAGATTGAGTAAAGCAGTCACCAATACCTCTGAGAGTTTCTGGAGAATGACTACATACAAATAGTGCTTTATCATATATGGAAAAGGCCAGGTCATGTCCTACAGACATGAAAGGAACTAGAAGGAAATACTGATATGAAGTGAGCAGAACCAGGAGAGTACTGTATACAGTAATAGCAAGATTATGAGATGATCAACTATGAAAGACTTAGCTCTTCTCAGAAATACAGTGATCCAGGACAATTCCAAAAGACTTAGGATGGAAAATACCATCTACATCTAGAGAGAGAATTACTCTACAGAGACTGAAGGTGGACTGAATAACATTTTCACCTTTTTTATTGTTTGCTTTCTCTTTCTTGTGGTTTTTCTCTTTTGTTTTGATTTTTCTTTCACAACATGTACAACATTAAAATATGTTTGAAGTGATTGTACATGTATTTCTTGCTATTTAAAGGAAGGGGGGTGTAAGAAAGGGAAGGAGACAAAAATTTGGAACTCAAAAATCTACAAAAAAAGAATGTAAAAACTACCTTTACAAATTAATTGAAAAATATTACTGAAATTAAATTACACACACACATGCATGCACATGCACACAGGTAGCAAGATACAAAAACTATTATTACTATTACCTAAAGTCCTTCAGTCTAAGTAAAAGTAAATAAAGTAAAAGTAGCAAGACTTTCTTACAATGAATGGCATTCTTCCCCAGGAGTAGAGGGCTACTGAAGAAGGGATGATATCAAGTTATATAACAATTAGAAACCAACTTGGGAATAACTCTGTCCTGAGGATAGCTTTGACCTCCAGGATTTTAGTTAAGTGAAGATCATAATTAAGGGTGATTGATTGCTAACCAAAGCAATTTTTAGAAAGTTGGTTAATTTTTAAGAGAACTATGACAAGAGTCCTGGAACTATATAGAAACTACTTTAATATCTCATGGAAAAAGTGTTGATTTGCATAATTCTTTCACGAATAAAAAAAGCAAAGGCACAGTTTGCCAATATCTGTTTTGCAAGATAATATCTTTAATACCATTAATTTTTCCCTATACTGCCATGGAAGGCAAAGGAGAAGGATAGAGAGCAATACAAGAGCTAAAGAGATAAATGACAGTGATTCTTTCATCTTTAGAGAAAATTCTGGTTGCAGAATACCAAGTTTTGAAAGCCTTAAAAATTACTTGATTAGCAAAAAAATAAAAATAAAAATAAAAAATTAAATGTTATTTCTTTCTGAGGGGGTAGGAGGAAATTAATTTCATCAGGATAAGAAACTCTTGATGAGAAGCACTTTTTTATTTTACATTGAGTTAAAGTAAAACATTAAGCTATTATCATATAATTACTAATTATGTTGCGAGATCAGGGAAATACAATGAAAATCAATTCAGTTAAGTCTTGTGGAAAGAAGGGAAAGAAAGAGAAGAAAACTGGCAAGACTCTGAAGCAAGAGTCTTCAAATTTTTTCTTATTTCATTTTTCTACTTTTATGACCACCAACCTGCTTCTTAAAAAAACCACCAATCTTTTTTCAACAATGAGGTTGAGGATAATGCCCTGTTTAATGTCTGGGTGATGAGAAAATAATGATAATCCCAAGTAGGAATAGGAAAAAGTTTGTTCAATATGTTGGGATATTTTTGGCTTTTGTTGAATTTAAAGTGTCTACGGGATATCCTTTTTAAGGTATCTAATGGGCATTTGGAGATCTAAATCTGGAGATGAGCATAGAGATTAATGATAATAGAACTGAGAATCATCAGCATAAAGATGATCCTTGTGTCCATGGGTTCTTCTTATGAGAATAAATAAAAACTTATCAATTATGTCAAAGAATACAGAAAGGTTAAGAAAGTTGAAGACTGAGAAAAGGCCATTAGATTTGGCAAGAAATCATTGGTAAAGTTGGAAAAAACATTTTTGATTGATGGGTAAAGATACAAAGTTTAAATGATAAGCAGAAATCCAATAGAATATCAAGTCCTTGAAGTTAGAGATAGTCTTACTTTATTTGTATCCTAGTGACTATTAAATTGTCTCAGCATAAGAAGTTGCCTAATAAATGCCCACAGATTAACAAGATCCATGCACTCGAGGGTAATATAACATAAGAGGATTCTCCTAGGATACCCAAAATCATGCAGCAGATTGAGTATTCTAGGAAGGAAACTGTTGCTGCTTAAAGAACAAATGGACAGAAAAGGCCAATTTCATATGGGTGTATTTAAAAAAATTCAAAAGCCACCGTTTTCAATTATCAATTATCTACTAAAGCAATATGCAATATGTTAAGGAAAAATATAATTAATTAAGACTCATATGTGTGGTTTTCTGATACTTTAATTTGCTATTTTTCCTCAGGCAACATTAGTCTGGAATCTTCCCCAAAATTGCAATGACACCTTACTGGTGTCAATGAGGCTATACATACATAAATTTTATTTCTGATATAGTTTTCAGATAAAAACTAAACTTTCATTTCCTAGTAGTAGTTTAATGCTCCAGTGAAACACTGTTTTTTTTTTGTTTTTTTTTTTAACAATTCAACTTCATGACACTGGGCAATTCTGTAATCAACTTACAGCCACCAATTAACCTCCACTTATTGACAGAGAAACAGTATTGATAAGGAAGGCTAAATTTAGTGACCTCTCAAAGAAGCATCTCATAGACTTGACATCTATCAATCTGATAATCTGATAGAAGTATTTGAAGTCCAGTTAGCTTCCATATGAACACCTCTACAGATGAACAGTTTTTAACCTTTTAAAGTCCAACTTCTCAATAACTGCAAAAATATCTAGAAACATTTCTTCAACAGACAGTTACCTTTAGAGTATACACTCCCATTCTACCTGGAACCTTGTAGAAAATCCCTTCTTCCCCTCTGGAGTTGGTGTGCAGCATTGCATTTAGACATGCAAGGGGAGATGTTCCACTGAATAGAAGGGAGAAAAGGAAGAAACATAAAGATTAGATTTTATTACAAGGATATTTTCACAATTTATTTTTAGTTGGCCAATATTCATTTAAAGGAATACTCTTTTAAAATCCAATAATCTACAATCATTATTAATATAACAGATTTAGAACAGAAGTCAATTTTGATAGCTGTTTGAGTACTGTATATAAAAAGGCTTTTTCCTTCCTATTTCCCAAGATTTCCATAAAATTATTCTCATACCTACACAGTATCTAAAGATAAATCTAAGCAAGATTGTTTTTTTAAAATTAAGAAAAGTCCTAATTTGTATATTCTGTCAGCATATTACCATTGCTTTATCATCTCCATTTAACTTCAGTTGTTTCCCCGCTTCCTCAAAGCATGCTTAATATTTGCCCCATCCTCAAAATACCTTCCATTAATCTATCCATTCTCACTAAGCATTGTTCTCTTTCTTTTCCCCCTCTTTTTTGCAGCTAAATCATTTGAGAAAAGCCATATGCAATAGAAACTTTCAGTTCCTTTTTCTCACTCTCTTAAATATACATTGATTTTTAATTCATTCTGCCATTCAACTAAAAGTACTTTCTCCAACTTTATAATGATTTCTTACTTGCCAAATCTAATGACCTTTTCTCAGTCTTCAACTTTCTCAACCTTTCTGTATCTTTGACACAGCTGATCAGTTTTTATTCTCATAACAGTCTATGGGCACAATTCTACTATCATTAACTTCTATGTTTATCTCCAGACTCAGATCTTGAAATGTTCATTAGACATCTCAAAATGGATGTCCCATAGTAACTTTAAATTCAACAAAAGCCCAAAACATCCCAACATATCCAAAAAACCTCTTCCTCTTCCTATTCAGAGTTATCATTTTCTTCCCATCATCTAGACAACAAACAAGGCATTACTCACTCTTATCAACTCATATCCATCTGTTGCCAAGGAGTGATTTTTACCTTTATAGAATCTTACATATACTTTCCTTGTGTCCTCTGACACAGATATCTCCTTTAGTAAAGGTCCCTCTCACCTTTGATAGCTAGTCTATTGCCTCCTAGTTGGTTTCTCCCTCAGGTTTCTCCCAGGCCACCCTAATGGATCCTGGTCTAATGCAACATCCTTCTCTACCTGATCTCCCTGACTCAAGTTTTTCCTGATTCCAATTCATCTTCTACTAAATGTGATTTTTCCCAAAGCAAGACTCTGACCACTTCTTCCTACACCCCACCCCTAATCTTCCCATTAACTCCAGGATCAAACAGAAAATCCTTTTTGGCACTTTAAACCCTCCATAACCAGTCCCTGTCCCACATTTCCAGTCCTATTACACCTTATACCTATCCCTAAGTCCTCTCCCAAATACCCTGCAATTCAGTGACATTGATCTGCTTAGAATTTCTTTTATAAGACATTTATCTAGGGTCACAGCATTTTCACTGGCAGTCATTCATGCCTCAAATGCTTACCCTTATCTCCACTCTCTAAGTTTCTTTCAAATCTCAGATAAAATCCTTTGTCTTTTCTTTATTGATTATTGACTGAGCCTGTATGAGACTTGTCCATAAGTGTTTGCCTGTTGTTTCCTCTATTACTCTGTGAGCTCAAGAGCAGGGAATATTTTTTGCTTTTTTTGTAATCCAAGCACTTAGCACAGTGTCTAGCACATAATAAGTATTTAATAAATGTTTATTTACTGATAAATAAAAATGTCCCAAAAATGTTTTAGTAAAAGAAGGTGACAGCTGAATCCAACAAGCTAAAAAATAGTTTTCTCATCTAAGACTATTAAGGCTACCATAAAACCACTTTCTCTAGCTATCAAATTTTTTATTTAAAACTCCTCTTGAGAAAAAAACATTTTTTTCTGGCTCAGGCATAAAGTGTCTCCTTCCTACTCCCCAAAACTAGTGTTAAAGAACTTTTTTTACAACACTGTAAAGTATTTTAATTATCATTCCCATTTTACTGAAAACAGAGGTTCTGAGAAGCTAAATGACTTGCAAAGATTATGTGGTGGTACAGATGGTACAGTGGATGGAGTGCTGGGCCTGGATTAAGGAAAACTCATCTTCCTGAATTCAAATCCGGTCTCAGACACTTACTGGCTATATGACCTGGACAAGTCACCTATCTCTGTTTTGCTAAGTTTCCTCATCTGTAAAATGAGCTGAAGAAGAAAATAGCAAAACAACTCCAGTATCCCTGCAAAGAAAACCTGAAACAGGATCACAGAGTCATATATAAATGAAATTACTGAACAACAATACTGAGAGTGCCTTTTAAATGTAATGACTAGTTCATTAAATCAAAAGATACAAAAAAGATAATCTGATTTAGGAAGTAAATAGCAGTCAAAGTAGCTAAGAAAGGGATTTGGGCCTCCTACAACTAAAGATAAAAACAACATGACTCTATGAGGAGAGATTCTACTAACAAAGTCCAATAAGAATACTGTAAGCTGTTTTTGCAAATGTAATCAAAAGGGCTTTAAAAAGGAAGGGAAGACAGCCACCCAAGGAAGTTATAATAAAAAATTAGCAATAAAAAACCCAAAATTTATAGAAACACCCATCAAATAAAGGAGTCAGTAGCAAAACTCAAGGCATCAAATATCCAAACACAAATGTTTAGGCAACAATCAAGAGAACTAGAAAAATTTAAGGAGATAAATTTCACCCCAATTATATCGGTGAGACTTGGTGAAATGAAAACCATGCTTTCTCAAGTAATTTATGAAGAGGAAAGCTACAGAACAATGGCTGACATATCAGGAATGGAGGATTTTTTAAACATTCCTGAGATTTGTGTCTCTTGTAGGCAAGAGGGACACAAAAATAGACAGGGGAATATTAACAATAAAAGAAAGTAGGCGTGAAGGTAAAGTCAATCTGTTAGAGAAGATGAAAAAGGATGGGATCAAGGGTACATGTACAGGCTCTGATCAACTCTAATTGTCATGGAAGAAAAGGGTTATCCCTTCATGTGAGATAATTGGGGAATACAGTGAATGATGTGAAATGAAGAAGAGCTCTTGGTGAATAGCCTCATTTTTTTTAGTGACATATTACGTCCTCAGCAGAGAAAACAGGAAGAAGCTTAAGAGAAGAAAAGCTTTTCAAATAGTTGTGAAATATGGAATCTGTTATGGAATAGCAGGATTGACTTGCTGTTATGAAGGCTAAAGTGAGATTAACTAAAATGCATTATAATAATTTACAATAATGCTGTAGTAGCAGTATTACTCCCATTTTACATAAGAAAGTGACTCTCACATGGACACACAGCTAGTTATATCTGAGGTAAGACTGGAGGTATGGTGACAGTGGAAGACAGATTCACTGGGATAAAAAACTGGAAATGAAAGCAGGTGGTGGCTGTGCTATGAGGGAAGAAGAATGTGGAATTAAAGATAATTCACAATGACATAAACCTTCAGTTACATAGCACTTTAAAAGTACTATCAGAAATGCCTTGTTATAAAGTGGTCTGGAGAGAGACCAAATAGGTAAAATAAAGAGTAGAAAAAAGATGAAAGTATTAAATCACAGAACCACCTTAGAATCAAAGACATAAGCAGAAAAAGGATCTCAGAGATTCTAGCACAACCCTTTGCAAATAAAACTGAGCCAGATAATGAAGACACTATTCTATTAGCTATATTAGATTTTTGCAGAGGTACATGATTTCAGTTTGGCCCAAAGCTTCAAACAGGGTTTGAGAACATCAAGTCTTTTTGCCAGTGAAATAATGACAGCTACACGAGCATTCTTATAATGAACGTTTTACTGTACCTTTTTTCCCCCTACTTTTCAGATACTTCACTGGATATCATCTCATTGGTAATAGGCCTCTTATAATGATGTATATTCAACTCATACAAGCTTTATTCTATATAACTGAATATGCCATCAAACCTTTCACTACCATCTTCGTTCTCTTGCCCTATTTCTATTTCCCAATTTCTAGATTGCTGTATTGCTTTATAAATTTGTTAAATCACAAATTCTGTTTTATTATTATGCTGGACAAGAATTGTTGAGGTGGTAATAATCAGTATCATAAAAAGGACAAATCATGTAGAAGAGATCACTTGAAGAACTACCGCTTTAACATAATTATTCTAAAATTCAACAAAACGATTGATAGGAAATCACCACATTACCCAGAATTCTGAAAAAGTGTCTGGTTTTGCTGTTCAGTTTCCCCATCTGTAAAATGGATATGATAATAGTACCAACTTCACAGATTGTTGTGAGGAACAAATGAGATAAAATTAAGGGAGAGGATAAAAGTGACAAATGTGGTCTTCAGAGAGTAGGAGGAAACCCATCTTATATACGTCAAGTACTTTGCAAACTTTAAAGCCACCATATGAATGCTAGCTATTAATATTCTGCTGGAGAGCAAAGTTAAGATTTCTAAAGAAATCTTTGTTGATTTAGATGAAATATCATTAAAAAGGAGAGAGAGGAAAAATTACCATAGAACAGAGGAAAAGTACCAGCTTCACTGAAACAATAATTTTGTTACCCAGGTAACCATAACTAGAATAGAAGGTAAGAAAGAAAAGTCTTAAGTAGACTAAGGAAAAAGAGCCATGTGCCATTTTCTCAACAATGAGAGAGAAAAGAACTTTATTGTTTTATCTAAAATTAGCTATTTATTGTGAGATAGTAATGAAGAAATTGTCAATATGAAGGAAAAAGTATCTAAGGAACTTTGAGTCCAAAGTTCCTCTACAATTTCCATCAATTGCTCACAAAGATTCTTATAAAGATCAATTTCTTATATAATATTAATTTGTATTAATTATTTTAATAAAAGTTTATTACTTTATAGAAAAGTAATATTAACTGAATGGATACTTTATCTCACAGTCATCACCATTAGGAATGTGGATTCCTAAGATTGCAAAGACTCCACTGCTAGAAGCATATTTCACCATCTACCTAGTTGACAGCCCAATTTCAGACATACTTCTTGGAAAGAACAAGAGGGCAGGTCATGTAAATTCAATTTCATCAAGTTAACAGCAACTTTCCAAGACTTACATGTATGTGAAGGGGTAAAAGGTAGCTAGTTACCTGGGTTGAAAGTATAAATACAAGCTGATGCCATTAAAAATTAAACATGGCATAAGAAACAACAACATTTGGCATAATACATATCATGAATGAGATTAGAATCTAGAAGAGGTCAAAATATAAACAAGTAACTATCAGAAAAATTAAAATAGAGAAAGTGATCCAAAGAAAGTACTATGAGAAATCTGAGGAGAGAGCAATTACTTCAGAGAACATTTTATGAAGGAAATCAACTGCTGAATGAAGTCCTAAAGAAAGAATGGATTTTAACATGACAGGAGCAAGGCAGATATTTGTTTTAGGGGTGAAGGATGAAATAAAATCAGAGGGCAGGAAGGAAGATAGTAATTCAGTTAAGCTAAAATTTGAAGAGCCATAGTATGAAATAAGCCTAGGTGATAAATGCACTTAAAGTCCATGCAGAGAAATTTGTACTTTATTTGGTAAGCTGTTGGTAATAATGGAAAATTTCTTGGCAAAAGGATAACAGGAATAGATTGATGCATTATGAAAATCAGTTTGGGAATACTGTGATACACATTCAGGAATGGGCAGAGAGCTGTTTTTACAAAACAGCTCAATATGTCAATCAGTTAAGTCAATAAATTTCTATTAAGCATCTACTATATGTAAGCACTGTGGTAAGTGCTGGGAATATAAAGTAAAATAATAATATAAAAGGTAAAAAAAAAAAAAAAATTCCTTCCTCTCAAAAAGCAAATGAATACATTGGGAAAGGCTTCCTGGAGAAGATGGGATTTAGTTAAGATTTGAAGTCAGAGAAACTAGGAAGCAAAGATAAGAAAAGAGAGCATTCCAGGGTTGGGGGAGCAAGAGGAAAGGTGGAGAACACTGCCAGTGAACAGACACATTTCAGGCTTGGGGAAGCAAGGGGAAACATGGAGGACACTGCCAGTGAACATACACATACAAATGACGTATCTTTTTCATAGGACATCAAAAGATCCAGAATAACTGGATTGCTAGGGCTGAGGACAGTAAAAGTAAGGCAAGAAGTTGGAAAGAGGATGGGAGATAAAGTAGATAATCAGAATACAAATCAGGATAGCAGTGGTAGAAGTAAAATTTATTGGACTATCACACAATAAAACAAGTGCAAAGAAATGCTATATACATAAATGTATATTTTATTCCACAAACTTCTCATGCAAGAGAGCTTCCCTTAAAAAAAAAAAATCAAGATTTTAGAGAGGCATGGAGAGACATGAACTAATGCTAAATTAAGTGAGAAGAATCAAGAAAACTGTACACAGCAGCAAGGAGATTATGTGATGATCAACTGTGATGGATGTGGCTTTTAATGAGGTGATTCAGGACAATTCCAAAAGACTTGTGATGGAGAGAATCATCTGCATCCAGAATAAGGACTATGGGGACTGAATGTGAATCAAAATATAGTATTTTAACCTATTCTGGACTGTTTGCTGTCTAAGGGAGAGAGGCAGGGGAAGGGAGGGAGAATAATTTGGAACACATTTTGCAAGTATGAATGTTGAAAACTATCTTTGCATGTATTTTGAAAATAAAAATCTAATTTTACCAAAAAAAAAAAAAATTCTTTTGATCTAGGTTTAGGTCTAATCACATGTCATTTAGTTTTTTTGTAATGTCTGGGCTAGCTCTCCGGAAGGTCTCAGGATGGGCCTTGGTCTTTAGGTAGAAAAGTGAAGGAGGCAGGCATTATGGGCCAGAACTCTGAACTTGAAACAAAGGATTGAAACAAGATGCTAAGTCAGTGGAATTGACAGAGACAATGACTATTTAGCAATTCTCTAGTTCAATACATGTACTTAGCACTTACTATAGTTTCCACAAGATTTAGACCTTTAAGAGAGCATATATAAGCTAGGAGCCTCAACTAGGATCCAGTCCAGGAGATTCAGAAGCCAGAGCTCGAGCTCTAGGAACCAAGACTACAGAAGGCCTCTAAGAAAGCTAATTGGGCTGCAGGAAAGGAGACA
Source organism: Antechinus flavipes (assembly GCF_016432865.1). Classification (NCBI taxonomy): domain Eukaryota; kingdom Metazoa; phylum Chordata; class Mammalia; order Dasyuromorphia; family Dasyuridae; genus Antechinus; species Antechinus flavipes. Next base: position 226,309,714 of record NC_067399.1, on the reverse strand, counting down.
AGACTTGGAAAGAGACAATAAAGGATTTAGGCTTTAATCCATGGCTGCACTTGTGATTGCTGAACTAAAAGGAAGACTGCTCCCAGAAGCCCCTCCCAAGAAACCTGCTCCCAGAAAAGATTACATTTTAAAGAGAATATTACAGGCAGGAGAGCTATCATAAGGCTAGTCAAAGATGAAGTCTGGAGCCTGAAATCTTCTCTGTGGCTGAGAGAGGTTTGTGTCTGAGACTTTCTTAAATACTTCAGTACGATTACATCACTACAACACATTGAGCATGTGCAACCATTACATCACCATATCATATTAAGTATATATTTAGAGAATCATTATCTCACATTGAGTAGGTGCTTAACTATAAATACCCTGCTGTCCTTGATTCAAGTACACTTTTTCAGAGTTGCAGTCCTCTACATTATTTCTTTTTTTAATGTAATTTTTTTATTTTTAACTTATGAAATAAAACCAGCATTTCATAGGATTAAAAATAAAAAGATTTAGATGAAACTGCAAATCTATTATGTACAACTTGCTATTCCTTTTAAATATATGAAGAAGTTATGTCACTTTCAAAAAACAAACAAACAAACAAACAAAAAACAACAGCACTACAACAACAAATAACACACAAAACTCAGGATTACTCTGAAGCAGCCTATACTATCATGATAGTGGAGATGACATACTTAAAATTCTATTTCATAATCCATCAATGCGTTTTTTTTCCAATCAAAAGAATATAAAACAGACTTTGTTTCTTATTTGTTGTAATAATGCCAGTGTCTAGAAACATTGCCTTATCCAGATATTAGATGTTTGTTGAATTGAGGCTTCCATTTTCATCGATATACTCTGAACAATACCAATATACTCTGAACAATACAAGGTTCAAATACCAGCTTCTCTAAATAGAGAGCTTTTTGGACTCGGGAATGCATATTATGCTTCAATCTTTTTTAAATATAGCAAATGTAGGAGTTTATTTTTCTAGACTGTACATTTTTGCAAGAGTTTTGTTGTTCTTTAAAACGTTGCTGTTCTTTTTCTTAAGGGGTAAGGGAAATGAATGGGATTTCCTTTTATTTGAAAAAAATTTAAAAATATTAAAAACATCATCATTCCACTTTCAACCTTTTTTTTTTTTTTAACAGAATTCCTGGCTTCCTTTTAAGAGTCAGTTCAAAAGGCCACTTTCTACTATTTTCCTCTAACATCACCTTCTATCTACTCGGTATTTATCCTATATGTAATGATTTAAAGAAATTTAGTCTTACATGTAGTGTTTTACAGACGAGCTTTTGAATTCTATTCCCAACTCTTAGCAAAGTACCTCATATATATAGCAAATGCTTAATAAATACTTGCTAATTGGTCCACTGAGTTTCCTTTATCTCTTGGAAAGCTACTTTAACCTCAATTTTAGAGACAAATAATAAGATTTAGATCTGGACAGGATTTCATCAATTTTCAGGGCAATAAAGTAATACTAAAAAAAAAAAAAAAAAAAAAAAATCAAGATAATTTTTTACTTTCACTTTCCTTCTCATTCTAAATGTCTGATCTTTAACTTTATTCTTGCTATTACCTTAAATCGTTTTATTACTATATTTTATTTTTATAATATATATTTTAATATTATTAATATTAATTAATATTATAACAATTAATTAACAAAAACTAACTAAATAAATAAGGTAATAATGATAAAATTAATATTAATAAATATTAACAATATAATATTTTGTTGTTATAAAAATTATTTTTATCATATGTAAAATGGTAATGTCCATTGTTTAAATCTTTAAATCACATCTTTAAATCTTTAATTTAAATCTTTAAATCACATCTTTTAAAGGGAATACATTAAATTAATCTGTCATTAAAAATTAATTAAAAACCTCTGCTTTCAACATTATCAAGCTATTAACTTAATATAATAAAAAACAACATTCATAGCACCTCACTTTGGATTCTTTATCTAAATTCCTATCTTCTTCACCTAAAAGCACTTAAAATTCCTGCACTTTGCTCCAGATCCTATTTCTTTTCAGTTTTTATGTTTGCACTCTTCATTAGGTCCTCTCTCATCTTCATCATTCTTTATCAAGTGACTATTTCCTTATTACTTTCAAACATGCCCAACTCTTAATTTTCTATTTAAATATCTCTTTCTTTTCTCAAATTTAATTTTAAAAATCCTCTTCTTTCTTCTTACAGCCAAATTCCTAAGGAGAACTATGACAGACTTAGCTCTTCCCAGCAATACAGTGATCAAAGACAAGCCCAATAGAGTTGGGAAAGAAAATGCCATCAACATCCAAAGGGAGAATTTTAGACACTGAAGGAAGATCAAAGCCTAGCATTTTCATCTATTTTTTGTTTGTTTTTCCTTCTTCATGTTTTTTTCCCTTTTTGGTTTGATTTTTCTTTTACAATAAAACAAACGTGGAAATATGCTTAAAAGGATTATACATGTATAACCTCTATCAGATTGCTTGCTGTCTCGGGGAAATCAGGGAAAGAGAAAGAAAAAATATGGAACACAAAATATTACAAAAATGAATGCTGAAAATTATCTTTAAATGTTATTTGGAAAAACAAAATATTACTGAGGAAAAAATCATAATTATAAATCATAAAATAAAATTTATAGTTATTCAATTTTAAGGCAAGCTGGAAGTAATAAAGGTGGAGAGGCAAAAATGCAAAGTTAGAATTAATATTTAAACAAAACAAACGTTTAAAATCCTTCCTTACTATTAGAGTTATCCAAATGGGATAAGCTGCCTCATTTCTTGGAGGTTAAAAACCCTTTCCTCAACGGAGATTTAAAAACAAAGGTTGGATAGCAATTGTCATACATGTTATAATGGAGATTTATTATGGATATGAATTAGTTCTTAATCTTTGAAGGTGGGGGTCACAAATCCTTCATTACTTGGTTAAGTCTTTACCTTCTCAAAATAATATTTTTAAATGATAAAATAAATAGAATCATGAAGGAAATTAATTATATCAAAACATAGTTATCAAAAATATTTTAAAAACCAAAACCTCCTAGTTTAGAAAGTCAACAAACTTTCAACTCTGAAAAATCTGAGATTTAAATGTGACAGGCCATAGAGAAGCAATCTGCCAAAATTTCTAAGATAGAATCTCCTTATACAAACTTGGCAAAGGAAGGACTAGCTAGGAACTTAAGGGGAAACTTTGAAATAGCTAAAACAAGGTTGATATGATTCATCTCTTAATCAACTAAGATGAAAAGAAATCTTACTTGAGATAAAAGGTGCAATATGTGATAACTGAATATTAGATTAATAAAAGTTACAGGAACAGTTGACCAGAAAGCAGAGAAATAAGCTTGCAAAATCCTATCTGGCCATCAGAGACCAAAAAGTACACAATAAGTAAACTGTCATTATTTGTGAGCATTTATTGAGTCATATAGTATGTTAAGTACAACATACTAATGTTATGATTCTGAGCTTCCACTCCTCAGTTTGTACAATGTGGTATTGATAGCTATTTTGTTTAGATTAAGTACAAGTAAGCAATGCCTAGAGGTACCATGAGTTTGTTATTAATTATCTACATGACCATGAATTATTTCTCAGTTTTCTCATGAGTAAAAAAGTTACACAAGAGTATCTCTATGTATCCTGTTTCTGAAATAAAATATTCCGATTATTAAGTGCACCTTCATAATTGGCACTGAAAAAAACTAAAATTAAAACAAGTTAAATGATCATTACTTGATATTAAACCACCTTTTTTTTTTTAATTGCTGTTTTATTTAATATTTCTCATTGATTCCGGGTTAGGGCTATCAACATTTAGTTGTTAATTAGTAGCCAACATCAACTTCCCCAAGAAAGAACTAGGATACTGAGGGTGAGGAGGGAATATTTACTAATCATCCTTCATAGTCAGGAGAGTACAAGCAGTTCTCTCCTTTTGAGAAGCTACTTTTACTCCTTAAGCAATCTCTGGAGCATCTAAGCATTCAAATATTGTTCAAAATGCTTTAAAGTTCAAATTTATCTTATTGTCTTCCTCAGAAGGGAAATAATATCTGAAGGAGATAACTATGCCCTTCATTCTTACATTCTAATTCTAACACATTTTAACAACCTAAGTTACACAAGTATGACAGAGAACCAGAGTGAATTAGGCTTCTAAATTTCAATCTTAATACACTAACTTTTTTCTTTAGTTTCATTTTCAAAAATTAGTTTTATATTTTTAATCCTTGAATCAACCTTTTATCTTCATTTTGGAAGTATCTGCAAAACTGAGGAAAGCTAGCTTCAATTAGCCAGTCTTTGCCCATAAGGAATTTGGAAAGAAACCATACATACAGATAAAAAAAAAAAAAAAAAAGACACTAAGACTCAAGAACTAAGCAATTATCTCAACATTATACAAAAATATTTCTTTGCTCAAATATAAAAATATATTTCACATAATGCTAGAATTACCTCTGCATTTCCATACAGTTTAGCTTTTATTTCATCTACTTAAACACTACTATAAATTTCATGCACGAAAACACATAACAATATATTTAGAAACTTAATTTAGTTTTATAGAACTTTATATGGTTTTTTAAAGTGCATTCATTTTTGGGCTGTTATTCAAACTTGGTAATTTGCTTTATGATAATATTACTTTAGGAAAAAAGTAAGTCTTACCTTCTGGAATTGTGCAAATCGAAGAAAAGGGGAGGAAAAAAAAAAAGAACAGTCCTTTAATTTTTTTAGAAAACATAATCAAAAAACAAATCTCTACTCCCTCCCAGTAATACCCACCACCCTTTGAGCCAACGTTATTCCTACTGTACTTTAATGATCTGAAGATAATACTTTTTTAAATTAGAGAAAATAAAATTTTTTGAGGAAAAAAATACATAAAACATCAGGTCATACATAAAAGTTATCACAGAACTTAGCTGTTCTAACAAGAACTAAACAATAACTTTCTATGAACCACTTTAAAAAAAAAGTTAAAAATAATGCAAGTACCACCTAATATTGGGAGAAGGTTCTTATTGGAACTGCAGAATGAAGATGAATAAAAAGAGCACTGTCATCTCTTAGGGCTATTTTAAAGCAATTTGCAATGGTTTTCTTCTCCCTAGAATTCTTCTCAAGGCTAAACAATGATGAAAAAATGTTAATTTCTTTCAATGAGTTAAAAAAAGGTCTTAGATATATGGCAAGTATTTTTAATAAGCATTATTATCTTTATGTATGTCCAATGACCATCTACCTTCATTTTGAGGATAAAGCTGCTAAGAAACTCTCCAATTATTTTTTAAAAATAATACACTTTAAAAAAAAAATCACATTTATAAAAGAAAATCACTCATAAGTAACATTATACTTGCTTCTGCCTATAGAAGCCAAATTAGAAACAGAGGATACCAATGGACATGATGTCATTTCCCTCTTGAGAACACAAGTCTTGGCTTATTCAGTATAGAGTTTTGAAGCTAAGGAAAAGGATGTCAAGAAAATATATTTTAATATACGAGGACATTAAAGCCACTGGCTGCTGAAAAGAGTATGCAAGGGCTGTTACCTGGTCAAGTTGGAAAAATGTCAAGGTTACTTATTAATACCAAGAAAACCTTTTAGATGTAAAGTAAGGAAATATAGAATTTGAAAAAGAACATTGTACACAATTTAAAGTAGAGTCCTAAATTAGTATTTAATTAAGCCATGATTTGTAATTTAAATATTAGTGGGAAAGGCAACAACTAAAATGATCTGTTTCTTTGCTTCTCTATGTTTTCTTCAAAGACATATTCTTTATATTTATACTTGTTTTAAAAAAGAATTCTACTTGAGAACATCATATATAGCAACAACAATATATAATGACAAATTCTGATAGATTGGCTCTTTTCAACAATGAGGTAATTCAGGCCAATTCTAATAGACTTGTAATGGAGAGAACCATGTGCATACAGAAAGAGGACTAATATGTGGTTTTTTAATTGTGGGTAGGGATAAGGGAACACACCAAGAACTCAAAAATCCTAAAAACAAATGTTTTTAATTAATAAAATTTTATTAAATTATTTATAATTTTTTTTAAATTTAAATTAAAAATTAATTATAATAATCTAATTCGCTGATTAAAAATCTAGCTCTTCTTGCCTCAAGGAACTTAACTAAGCTTGGACAATACAGGTGAACACAAGAGAGTTTAGGCTTAATATCTTTACCAAGCTATCCTACAAATATGTCTAGTTTGCTATCCAAATGTCTAGCCCAATATCTCACACCTGGACTCGGGCATTGAAAACTTTTTAGTCTCATGAGAGAAAATCATTCACTGCCAGCCACCATTAACAAACTTCTAGCCAATCTTAGTGTTCCCTGCTCCTCAGCTCTGCAACCAGTAATGTGGACCTAAATTCTATGATGTCATGAACTCTATTCTATTCTTGATTCTATAATCTCTAAAATCTATATATGGAGGATTACTGTTTTGTTTTGGGTCATTGACATTAAGAAATTTAAATTTGACTCTATTTGACTCTAGAGTCAACTATTGACTTATTTAGTGGCAAGGAGCATGTCCCTGTTAATAAATGTTATCTTGTTCAAATAATAGTCTATTTCCCCTTTAGTTAACTTCTAAATACTGCACCCCTCAGTTTCGCTTTTTGTGAAATTCCAAATACTACACCACTCCTCTTGGACTTCTCTATTTCTGTTAATATCACTTTAATTTCAGCAATTTAAACTCTTAAAGCTATGGATCTTCTTTGATTATAAATTGGATTATATAGAAACTAGCATGCTAGGCTAAGGAGTTTACACTAATTCTACAGGCATTAAAATGTCATTTGAAGGTTTTTTAGTGTAGAAAGTGTGGGGATTTTAGTGAAGTATATGTTCAAAGTGAATTGGCAGTATTACATGCTTTCCAAAATTACTAATAAAATCAGATACTATATTAAAAGAGCTTTCAAAAACAGGATGGTAATAATTGCCCTGTACTCCCCTTTCATAAGACCCATCTGGAGCATTGTGTTCAGTTTTGGATATCACAGTTTAATAAGGCCATGTGAATAAGAAATAGAAGGTTGGAAGGGGAAAGAAAAACAAAACAGGAAAATTCAGTGTAACTGAGAAAACGTGAACAAAAAAATCTCAGACAGATAAAAATATATGGATACATACATAAATAAAAATATGCAGATACATATATTTAATTATTTGTGGGTTGTTTTTTTTTTTGTTTTGTTTTGTTTTTGTTGTTTCTGAGAGGCAATTGGGGTTAAGTGACAGCTACAAGGTATTAAGTGTCTAAAGCCAGATCTGAACTCAAGTCCGACTGACTGCAGGCCTGGTGCTCTTACCACTGTAATGGGACTCAGCTGTTCCATTTATGTAGAACTATGAAGTGGTCCAATCATTGTGGATTTCAAGAGAAGCAACTACATTATCTATATACCCATATACTTTGACCCAGAAATATTATTCTTAGGCTTAGACCTTAAGGAAATTAAAGAGAAATAAATGAATAATGTACACCAAATTATTAATGGCAGTCATTCTGGTGGTATTAAAGAACTGAAAACAAAACTAGTCCAGTTTTTAAGGAATGGTTTAAATAAATATGTTATATAAATTAAATGGAATATTATTTTGCACTAAGAAACAGCTGTTGGTGTTCAGTATTTTCCCAGTCATGTTTGACTTTGCATGACCCCATTTGAGTTTTCTTGGCAAAGATGCTCTCAAGTGGTTTGCCATTTCCTTCTCCAGCTCATTTTCTAGATAATGAAACAGGATTAAGTGACTTGCCAAGGGTCACAAAGCTACTAACTAATCAGTGGCCAGATAGGAACATTCAGGAAGATGAGTCTACCTAACTCTGGGCCCAACATTACCCATTATGTCACCTAGCTGTTTCTAAGAAATAACAAATATTGGAGAAATTCAGAGAAATGTGTGAAAATTTATAAAGACTGATGCAGAGCTAGGTAAAATAGACCTAGACATACAATAACTACAATAAAACAGATCACTCAAAAGAAAGTGAATTATAGAAAAGTAAAACCAATAAAAGTCTTATATATATATATCCTTGAAAGGTGATGGACAACTATGACAGAAAACTGTATATAAAGTATCAGATAAGTGCTCTATTCACTGCACCATTTAGCTGCCCCATTTATGTAGAACTTCAATCTAAAGCAAAACACAAGAGACATCAATAAAATATATTTTAAAAATCCAATGGGAGAGGATTCTGGGAAGACAGTGGAATAGATTAGAAAACTCTATGTTCTCCAGATCTTCCCCACAAACAAGACAAAATAGTGACTTTTTTTCAGAAAAAATAATTAAGAGCTGGGGCAGAACAATGATGCTCCTGGGACAATATAAGATCACAAGAAAAGATAGCAGGAAGTAGAAATACCTCCAGGCTAGTTCTACTAAAATAGCAAGCCGTGAGAGAAGTAGTGCTTCCCCACGCCCAAGTACAGGCATTTTCACCTCCCAAACAGTGTGGAGTGCTGGGTATGAGTGGAAAACTAAGGGGAACCTATGCTCACAAGTCCAGCTGTGCTGCCAGAGATGAAAAGGAACCAGCTTATTCCCTGGTGTGCAGATGCAGTAGGGCAGGGACACTGCCTCAATTTCTTCTTTCAATTTTTTCTTGTATGTTGTCTTCCTCTATTAGCTTTTAAGCTCCTTGAAAATAGAGACCATCTTTGTCTTTTGTATTTGCATACCCATTGTCCCTATCCCTTTCTCTCTATCCAGGAATGTGGACAAGATTTAACCTTCTGTGATGCACTTTTCTATCATTTTCCAAATTCTTTCAAAAGTCACTGATAGTAGCATAGCAATCACAACAGTCAGTTCTTTCAGTACACTGCAATATGACTTGTCTGGACCAGGATATCTGAAGGCTTCAAGGTCAGTAAGGTTCTCTTACTATAACTGGTTCTACCTTGGATTTCTCTCCTTACTTATCTTAGCCATTTCTATACCCCAGCACCAATTTTTAATTTTTTTTTTGTTATGTCGCTTCTAAAACAAAGAAAATATATGTTTGATAGAAAAAATGGGGGAATAAAGAGTTGCATAATTCTGCCTTCTGATAGAAGGCAGCACACTCACCTAAACTAGACATCCTATCCCTATTCTTCCTTTAATCCTTTGCTTTTCCATAAATTCATGTTAGAACTGGCAACAGTAAAATGAATCAAAATCACTCTCCAAGGACGATTCTTCAACCACTAAGGAAATAGCATAGTCTAAATCAGAAAGAAGCCATTAATGGAACCAATATCAATAAGTAGAAAGTATAACTATTTTTGATATTTCAAAATTACTGTGTTGTATGCTTTTGTTTCTCTTGAGTTTCTATTATGTAGGTCACAAATTTCTGGATTGCTTTTGTTTCTCTTCTCTTTTCCTATTTGTTTGGAAACCTAGAAGTCACTAAGCTGGAATGAAATTCAATTTAACCACCAATAGCATTCTTATCTCTAGCATATACTCCATCATCTATTAAAGTCCCAGAGAACTGAAACAAAAGCTTCATCAATATCAGGATCAATCACATCTACTGCTTCCTCCTAATCTATAAGAAAAACTACCTTATTAAAAGAAGGAAAACGATTTCATTCAGTAACACTTGTTCACTTGTCACATTTATTCATCCAGATCTGAAAGTTATTTTTCATTATGGCAAACTCTATAAAAAGCTTTTCTGACCTATAAAGATTCAGGTTTATTAAGCAAATAAATTAACAATCACTGCTTTACAGAAAGAAAACAAAAGGTGAGTCTTTTAAAATATTAAGTTTTAATTCCATGAAAATTTAATATATCATTTTCCCTGAATGCATATGCTATGTAAAGGCAAGTTCATCAGCACACTAGTCTGTTTTTTTATATTTAAACTGAGGATAAATTGAAAACCAAAGTACACTTTATTTCTTTAGAAGCAGGTCTGACAAATGGTTACACAGAAAAGGTGGCTTACATGAGAGAAGGAAGCTCTGAAGTCCTCATTAATATTTCAATCTTCTGTTATTTCACATGCATTTTCCAAATAACAAATGAAGCATATCACGATGTTTTCATATATAATGAAAAAAATTTTTAAATGTACTACAAATTTCTCTGACATAATAAACAGACCATGGTAAACATAATACTTTGTTGACTATTCAGAGTTATCATGAATAACCATTAGTGCACTTCAATGAAATAATTTGCTCCATTCTTGAGATGTCTATGAGAGAGGGAGCATTGAAGTGACTACACCCAATCCATGCCTAGAAAATATTAAATGGCATTATCTAAATAACTCACCTGATTTCCTTTAATCCTTCCCTCTGTATAACTTGAAGAATTTCTTTATGGCTCATGGGTGTATTGGGATATTTCTCTAGGACCTGGTGGGAGGGGGGGAAAAACATGTAAATAATAAATTGACTTTCTCAATTTAATTATATTTTTGTTTAACATAAACTGAGGTATTTTATACCAATAAGTATGCTTATTCACCTACAAAGAAAAATCAAGGAAGATAAATGAACTTTTAATATCTTAACTCATTCAGTATCAAATACAACAAGATATGGTATAGAAAACAAAAGTAGAAACCCAACTGTTCATCTAAATTTAAATACAGAAACCAAAACCATTAAATTCCAAACTAAAAAAATAGCCAAAAATACACTGATTATGGGGTGTGGCACACACTAAATGCCTACTGAATTTTAAATTAATGTCATATCCAATTAAACTTTCTCTCTGGTTACAAATCTAATCAAGCCTTGGCAAATACCATTCATTAACTTGAATAATCTAGATTAACACAGGTAATACATATCACATTATAACCTGTACTCAGACTTCCTTTTAAATATCAAATGAAATCAAAATTAGACAAAAAAAAAAATCCGAAAGCAGTCTCTAGAGCCCAAGTCCTTAATTTTTTGAGTCATAATCTTGTGAAGCTTTTGTATGGATCAGAATGTCTTAAAATGCATAATAAATTACAATATTAACAAAGAAAACCAATTATATTTAAATATAGTTATCCAGTAAGAGTCTAAAAGCCTTCACCAGAAAGCCACAGGAGTTTCAGGAGCCCTACTGATGGACATAAAATGCTAGATAGAATCTCTAAAACCATTTCTCTATAGTGATACAAAAAGAGAATTCTTATGTCAAATGCTCTAAAGACAAATTTAAAGGCAATGGATTTCAATTATTCAAGAATATAGGAAAAACATGGTTTGTTGGCAAAAATGCTACAACACAATATGTCTGTTCAAAGAACACCATGTGGTAGAAAGACTATTCAAGAGAACACCTAACAGCAGGCACTATGGCAAGAACAGAACTGAAATGTAATTTCTTAGCAGAAGATGAGGGAATAGTAGAAAAGGTCTCTAGAGTCACAATTGAATTGTAGTAAAGAGTCTTTTTTAGCACTGCATATCTATAAAATTAACTAACATGACAGAAAAACAAAATGAAGGAAAATGACAAATTTTGAAAGGAAAAATTGGTAAATTTATTAATCTGTCTAACTATTCTGAAAAACAAATGAACTATGCCCAAAGGGTTCTAAAACTGTTCATACTACTACTAGGTCTGTATCTCAAAAAGATTTTTTAAAAAGGAAGGTGGGGCGGTGGGACAGAGGAGTTATAGACCTATTTGTTTCTTTCTTCTTTTTTTTTTTAAATATTTATAGTAGCTCTTTTTGTGATAGCAAAGAATTATTTGGACATTGAGGGCAATGTTCACCAACTGGGGAATGGCTGAACAAGTTGTAGTATATGGTGAGAAAAAGAATTCTAGAGAGCTATGTACAAAAAAAAAAATAATAATAACAACTAGGATGGTTTCAGAAAAATCTGAGATTTAGATGAATTCATGCAAAGTGAAGTGAGCAAAACTTGAACATAATACACAGTAACAGCAATACTACATAATGTTGATCAACTGAAAGACTTAACTTATTAAATCAATAATCCAAGGCTATTCCAAAGGACCCATGATGAAAACTACTATTAACACTTCTAGAGAGTGAAATGATGAATTCTGAATGCAGATCTTTTTTTTATTTTATTGATATTTGATTTTTCTTGAGTTTTTTGTCTATTTTCTTTTTAAAAAGGACTAATATGGACATGCTTTACATGACTTGACATGAATAATCAATATCAAATCACTTGCCTTTTCAAGACAGAGAAAGGGGCAGGGAAAGGGACAATTTGAAACTCAAAATTATGGAATTCAAAAATTTTAAAATATTAATGTGAAAACACATAAAATATGTAATTGGAAAATATGTAATGAAATAAAAATTTTAAATATATATTTTTTAAAAAGTCATTGAGACATCAACTAAGTTCTAATTAATAATCTTGGTTCTACTACACTAGCTAGCTTTCCAAATTTGAGCAAACAACACTTTTACTTTCTCTGGACTTATGAAAGATGGGCTTCTTTATAGAGGCTGAGGAACTTGGATATGGAATACTGTTTGTAAGAGAATTCTGTGTTGTTTAGTTTTGCTGAATTGGTTTACCCCCACTTTTTTTAAAAATCACATTACAAGAGCTATCTCTGGGAGAAGGTGAAAGAATAAAGTAAGGAAGGCAGAAGCGGAGGAAAAGGAAATAAATATAATAAAATTTAATTTTTTTAATGAAGAGATTGGATTCAGTATTTAAAATTCTATGACTGATAACTTGTGTAGTAAAGAAATGGATAAGAAATAGATCAAGAAGATGATCCCTTCTTTTTTTTTTTCTCTGCCAAAGGAGACAGGTAGTTTAAAAAGCCCAGAAAAATAAGGTCAAAGAAAAAGCCATAATACTTGCTAGTCAAGAGATTACTTATAAAGTTAAAAGAATAGTGTCTCTAGAAAAGTGGAGAGTCACAATTATATCCTGAGAGGTTTGATATGTGAATTACAAGTGGGAAAGTGGAGGCAAGTTTTTGATACTGTGTATTAACAAATCATTCTCAAAAGGTCTTCCAGTCTTCATCAACACATCATGGTATTCTTAAACAATAACAACCCCTTGTGAATAAACCTTGGGATTAGTTTCTCTTTTAGGAATTCTTTCTTGCTTGGTTTTTTTTGGGGGGTTTTTTGTTTTGTTTTGTTTTGGTTTTTTTGCTGAAGCAATTGGGTTATAAGTGACTTGCCCAGAGTCACAATTAGGAAGTATTAAATGTCTCAGGCCACATTTAAACTCGGGTCCTCCTGACTTCAGAGATAATGCTCTGTCCACTTCACCATCTAGCTGCCCCTTCTCTTAGGAATTAATTACCACCAAAACTTTCTTTAATTTCTAAGTTAAACTCTTCAATTAAAAAAAAAGTCATCAGCTACAAATTAGCTCTGAAAATACAAAATCTAGGCCCAACATTTGTTTACACTTACAATGCCGACCTCTAATGTTCTCTCTCTCCACTCTTCTAACATTAGTTCTTTATATAGGCATATCCATTGATACAATATTACAAAAATAAAATACCACTTTTTCTAGTTGCAAATACATATTCCTAATCTGATAATAGGGGAAACAAGGGACTTTTAAAAGTTCAGATGCTCACTAAAAATAACTACAGAAGCAATTTTTTCTGTACAAAGACATGGAAACAAAACAGAGAGATTGCCCACCAATTAATAGTTGAAAAATTGTAGTGTAGGAATACAAAGTATTAAAATTTAATAGTTTAAAGGGGCAATAAGATTTTGGGAACATGCTGTATTATGGAATATTACTGAGCTCTAAGAAATAATGAAGAGCAATATCAGAGAAACTTAGGAAGACTTGTATGAAATGATACCAAGTAAAGTGAGCAGAACCAGGAGAACAATTTATGTAATAATTCCAATAACGTAAGAAAAATTACTTGAAAGACAATGTCTAATCAACATCATCATCCATCATAAACTTTAGAAAACCAGGGATGAATCATGCTGCAGAGAGGCAATAGACTAGATTAGGACAGAATAAGACATACATTTTCAAGTACAGTGAATATGTAAATTTGTTTTGCATGAGTGTACTTATTTATTATAAGGGAGAACTTCTATTGAGAAAGGAAGTTGGGAAAGGGATACAAATAAAAGTTAAAACAGAACATCAATGAAACATTTTACACAGAAGAGAACAGAAGAAAATTTAGAAGGTAACACAGATAAGGAAAGTTTATAACTGTTGTTTTTATAATAGGGAAACAAAAGTTTTTGTTTTTGTTTTGTTTTTTTAAAGGAGGGACAGCTAGTTGGTCTGAAGTCAGGAGGACCTGAGTTCAAATCTGACCTCAGACACTTAACACTTCCTATCTGTGTAACCCTAGGCAAGTCACTTAATCCAAACTACCTTAGGGAAAAAAAAAAAAAGGAATCTGTTGTATAGTGGAAGAATTCTAAATTTTGGATCCAAAAGATCCAGTTCTGTCATTTATTTGATAGCAAAAATTATATAACTCACTTAAGCCTCAATATTCTTATCTCTAAAAGCAGTGCCAAATTTCCATACTTTTCTTGAGGATTGACAACTTAAAGTCTATAAGATTTAGCTATGATTCTCGTGCTTAGTACAACAGGTTTTAATAAGTCTTGATTAATCTGAATTACTTCATAAGTGTCAATGGTGCTATCTGAGATATCTAATATACAAAGCCTCCAACTTCAAAAACAATAGATCAAATCATAGCTTTTCCTCTTCTATAATATTTCCTAAACTTCTGTGCCATTTTCACAGACACTAGTCTTTGTAATCATTTAAACTCATGCTTATCACAATCTGCTTGCTTGTTTCTGACCCTGGTGCATCTTTTGCTTAGAAAACCTTTCAAATAAGGAAACTAAAAAATAAAAACTACATAAGCCAGCTGGCAGTCAGGGCTTCTATGAAATTTTTCCTTCCTCACAGTGTTGTAATCTTAAGTCCCTCTACCACTGCCATCTCCAGTCTCTTACCTACTTCTGAAACCTATGACACATTTCCATTTCCATAACTTATCACTAACTAATAATTGGAAAAGCCACCAGTCTGTTTCTTCTAGATTGAGACTCTGTCCTTGGCTTAGTGGACAAAAACTTGAGATCACCATATAAGGTACAACTCATATTTGAAAGGGTCAAGGAATCTAAAACAAAAATATTTTAGCTGTTAGAAAGTAAAAATAGGCAATTCATGTTTTTTCTGTACCCATGAATTTAGATGTCTTTTTCAAATAATGAATTCTTATCCCAAAAGTTAGGATCTTTGGGTTTGTCAAACACTAGATTGCTATAGTTGACTATTTTGTCTTGTGAACCTAACCTTTTCCACTGATCAACTAATCTATTTCTTAGCCAATACCAAATGGTTTTGGTGACTGCTGCTTTATAATATAATTTTAGATCAGGTACAGCTAGGCCACCTTCATTTGATTTTTTTTATTAATTCCCTTGAGATTCTCGACTTTTTATTGTTCCATATGAATTTTGTTGTTATTTTTCCTAGATCATTAAAATATTTTCTTGGAAGTCTGATTAATATAGCACTAAATAAATAGATTAGTTTAGGGAGTATTGTCATCTTTATTATATTCACTCGGCCTATCCAAGAGCACTTAATATTTTTCCAATTATTTAAGTCTGACTTTATTTGTGTGGAGACTTTTTTGTAATTTTGCTCATATAATTCCTGACTTTCCTTTGGTAGATAGATTCCCAAATATTTTATGCTATCAACAGTTATTCTGAATGGGATTTCTCTTTGTATCTCTTGCTGTTGGGTTTTGTTGGTGATGTATAAAAATGCTGAGGATTTATGGGGATTTATTTTGTATACAGCTACTTTGCTAAAATTATGGATTATTTCTAATAGATTTTTAGTAGAATCTCTGGGGTTCTCTAGGTATATCATCATATCATCTGCAAAGAGTGATAGTTTGGTTTCCTCATTGCCTTAGATGTCTTTTTCAAAGAGAAAAATTTTCCTATATGAAGATATCAGCCTCATTCAACATGCAATTTTTCAAGTGATGGATTAGAAAGCTATTTTTGAAAACGGGGGGAAAGAACAAATCTTTATGTTTTCTGTTTTATTTTGCTTTCTTTTATGGATAGGGACTTAAGTTCAAATTTCTGCTTTTACTCATAGTACTCTCAGTACAGTAATGCTCTCATTGCTTGCTGATCAGCAATTCTTAGCTTATAATTACCTAGAATTTTCTGATGCTTTGATAGGTGAATAAATACTTTTTCTGTGGTTATTTGCTAGGATGTATAAGAGAATCAGGACTTGAACTGAAATCTTCCTGACTCAAGTTAAAGACTCCCTCCAGGATGTATTGAGCTATTGAACTATTTCATTATTTACAAAGTGTTGGAACTGTCAATTAGAGGTTATCCTAAAATCACAGGTATTACAGTAGAAAGGAACCAAGTCACAATATATATTTAGGATCTGCCTCCATTTTGACAAGGAAAAAACTCATAACAGGAAAACAGTAAGACAGGCGCCTGCTTCCACAGCTATGGCCTAGACAACTAGTTTTAAATAATGAGGGCAAAGTATTAGTCTGAGGGTAATAAGCGACTGAATGAAGCTAGTGATTGGCATGCAGGGGAGAATAAAACTGCATGTGGACAAGGAGCTTTAGAGAAAGCCACAATTAAATCTCTCTTTCCCAGTTCAATGTAAACACTAAGGAAATAGTTTCTAAAAGTTGCTAAAATGTATCAATTGAGGAGAAAGCATATCCTAACTCCAGAAAAGATTTTTGTTCTCCTTAGGAGTTAAAAAAAAAATTATAACTACAAGTTCTAGGGTTAAATATTCATCATATACAGTGGATTATTATATAAATATATAAAAAATGAAATATATTTAAGGTAAAGGTTTTGTGGAGTCTCAATACTGACATCAGGTAAAGGACAACCCCAAGTATAATAACCAGCAAGAAGACTATCAAGCTGGTAACTCATACCCAGGAAAAGGGATACCTTGAAGCTAGAAAATTCTAAGTAAGAATTTTTTTTTTAAAAAAGAAAAATGTTTAATAGTTTTAAATATCTAATTTTATTGTGTTTATTACTATTCCGAAGTCCAATGATCTTTTCTCAGCCATTCACCTTTCTGGGCTATCATCACCTTTTCTTACTATCATCCCTTCTATACTAGGAAACTGTTTTCTTTGCTTGACAACACTAAGTTTTTCTGTCTACCTGCTAGTTCCTTCTCAATGTCCATTTCTATATCTTCCATTTCCTCTTATTCATTAAGTATATGTCCTTTCCCATCCCTTAAAATTCTGTCCTAGGACCTTCTCTTCTGCCTCTTTTTCACATTTGCTCTATTGCTGAAGTCAGCTCTCAATCATCAGTAATCTGTATTGATAATTCCCAAATCTATATTATCTGCCCTAAACTCTCTGCTGTATGCTCGTCATATAATACCAATTTTCTACTAGGTCAGGGCTCTTAAATTTTTTCCACTTATGATGACTTTTCTTTCTTTCTTTCTTTTTTTTTTTTTTTTTGGCTGAGGTAACTAGGGTTAAGTGACTTGCCCAGGGTCATACATTTAGGCAGTGTTAAGTGTCTGAAGCCACATTTGAACTCAAATCCTCCTGACTTCAGGGCTGGAACTCTATTCACTGTGACACCTAGTTACCCCTTATGATCACTTTTCACCCAAGAAATTTTTATGTTACACTGGGAAAGTGGGTATCAAAAATAAAGATATTATTGAACTGTTACAGACTTGGCTCTTTTCAACAATGAGGTGATCTGAGACAATTCCAAAAAGACTTGTGATGGAAAGTGACATGCACATCCAAAGAAAGGATTATGGAGACTAACTTTATCAAAGCATAGTATTTTCCTCTTTTTGTTGCTTGCTTTTTTTCCCCTCATTTTTCCCCCTTTTGATCTATTTTATCTTGTGCAGCATGATGAATTTCTATAGAAATGTTTTGAAGAATTGTACATGCTTAAACCTGTATCAAAGTGCTTGCTATTTTGGGAAGGGAGAAAAATTTGGAAAATAAGATTTCACCAAGGCAAATATTGAAAACTATCTTTGCATGTATTTGGAAAAACAAAATAGTATAAAAATGTACAAGACATTTAAATTTTTTTTAATAAAAATATACAAATCAAAACATTTACTAACACAAAAATCATAACTTTAAGACTTCCAAAATTGTTGTGAGACTCTATATGGGGTTTCTGTACTAACTTGGTACCAGGTATTTTCACCGAGGTGTCTTAAAGGCATCCATTATGCCTTATAAACTCATCATATACAATAAAGCTCTAATTTCTCACTAGATTATGTTCCTCTTTTATACTTCTCTCTCCATCTGAAATCCCTATCTCTCTAATCTCACAGGTTCACAACCTCAAAAACCTTGAACTTCATTATCACTGGTAATTCAATTTAAAATTAAGTGAAATAGTAACTTTAGCAAAGTAGCAATATATGAAATAAATCCATAGATCATCAGCTTTTAAAAATATTACTAACAAAACCTAGGAGAAAGAGACAGTAGAAAAATCTATTCAAAGAACAGAATATCACAGAATGTATAAAATATTAGGGGATATGGCAATCAAGACAAAAAAGAACTATATAAATACAATGAATAGTTTTTGTTAAAAAAAAAAAAATAGACCTAAATAACTGGAGATATTGTTTGTGATTGAGCAATGCTAATAATAAAATTGACATTATTACATAAATCAATGCCTGTAAATCAGTGTCATGTCAAAGTATTGCCTCAAAGATATGGTAAAATGCTAAAAATTCATTTGGAAGAGGAATCTTAAGTTGAAGGTTTGTTTTTGTTGCAGTTGGAGGGGAGGTTCCCTCTTAATTCTTCTTCCTCCAGGACTGTTTTCATCTTTAGAATTAATTTTGCTTAAACAATTCTGATGCAACCTGCTGGTTTTTCTTCCCCCAGCTCATATCCCATTGCTATTTAACCCTTTTTCCTAGTTTTGAAGTTGTACACTTTTATTTCTTTTATCTGACCATTTCATTCTTCTCCCTTCTCCCTTATAATTAAAAATCCATTCCTTACCTCTGTTACAGTTTTTGTTACTTTCTTCCCCTCCATACCTTTTTCTACTTACTTTATTCTTTTCATCAATTCTCTTTCCTTCCTGTCTAGTTTGAAATCTTATTCTCTTATTTTATGAGCTATGTATACATTTATATATACATTTATTTATTCCATCTTTAATTTACTCATGCTCCTCATGAGTTTAAAATTTCTTAAGTGCCTATAAACTAAGAGATCCCTCTTCTAACCAATTTCTGTTATCACCTTTACAGATTTTGCAGATCATCTACTTTTTTCCATTGTCCTGAAATCTAAGAATGATCAGTTCATGAGTGTAGAAAAGAGAAACTGTCTCACATTACAAAGAATGCTATGTCACAAATCCACAATTCATTCTCATGATTGTTCTTTTTCACATACAAAAGAAGCACCTATTTTCATAATGTTTTAAAGACCAAATGAGAGAATGTAATGTATACATACAAAGATATTTAGAAACCTTATTTTATAAATGCTATCATTATTACTATTACAAAACTAAAGAATGGTAAAATGGGTAAGAAAACAAAACCTTACAATCTTCTGCTCAAAAGAAACATCTAAAAAGGAAAGATATACACAGAATCAAAATGAAAGATTGAAACTTTAATATCATTAGGTGAATCCCAAAAGGCAAGAGTTGCAATCACACTTGAGAAAACAAAAATTACAATTCTCTGTATTAATAAACAAGGGAATTATATCATGTTTAAGGGAACCATACATAAATAACCAATAAATTTAGATGGCATAGAATCTAAATTTCTATTGGAATTAAACAAATTGCAAAAAGCCATAGACATTAACACAATAATAACAGAAGAGTTGAATTCTCCTCTGAAAGAGTTGGTCAGACCTAACAAAAGGACATAGACCTAACTGCAAATTTAATAATGAAATTCTAAATAATAGGTCTTTTAAAAATACAGAAACATTGATAAGTATGTGAAAGAAAAGGATAATGCCAAAACATCAAACTAAAATTTTTGGTGTGCTGGTAAAATAGTTCTCAGAGTAAAAATTCTATTTCTGAAAAACTTATTAACAAAATATTAAGAGAGGATTCATAAAATACATATTTTAAATAATTCTATAAAAGCTAAAATCTAAACAAATCCAAAATAACTACAAAAAAGGAAAACTTGATAGAGGACAAATATATAAGTTGGAAACTCAAAAGACCAGACAACTAAAATTAAGTCTAAAAGCTTTCTCTTTGAAAAGGCTAACAAAATTGATTAAATTGAATAGCTGGAAAGTGCAATGGATAGAATGCCAGTCCTGGAGTCAGGAGGCCTTGAGTTCAAATGTAACCTTAACACTTAACACTTTCTAGCTGTGTGACCCTGGAAAGAAGGAAGGAAAAGAGGAAGAAAGAGAGGGAAAAATAGAGGGAGGGAGTGAAGGACAGAAGGAGGGAGAAAAGGAGGGAGGGAGGAAGGCAGATTAAATTGTTAACAGGCCTGATTTAAAAGTAAAATAAAATCACAATCTCAAAAATAATTATTAAAAAACTACATCTAATTGTATGACTATAGAAACAAATATTTTTAACTGCCTAAAACAGTCCCAAAACTATCCAGAATACCATAAATAGAGATTTTAATTCAATTTCTGAAAATAGAAATATCTGTGAAGGACCCACTTTAAAAAATTCCTGGTTCACAGGGACTTACATAGGAGATTAGACAGAATAATGCTATCAAACTTTAAAAGAATAATTAATACTTATACCACTTCAAAAACTGAAAAAATAAAGTACTCTCCCCAATTCTTTTAATAAAACATAAATACGCAATAGTTCAATCAGAAAAAGATAAAGTCAAGACAGAAAACTATATATCAATAACTTTGGGGAAAGAGCTAGGTAGTGAAGTAAGTAGTAATAACGCTGCAGTCATGAGGAAATGAGTTCAAATTAGACTTCAGACATTTGACACTTACTAGCTGTGTGACCCAGGAAGTAATAACCCCAAATGCCTCACTCTATCCCTCAAAAGAAAAAAAAAAAATCCACCTTTATCATCATAGCATATTCATATAAAAGGACAGGGGCAGGGACTAGAATTGTGATTTTACTGATAGAAAGGACTCAATGTGAAGAAAATCTATTAATTCTGATCATCATCTTCTCTTTTATTCAGTCTTAAGAGATGCCTAAAGCAGAGAAGCCCAATATATAAACCACAACACAAACACAACACAAATAATTAATATAACAAATAAATACGAAATGAAAATATATGCAAAAAATTACTTAGAAAAATAGTTTTCTAAATCAATATTAGGGCTACTATATTTACATATTTTACTGGGTTGCTATTTCTTTTTGAGTTTGGCACCACTGACCTAGAGTACCGAAAAGCTAAATGATCTGCGCAAGATCACAGAAAATAGGTTATTGAAATCAAGACTTGAATCCAAGTTTTCTTGATTCCAAGGTTGGATTTCTATCTATTTCTCCTCTATGTTGCCTCTCACTTTTAAATTTTTTTAAAATAAAATATGTAGGGAAAAATTACAACAAATTGTTAAGAGGAAAAAAAAATATTCATTATGATCAAGTTAGATTTATAACTAGTATAACAAGGATATTTCAACATTCAGAAAGCAATAAAACAGTTATATGAAAAAGAAAAACACCAAGTCTCATGATGATATAAAATAAATGCAGAAAAAGTACAATTATCATTGTATTTTTGTGTTTTTAAAAATAAATAAACCTACCAAGTATAGGCAAAGACAAATCCTTTAAAAAAAAATGGTTAAAAGTGTCTTAAACCAAAAGTTTTGTGTTATTTTATAGAGACATTCTAGAAGTTTTCTAAGGATAGTGCTCATATAAAAAATTACTCAACAAGAAATGCTGGAAAAATTAGCAAGCAGGGTGATAAAGGTATTAAGCTTCTTATGCTAAGACAAATTCCAAATGGCCACTTGAACATGGTAATATTATAAAAAATTTGAGAAAATAGGTTAAATATCTTTCACATATTAGAAATATTAACTATTACAATGAGAGTAAAATGATATTGGAGGGCTAACAATGGAAATCAAAAAATAAAATATATTTATAGATCACATAATAAAAAACAACTAAAAATCCAATGTGTTCAACAAAAACATTTGGGACAACAAATTCAAATGACAAAAATCATTTTCATTCTTAGAAGAAATTTATTTTAAATTCCCACCACAGGGAAAAAAAAGTATTATTTAGCAATTGTAACCTTTATAAAAACAACCAAAAATTCTATTAAAACTAAATTTTAAATAAGTGAAGAGATACTTGTGATCTTTTCAAGCAAAAAATAATGTTTTACAATTTAATTTACAGATTTAATATAATACTCAAAATTCCATGCATTTCTATGTAAAACTGCATAAAATTATGAACAAATGTTAATGAAAAATTATCAGCCAAGAATACTAAGGGGAAAAAAGTTTGAGGAATGTAAACTTAGCATTTTTAGAATTTAAAAATTATTATCTATCAGTTACAATTATAACTATCTTGGACAAACTGGGTAGCATTATGCCAAAAACTAAATTTAGATCTACATAGTCAGACCATCTATCACAATAATCTGTCATTATCTAAAATGCTAAAAGAAAATAGATTACAATTGTTTCATCTGTAGAGGACTAACTATGGGGGAGAGAGAGGGAGGGAGGACTCCTACTCCAAAAAAATCTCCCAATACTAAAGATACCCTCCCCCCATCCCTTTTGGTCCAGACTCCATAAATGTTCACTAAGGTTGGAAAATAGGAAGTCAATGAACCCAATTGTTTCAGATAAAATAGAACACCACCAGACCTCCATTTGACCTACATACAAATTTGATTTATTTGTTGTCTCCTATAATAGAAGCATAATTTCCTTGAGAGACTTTCTTGTCCCCTATTTTTCTTTTGTATCCCTATGCTTAAAAGTACTTGGCATATAGTAAATACTCAACAAATATTTTTTCATTCATTTATTCATGCAAACATACATGACATTTTACACTTCCAAAGTGCTTTCCTCACAGTAATCCTCTATCTTTATCCCTATTTTTGATTAGTGCCAGGCACTGCAATAAATTCACACAATACAAAAAAAAAAAAAAAAAAAAAATTCTGTCTTCTTTCCAAAAGGGGAGAAAAGTAAAAAATTATGCATATCAAGGATTTCTATAAAGTAGATGAAAGTATAAAAAAGGAAGTATTAGTAATCAGACAATATTTATTAAGCCCCTACTACGTGCCATGTGCTATACCTAGTACTAGAATGACAGGAAAATGCCCCTTTCAGTATGAATACAATCTTAAACTAAGACAAAGAAGAGGTAAAAGGACAGAGCACTGGTTGGAAGAATGGAGGACAGCAGTGCCATGTATGAGAAACTATGGGGAGAGGAGAGATTATATTAAAGACCTACTATATGGTATGCCCTCCATGCCATTTATAAATATTTTCTCATTTTTAATTACAGGCCACAACAATTCTTAAGTCAGAGGGAGAGAGGGGTGGACAACATGTAGGTCAGGTCACAAAAGCTTTCAATGCCTTTCTTTCAATAGCCAACTTTAAATACAGATAAAAATTAAAGCTCAAGAAAAGTTACTTTTCAG
This sequence comes from Antechinus flavipes, assembly GCF_016432865.1. NCBI lineage: Eukaryota > Metazoa > Chordata > Mammalia > Dasyuromorphia > Dasyuridae > Antechinus > Antechinus flavipes. The sequence goes on along the minus strand of NC_067399.1, from coordinate 226,285,977 downwards.
TAACACTGAATTCCTGACCATTTCACACACAAGATGCACTAATCAAAAATAAGGATAAAGATACAGGATTATTGTGAAGAAGGCACTCTAGAAGTGTAAAATGTCATGTATGTTTGCATGAATAAATGACATTCTCTCTGGTCATGCTCCATGCCAGGGACACTCTACTCCTTCCTTTAAGTCCCAAATGGAATCCCATCTTCTCCAGGAAGCATTCTCCCACCTCTCAATCCCAATACTTTCCTTCTTTTAATCATTTCCTATTTATTCTGTCTATAGTTTGCTTTCTATGTATTTCTTTGCCTGTAGTCTCCCATAAGATTGTGAGCTCCTTAAGGACAGGGATTGTCTTTTGTTTCTTTTAGCATTCACCCATCCTACTTTCTTTGTCAGTCTTCACTTAACACAACATCTAGCATCTAGTAGGAGTTTTAATAAATGTTTATGGACTATACAGTCATGGATAAATAGTTCAAGTGAAAACTAAACTGTATTTTAGTATAGATGTATTACATAGTATAAAATATGGAGCTAAATTCAATTCAACCTACACTTGTGTGATTATTTATTGAGCACTAGAAAATAAACTGATAAAGCAGTCCTGGAGATGAAAGAACTTATAGCTTAACATAACAGATAAAATTTATAAGCAGAAGAGTCAAAGTCAATTAATGGGATTAACTCTGAGAGAATATGGGAAATCATACAACCTAGGGTGAAAGAAAAAGGCATTTGCAAAAAGGGCCAAAACAGTGACAAGCACTTCAGGAACACACAGTACAGAAAACAAAGATTCATAGAAGAGCAGAAAACATACACACTAGGGAATACAAAAACACACAGTAACCAAGAAAGAAACAAAGTTAGTGACAAACTCTATGCACTGGGGCAAATGTAGAGCCACATAAAATTGACTGTGTTTTTATCATGTTTCCAGTCTATACTTTTGGCTTTCTGTATTTGTCTTGGTTTAACCACAAGAGGGCAGTATTTACACGCACAGTTGACAAAATAAAAATCATCTAAGGCATTATGTCTCATTGCTAATTACACACTAAAATGTTCAATATTCCACTATGTAAGAATTAGTCTTGAAATAGATTTTAAAACCTATTTCTGTTATTACTTACTTTTGAGAGCAAAAACTATTTACTAAACACTCTAAACCATTTTCCTGATATCTAAAATATATAGGTCAACTTCCACTTCCAAAGCTCTACACCTGCTTAATTGATACCTGCACCTTAATTCTTATCATATTTATCAATTCACTGAAAGGTACACAATGGCACAAATTCAGGTTTGGGATCTTAAAACAATTCTGAAAAAAAATTTTAAAGCTCCTTTTAAAAAAATCCAGCACCTGAAATTTTTTATGTCATGCTAATAGAACTTTAAATGCTGATTTTTTTTTCTAAATGACTATATTAATTTCAGAAATTTCAAAAGTCAATGGTTTAACATCTGTGTGCTACAGAAAATTTTAACCAAACAAATGGCAACTTTTAACTCTATGGCACTAAATTCTTACAGAGACTTGGGCAATCTAAAATTATCCTAACAAGCCATTCTAAACACATTTTAATACCAAAAAAATTCTAAATACAGTAGATATTCTAACATAATAAACACAATTTACTAAACGTTTGTGGATTATTAAAGCTAGCAAATTTCTTTTATCTTAAATCTATAACATTTCATGTTGTAAACAGCTTAAAATCTACTTTATTTCAAATTGGTTTTACATATATTAACTCATCTGAGTCTCTTTCCACAAAGCAAATCAGGCAAGCATATGGTAAATAAAGATGCAAAGTTTATAAAGACTAATTGGCTTACCCAAGATCACTCAGAGGTTAGCGCATATGCTTTATAGCTGTTTTCATAAAATATGATTCAAAGTGGACCTGCACATCTCATTTTTGGACCTCATCTTCAAGTAACGCAACTTTCAAAAACAGCATATACTGTTTCAGGACACAGTGATCTCACTGCTTTATACATGACAAGATATTTGTACCCTAGGCTTGTGATTTTTAAAGGTCAGGTAGAGTAATAACTAGTAATTCCAGCATTTGGGTCAAATTCTACTGGAGGGGAGTATCTAAAATGTTTCTGCAATAAGCATGGGAAGGATTAAGACATCCTGAAGATGAAGGTCATAGGAACAGAGAAGGATGAGAAAATGAAGAAGGCCAGAATGCTCAAAAGGACTGGGGGGAAGGGAGGAAGAGGAGGGAGGAGTAAGGAGAAGGATAACACACAGAATCAGATACTAAACTTATTTATTTGGAAGGAAGGAAAATAGCCAAGAAACTCACAAATGATAGCAACAAGGATCTAGAGAAATGCATGAAGTACAAACATAGTTGCTCAGGTGATTCAGGAGGCAAAGGGATAGTCAAAGAGTAAGGAATATGCCGATTCCTTTGTGTTAAAGATGTATGAAAGGAATAATCTTGGAAATGACAAGATGCATGTTATCTTAAGAAATATGGGGAAAAGAAATAATAGAATCAAAGACATAAAGAGTTAGAATTCTCTTTTTTTATAGATGAGAAAACTAAAGCCTGGAAAGATTAAGTAATTTGCCCAAGAGCAAACAGATTAATAAAGTGACAGATCAGAATTCTAATTAAAGTTTTCTACTCTAAATCCATTTCACCAATTCTTTTGATTTTTCCATTTCAACACAAAAAAGATAGCAGTTGTATTTCAAAAAGTTCATGACACATTTTTGTCCAATCTCAAAAGAAAGGAGGAGAGAATGCAGGAAGCAGGCAAATATATACTATTATGATATAAGTGAAATAAAGATACAGAAAACTTAGTGGGCATTTATGAAACAGTACAGTGCCTTACCTTATTTTCAGTAGACACTTAATCTCCTTGGAATAATAGCATTTCCATTTTACAAATGGGAAAACCAAATCAGAGAAATGACTGGTCCACAATCACAGAGATACTACAAAGTATCTAAGTGAAGATATGAACTCTAGTTTTTCTCTAGATCTCCTGCATATTATCTCTCATTAGAATGTAAGCTTTTCAAGGGTAGGTACAAAAGTTTTGACCTTTCCTTGTATTCCCCAGATTTTAGCACAGTGCCTTAATAAATGCTTGTAGGTTTAAAAAAAAAAATTCTTTTCTTCTATATCATCCTAGTGAAAAAGTCAAAAACAGAAAAGATTTCCTTCTCTTTCCTTAAAATCTTCTCCCCATCTTCCTGTCCATTACCTAATAATTCCTCAAATTCTCTTTCCTTTCTTCTATTCCTTATGCACCACCTTCACCTAAGAAACTGCTCCACTCCTGGTTTCCCTTCTTTCACAGAATGTAGACCTGGTAGGAACATCAATAACCCAGACTTTGAAAAAATCCCCGCAGTTCAACTTATCAACATTTTTGCAATCTTTACTTGAAGAAGTATCCCAATTCATTTTTGGAAAGTTCTAATTGTTAATATTTTCCTAACATCAAGCCTAACTTTTGTTTTTATAACTAGCATTTCATTAAGTGCCAAAGAGTGGTTCTGTCTTCTGAAGACAATTAGAATCAAGTGAATCCTATTTTCTACATAACTTTAATATAGGTTTTAAGGTTTAAAAAAGTTGTTTGAGTATCTTAAAAAGGATTCTATTTGCCAAAGCAGGTCAATAGGATACACCATCTTTAGGAAGATGTTATAAGATAAAATCCAGTATTCTAAAAAGAGAAAGTTTTGAATTGAGGGTTTATAACCAGAACTTCAAATGTCCATCTTTTTTCTCATTCTCATAACTCAAAATAAACATAATTCCTATGGTATTCATTTTCTATACACTGTTTGCACTTGTTTTCTTTATTTGATCATTAATCATGAACTTTATTTAAAAAATATTTTCCTTTCCTTTAATTGTAATATAGTGGGAGAGAAAAGCAATTTAGGAAAATTCTGAAGAGCCAGCCAACCTAAATTCAAACAACTTTACTAAAGGATAATCTTGCCCAACTTCCTTCCCTTTCTTCTCTACTTCTCTAGTTATAGTCCTAAGCCATAAAATGAGATGATTGAAATAGATAATTCTTTATGCCCATTACAAGTCTTCATACTACCTTTAAGGTTTCACTAGAATCTCAAAAATCACTTCTTATATCCTGAAGACAAAATTTATTCAGTGAAAATTCATTTTTAATGTTATAAGAATGAATAAAATAATGGTAATCAAGATGAATGTTCCTAAAATATGCTTTCATCATTTCTTTTTTACTTGGTCAAAAACTACCTATATCTCTACTTGACGTTTAGGGTTTTCTACAAGTTTACCTCACTTTACCTAACACTATATCCCATTGATGGAATAAAATCAGACACTTCCCATTTCTCCTCCATCCCAAATATTCCCCACAAAATTAAAACAAACAAAAACAAATTCCATTCCATGTAATGCTGTTTATCTAGCCTACAATTATTTTTCCCCTATTCCTTATCAAACAAATTAGTAAATCACTATCAATTGGATCAGTTTCACTTGTTAGCCTATCTATTCTCCAAAACTAGAGGGCAAACTCTGTGTCTCCATATTTCATGTTTCTATGTCCTCCAAAGAAAGTATAAAATGTAACTGGGCAGTCAGCAAAACAGTTGAAAGATCCACCATAACTAAAACATACCCTTAATAAAGGTTTTTGGAATTGAATAGAAATGCAGTATCCAAAATTACCCTGTTGAAACATATTTAAATAATCATGTGTGTACCTACTATGTATAAACCACTATAAGAAATATTGTAAGGTTGCCAGGATGAGAAATATCTGAGAATACCCAGATACACAAAATATTTAACCTTAAATTTTCCTATACAGGAATAAAGTACCAAAATGAGTGTCTAGGCAAAACATTGGCACAAGAGTCCGTCAAAAAACGGGACTCAAAGGCATATAGTGAATTAAAAGATGAAGATGGCATGGTTTAATACTCTACCTTACCAATCACTTGCTCTCCAATAAAAGATAGAAGTGTTATTTTTAGGTGGATAATGCTGAACCTGTTCCCAAGAAGACTTAAGTTCAACTCTGTTCAAAAACTTAATCATTTGTAACCATGGAGAAATTGCTCAACTTCTTTATGACTCAATTTGCTTATCTGTAAAATATAAAATGTCATGATCTCTAATGTCCCCTCCAATTCTAAATATGATTATGACCAAGACTATTCACAAAAGTAGTAAATTATCCTATAAATTTTATGCATATCTTCCCGAAAACCCTTCAAAGGACACACTAGAGGCAAATATTTAAACTCATGGGGTCAAGAGAACAGAGCGCTAGTCTTTTTTTTCTTCAGGCCTGAAAATGTGATCAGTACATCTTCTTTCCTAATTAGACATTTTAGATGATATCCTTTTTGCACAGAAATTATCATTATTAATAAGCTTTGTCCTGTTTGTGCCTTCCACTAAAATTTTATTCCATTGACTCATCTTGGGATACAGAAAATCCTGGGTTCTTAAAGGCTGAACCAGCAAAGTACAGATTTTCTTAATTTATCAAATAGGAAAAAAATCGAATATCACCTGAGTAACAACCGATTTATTATCTAAGAACAAACTCTCCAAGAATTCTGTTCTAAGAACAGAGAAACTCAAACCTTTAAGCTAGATAAATTGGGTAATGAATTCTTGGCCATAGCAAATCATGAAAACAAACAAAATCTCATTTTTGGCTATGAAAAATATTGTTTTACTTTAAAAATATTTTATAAGAAAATAATTTACTAAACAGAGCATTCCCAACTGGAAATTTAAATCATGTCTAACTAAAGCAATTCAATTACCTCCCCAAGCTCTTCGAAGTGGTTGGAAGTATAGCTCACATTTCTGAATTCTTATAATTCTACTTCCTAGTTTCAGCTCTCAACAATAAGTCTAATTATGCTAACATTTCAAGCTTCTTTGGCTCTATATCCTTACGTATTGTGTTAGTCAAATATTCTATTTCTTATATTATTATATGGCAATCTAACAAATTCATTTTTTTATTCCACATGGATATAAATGTATATCAGACACACATAACACATATATAATATGAAAAAAAGAACATATGTATACTTGAAAATTTAATCATAAGTTAAATTTACCTTAATAGCTGAACTCAAATAAAAACCTTGTCACTAGTCAAATTTCTTTCTTGTCAACTTCATGATTTATTAGTGTTTAACTGTCGATAAGAATTTCAGAGGAATAAGTCTTAACTGTCTTAGGGTTAGGTTGGTAGTGCAGTGGATGAGTTGCCACTAATGGACTAGAAGACTCACCTTCCCGAGTTGAAATACCATCTCAGACACTTATAAATTGTGTGACCCTGAGCAAGTTACCATGCTGGCCTCCGTTTCCTCATCTGTAAAATGAGTTGAAGAAGGAAATGGCAAACCACTCCAGTCTCTTTTCGAAGAAAACCCCAAATGGGGTCATGAAAAATTGGACTTCACTATCCAACAACTTAACTGCCTTATATGGCATCTTAATAGATAGTGACACAAAAGGATATGTCCACTGTTTATAGATTATCTAAATAGGCTCATAAAAGATCTAAGACTAAATAAGTAATATGGTCAGACCTCTTCTTTAGGAAAATCACTTTGGCAGTTGAATAAAGGATGGATTAGAATAGAAAGGAGACCTCTTAGAAATCTTTTGGATCATGATTCTATCTTCAGAATGTTTTTTAAAACCATAAAATATATAGGACTACAAAGGAAACCAATACTACTGCAATAAAGATGCAATTTCTTCTTGATTCAATATTACAACCCTAATTCTAAAAATCTATCCACAAAACTCTTACCTTAAGGGTCCATGAAATACAAATTAAGAACCTCTGAATTTAATAAATCTTGAATTACAAGACTTTCAAAAAATATTAAGTACCTACTGAAGAAGTTCTGAATAGTGGGTATGGTAATCAGGGAGAAACTAAAAATTATTCTTAAAGAAACTAAAAATTATTCCCTGAGATTAATCAGTTTAATTCCATGGTCCCACCCAATGGAGGTATCCAGTCAGAAATCCCTTATGGCCCATGCCAGGGTTACTGCCCTTTTGGGTTAGTCCACCATGGCACTCTGCCTTATGGTGTCTTTCCCCTTTTCCTATGTCACATGGTATCTCCCCTAATCCTATTGTGCTTCCCAACTCCTTACAACTTTTCCTTCTTACAACTATTTCTTCTGGGATGTTAAGTCTCTTTCAGGATTTAGGCTGTCAGCTAATAAAAGTGTGCCCTAACCTCATGGTGTGCTGCCTTTTTAATGGGTAATTGGGAGTTCCACTGAGGAACTTGTCTTTCATATGTTCTCCCACGCTTTCATATTTACCATTCCCAGTATCTACTGTATCCTTGCAATGCCTGAGAAATTGAGCAAGATAGAGATTAGAGAGTATTTAATAATTTATTAAATGGAAGAGATTTACTGGGACCAATGGATCCATGGTTTGGTCCCAGGGCTGAATGAGAATCCAGCAGCAAATGTCAGATACAAGATTCTTTTATAGGGTTTCAAGAAAGATGACATAATGGGGGAGGTACGTGGATGGGAATGACCTAATGGGGGGAAACACCAAGGATAACATAATGGGAGATACTGGAGAGGCTCCTGACATTCTAATGATATCTAAAATGGATAAAGACCTTTATCCCATCAAACATTAAGAGGGAATGAGTATAGCCTAAGGTCTAAAATATAAGACCTTCATCCTATCAAACATTAAGAGGGAATGGTTATAACCTGAAGTAGAGTAACTGAATAGGACAATTAGGTAAACTGGGTCAGGACATTAAAGGAGAACTGTGGCACAACATCCTTTCATTTTAGTCTGTGATCTATTATCCTAAATAAATCTACCTTTTGCCAAGGAGCATGGCCATTGTGAATTCTTCACATGATCGAATCCCAACTTTTGGTGGCTGCCATCATTTGGTTCCAAACCTCACACCACATCCACATCACCTACTATATGCCTGGTGCTAAACACTGAGGAACAATAGGCTTTGATGGTTTAAAATGAGTGTAAATATTGCTTTCTATTTTAGCCAGAAACTGTGAGGCTCTTTCTCACCCAGACAGCTATCTTTGTGATGGTAAATTAAGCCATTTTATGTCTCAATACTCACTTAACCCTAAGTGGCTGAATAGACTTTGAGACAAACTGGAACAGAGAAACACCTTAATTAAGAAAGGCCAAGGTCACCTACTGGGCCATATCCAATCCTCTTGATCTTTGTCTTGACACTGGACTTAAATAACTCTGGAAGCCTGTAAGGCTGAGCTCTGTCCAGTTCTGCCTTGCTTAACTACAATTCAAGAACAAGTCAAGAAGCCATCATCTTGTGATGTTTATTGGTTTTCTTCAAAAATGAAGGTTCCCAAATCAGTTATAATGGAGCAGTAATGAACTGAACCAGCTACATCCACAACTCTGGGTGATGACAAGAATCATTACATTGAATTCCCAATCCCTATATTTTTGCCCACCTGAATTTTTTATTTCGTTCACAGGCTAATTGTACAATATTTCAAAGTCCAATTGTTTTGTGCAGCAAAATAACGATTTGGACATGTATATTTATTTTGTATTTAATTTATACTTTAATATATTTAACATGTATTAGTCATCCTGCCATCTAAGGGAGGGGGTAAGAGGAAGGAGGGGGAAAACTGGAACAAAAGGTTTGTCAATTGTCAATGCTGTAAAATTACCCATGTATTGTAAATAAAAAGCTATTAACATTTTTTTAAAAATGAAGGTTCCACAACAAGAGGTCAAATTAAGAGGGAGCAAAAATTAAGAGACATCAGTTAGAAGCAAAACAAGATTGTAAGGGGGAAGTAGAGGAGAAAGATATGTAAGAAAACAGGATAAAGGGAAATATACAGATAGCAATCTTAACTGTGAATGTGAATGGGACTGACTCTCCCATAAAACAGACGAGATTAAGAAATCAGAATAAATTGTTTACAAGAAACACACTTGAAACAGAAAATATAGTTAAAATAAAGGGCTAGAGCAAAACTTATTATACTTCCACTTAAAATGACAAAGAAAGCAATCATAATCTCAGACAAAACAAAATAGACCTAATTATAATAGATAAGTAGGTTTTACATTTTGCTAAAAGGTACCAAAGATAGTGGTATTGAGATACAGTCTGATTTTCCCAATATCAGGCCACCAAAATGATGGGGTATGGAATATTGGATTCCAAGTGTATTGGATTATGGGCTGATATCAAAAGGAGTCTCAAAAGAATTTGCTATGCCAAAAGGTATAGCATCTAAATTCTTTTTTTTTAATTGAAGCTTTTTATTTTCAAAACATAAGTTGGATAATTTTTCAACAATGATCCTTGAAAAACCTTGTGTTTCAATTTTACCTTCCTTTCCCCCTCTTCCTTTCCCTAGATGACAAGTAATCCAATATATGTTAAACATGATAAAAACACATTAAATCCAATATAAATATACATATTAATACAATTACCTTTCTGCACAAGAAAAATCTGACCAAAAGTGAAGAAAAATGACAAATAAAGTAAAATAAAATTCAAGCAAACAACAAAAGAAATGTTACATGGCAATCCATGCTCAGTTTCCACAGTCCTCTTTCTGGGTATAGATCACTCTCATCATCACAAGATCACCGGAACTGGTCTGAATCATCTCATTGCTGAGAAGAGATACATCCATCAGAATTGATCCTTGCCTTTGCCAAATACAATGATCTCCTGGTTCTGCTCATTTCACTTAGTATCAGTTCATGTAAGTCTCTCCAGGCCTCTCTGAAATCATCCTGATGATTGTTTCTTATAGAACAATAATATTCCCTAACATTCATATATTATAATTTATTCAGCCATTCTCCAATTGATGGGTATCCATTCAGTTTCCAGTTTCTTATCACTACAAACATTTTTGCACATGTGGGTCCCTTTCCCTCCTTTTAAGATGGCTTTGGGATATAAGCCCAGTAGAAACACTGCTGGATCAAAAGGTATGCCCAGTTTGATAACCTTTTGGGCATAGTTCCAAATTGCTCTCCAAAATGGTTAGATCTGTTCACAATTCCATCAACAATGCATCAGTGTTCCAGTTTTCCCACATCCCCTCCAACATTCATCATTATCTTTTCCTGTCACCTTAGCCAATGTGAGAGGTATATAGTGGTATCTCAGAGTTGTCTTAATTTGCATTTCTCTAATCAATAGTGATTTGGAGCACCTTTTCATATGACTAGACACGTTTTCAATTTCTTCACCTGAAAATTGTTCATATCCTTTGACCATTTACCAATTGGAGAATGGCTTGAAGTCTTACAAATTTGAATCAATTCTCTATATATTTAGAAATGAGGCCTTTATCAGATCCTTTGGAAATAAAAATGTTTTCCCAGTTTGCTTCCCTTCTAATCTTGTCTGTATTAGCTTTGATATAAAAACTTAACTTAAAATAATCAAAATTATCTATTTTGTGATCAATAATGATCTCTAGTTCTTCTTTGGTCACAAATTCCTTTCTCCTCCACAAATCTGAGAGGTAAACTATCCTTATGTTCTTCTAATTTATTTATAATATCATTCTTTTTGTCTCAATCATGAACCTATTTCAACCTTATCTTGGTATACAGTGTTATCTGTGGAGTCATGCCTACTTTCTGCCATACTAATTTCCAAGTTTTCCCAGCAGTTTTTGTCAAATAGTGAGTTCTTATCTCAAAAACTGGGGTCTTTGGGTTTGTCAAATACCAGATTATTATAGTCATTGACTATTGTCCGGTGAATCTAATCTATTCCACTGATCAACTACTCTATTTCTTAGCCAGTACCAAATGGTTTTGATGACTGCTGCTTTATAATATAGTTCAAGGTCTGGAACAGCTGAGCTACCTTCACTGGCATTTTGTTTTTCATTAATTCCCTTGGAATTTTTGACTTTTTGTTATTCTGCATGAATTGCTATTACTTTTTCCTAGCTCTGTAAAATAATTCCTTGGGAGTTTGGTGTGGCACTGAATAGATTAATTTAGGTAGTATTCTGATTTTTATTATATTTGCTCAGCCCACCCATGATCACTTGACATTTTTCCAATTGATTACATATGACTTTATTTGTGTGGAAAGTGTTTTGTAGTTGTGTTCATATAGTTCCTGATTTTGCCTTGGCAGAGAATCTCAAATATTTTATATTATTGATGGTTATTTTAAATGGAATTTCTCTTTGTATCTCTTGATGCTGGACTTTGTTGATAATATATAAAAATGCTGATGATTTATATGGATTTTGTATCCTGAAACTTTGCTAAAGTTGTGAATTGCTTCTAGTAGTTTTTCAGTTGATTTTCAAGGGTACTCTAAGTATACCATCATATCATCTGCAAAGAGTGATATTTTGGTTTCCTCATTACCTAATCGAATTCCTTTAATCTATTTTTCTCCTATTATTGCCAAAGCTAACATTTCTAATACAATGTTGAATAGTAATGGTGATAGTGAGAAACACTGTTTTCACCCCTGATCTTATTGGGAATGGTTCTAATTTGTCCCCATTACATGAGTACCTAAATTCTTCTTTTTTTTTTTTTAATTATAGCTTTTTTATATACAAAACATATGTATGGGCAATTTTTCAACATTGACCCTTGCAAAACTTTCCGTTCCAACTTTTCCCCTTCTTCTACCCACTCTCTCCCCTAGATGGCAGGTAGTCCCATACATGTTAAATATGTTAAAGCATATGTTAAATACAATATATGTATATATAGTAATACAGTTATCTTATTGCACAGGAAAGATCAGATTTAGAAAGAAGATAAAAATAACCTGAGAAGAAAAAAACAAAAATGCAAGCAAACAATAACATAAAGAGTGGAAATAGTTATGTTGTGGTCCATACTCATTTTCCAGTGTTCTTTCTCTGGTATAGCTGGTTCTGTTCATTACAGATCAACTGGGACTGATTTGGATCCTCTCACTGTTGAAGAGAGCCAAGTTCATCAGAATTGATGATCATGTAGTATGGTTGTTGAACTATATAATGATCTCCTGGCCCTGCTGGTTTCACTCAGGATCAGTTCGTGTTAAGTCTCTCCAGGCCTTTCTGAAATCATCCTGTTGGTCATTTCTTACAGAACAATAATACTCCATAACATTCATATACCACAATTTATTCAACCATTCTCCAATTGGTGGGCATCCCTTCAATTTCCAGTTTTTAGCCACTACAGAAAGGGCTGCCACAAACGTTTTTGCACATGCAGGTTCCTTTCTCTTCTTTAATATTTCTTTGAGATATAAGCCCAGTAGTAACACTGTTGGATCAAAGGATATGCACAGTTTGATAACTTTTTGAGTATAGTTCCAAATGAGTACTTAAATTCTTAAAGCAAAAGTTAAATGAGTTATAGGAAGAAATGAAGGGTAAAAGTGTAATATAAGAAATCTTCATTGACCTCCTCTAAGACCCAGATAAATTGAAAAAAAAAAAAATCGAAAAAAAAAAAAAAAACAGGAAGAAAATAAGGACCTAAATAGAATTTTAAAATAATTTTTGATGGATTGCTGAAAACTACTGAAAAATAGAAAGTGTGTGGATCAGAAATGGTGACGGTTAACCATTTAATAAAAAAAGCTGGAGAAAACTCTAGAAGCAAAGCAAAATTTATTATACATTCTCTTGAGAAGGGCACCCCACCCTGTCAAGCAGAAGATTGAAGGGAGGAAGCACCTTCTGGGGCAGGGTTAACACTCTTAATCCCTACCACAAATACCCCCTCTCCCACTACTGACCCTCATCCTCATTGGCTGAGGATCTTACATTCTAAATGTGGGAACTACCCAAGAAATTGAATTTGACCTATAAGTACATAGTTATCCATATTTGACTGAAATAGGGAAAAAATGATGTCATGGGAGGATAGCAGGAAGGGGAATTAAGTATGCCCTTGGATCAATGCTCAAAGTCCTTCAGGCCTACTAAAACTCTGAAGTAGATGAAGCCTTAGTCGAATTTCACAACTGTCTGGAAAGATCTCACCTTATCTAGTTCAAAAGGAATATGCCCATTCAGAAAAAATGGCAATGTATTAGAAAATTAAAAAATCATAAGAGTCGCTTTTATTGACCATAATAGTATAAAAATTTTGTTCAATAAAAGGTTTTTGAAACAAAGATTAAAAACTGGAAGTTAAATAACCCCTAAACACTAAAATAGAAACTGAACATCAGAGATTAACAAAACTAAAAGAAAAACTACTGAATAAAGAAAATTTTAAATAACTAAAAGCTAAACCATTAGTTAATTTGGTTTTAAGAAATGAAAATAAAATTATTACATGTTTATATATACACACACACACATATATATATAGTATATGGTATATATGTATCACCCAAGAGCACACCTGCTTCTCATGAGAATCGCTGAATAAAGGATTCTTCTCTCACTCTAAAAGAATTGTAATAACAATACTCTAAAAGGTTGTTATGCTACTCCTGGATTAGCTTGCAACTGGGGAAGCAATGTGCAAAAGGCAGCTTATCCCAGGTTTCTCTTAACCCTTAATACCAGGTTAGAGTACAAATTCAATTATAAAATGTCTTGAACAAGCATGATATGGTGGAATGAATGCTGAATTTGATTAATACCTTTGTGAACTTGAATGCGTCATTTAAGCTCTATGACTCTTGGCTTTCTATATAATTGTAGAAGTATAAAAAGAGGGCGTTTGACTTGCTAACTTTAGAGGCCCCCTTCACCTCTATATTGATTTTTTTTTTGAAACTCCTCTCTATTCTAATTCTCCAGTCTGATAACTTAATCTTAAGAGTGCTTGTTTTTCATCTGTTTACTCCCACTAATTCCCACTTTCCCCCATGCTCTTTGTCTTTTTATTTTCTCAATGAGTGATTTTATCAGTATGTAATAGGTTGTTATTACTGTGTAAATAATTCTCAGATCTGTATCCAGCAGATATCTGTATCTATCTCTGTAATCAGACATCTCTAACTTCCTTTTGGAAGAAAGGAATGGAACACACACACACACACACACACACACTCCCAAACCCTCTCTTTGCCAACGTTTTCTATTATTATTGAGGATCCCTAGCATCTTTCCTGTCACACTAAAAACATATTTAGTCCCTTTTCAGATGTCATGTCGACCTTCAAAACATTTTGTCTCTTTCCATTTATACACTCACAGTCCTTTTTCAGGCCTTCATCACCTCTTGCCTACAAGACTGCAATAATCTAAGTTGTCTAATGTCTTCCCAGTCGTGTTTAGTCTCTATTTTAGCTACCAAGGTGATTATTTAAAAATATAGATCTGCCGTCCTCCTCTCATTGGTCATTAATGGCTCTGTATTGCCTTCAGGTTCAAATAGAAAGTCTGTTTGAGCTTTATTAATTAAGTTCTTTATAATTTGACTTCTTCCTAGTCATTTTATACAGTAGTCTACAAAGTCTGTGACCCAGGTATACTGGCTTACTTGTTGTTAATCCCACTCTATTGTGTGCCAGGGATGCTGTACCTCTTTAGGTCTTAACAAATTTCCTAGCTTTTTTTTTTTTTTTTAATGACTCAGATCATAGTCCATCTTCAGCCGGTCTAGAGTTTTGTTTTCGTTGCCTTTTTTTTTTTTTGGGGGGGGGGGAGGGAGCGGTGGCAGCTAGGCAATTGGGGTAAAGTGATTTGCTCAGGGTCACACAGCTAGGAAGTGTTAAGTACTTGAGAACAGATTTGAACCCACGTCCTTCTGACTTCAGGGCTGGTGCTCTATCCACTGCACTACCTACCTGCCCCTTTCATGCTTTTTCAATGGACTTTCTCTCAGCCAGGGAGATGGAGAATTTGAAACTGAAAAATTTTTTTTAAAAGAACTTCTGTTCTCGATTGTCATTACCTTGCCCCACACATCAGGTACTAAGATATTAAGAGTTCAAAGTGGTGGTTCCATTATAATTACAAAAGAGAACAGAGTATATAGAATTGTCACCCAAACTGTTCAATTTCTTAGCTATATCCACTTTCATCTAAAAATGCTCTCAAAATGATCTGGATTTAAAGTAAAGTCAGTCAGCAAACATTTATTAAGCATTTATTGTGTGCAAGACATCCTGCCAAATACAAGGAGAAAAAGAAATGCAAAGGAAAAAAACAACTAATCCCTGTCCTCAAGCAGAAACAAGAGAATAATTTACACAGTAAATTAACACTCTAATGGAGAGAAATAATCAAAGTATATGCAAGATAGTCAGATAACAGAAAGGACTCTGAAAGGCCTCCAGTGAAGGTGGACTATGACCCGAGTCATTTAAAAAAAAAAAAAAAAAAAAAAAAGAATTCAACATTCATTCCACTATATCATGCTTGTTCAAGACATTTTATAAATGAATTTGTATTCTAACCTGGTATTATTCCTGGCTGCCATGTCACTTCACCTCCGGGCTTTTTAGGTCTCAAGATTGTGCTAATTATTTGCAATGATATATCATATTGATATGTTCAAAGCACTAATTCCTAGTTCCAAATGGTGTGTTTGGGGTTTATCATCAGATGATGAGAATGATACAAGTTCTAAATTTTAGAGTTCAGTCATGTGAAGAATTCACAGTGACCGTTCCTTTTAGGTTTATTTAGAGGAGGTTACAGTCAAAATGAAGAAGTAAAACAGACACCAGGAATAATAAATATGAAATAGAATTTGGAGAACTTATAGTTTAGAAACCAGATTGGTAACAATGAAAAAGATTCACTAGTGAAACTCACAATTAAGCAGGAGAAATGGAGATAGGAGTATGCTTTTAATTGACTGGCTAAATCCATACTACAGCCCCCTAAAAGAGTTAAGTTAGCTATAGAGTCTTTCTCCTTTGGTGGGGGGATGAGAGGAAAACACACCATGAGATAGAACGCTGTGGGAGGCTGATCCAAAAAAAGATTCTGCAAAGATAGTATGAACCTTGAACATATTTATGGGGGAAATGTAATCTCAGGGGTTTGCCATAACTTATATTTCTGGCTGGAGACAGCAAGATGGGACTATCTACAACCTTCATAGAGGGTGGGTCTATAAGATTAAACTGTTCCCATCAGTGTCCTTTCCTGCTTGCTTCAGGAAGTAATTTATCAGTACTTCAGGCTCTCTCTGCCAACCCCACCTAGGAATCCAGGATCTCATCAATATCATATGATAGTGATATGACAGGAAATAGATCAGTGTCTTTACTCTTGTTCATTTTTCCACTTCAAAATGATTCTCACAAATAATTAAGAAAACAAGTGATATACCACAGGAAGGAAGAATATCACCAACAGACCAGAATTCTAACAGAAAAAATTGTCAAATGTCCAGGACTCAAAATATTACTTATCCAAGAAACATCAAATTTAATCTCTAAATTTTAGGACTTCTCTATAAGAACCAACACAACAGAAGAAGTCAGAAATATTAACTATATATATATATATTGAACGAGATATGGTGAGATCTTTCAAGCTAGTTGTGAAAATCCAGAAAGGCTTCATCTATTTCAAAGTTTGAGTAGGCCTGAAGGACTTTAAGCATTAAGTCAAGGGCATACTTAAAGTGTCTCCTCCCTGCTATTCTCCTAAGGGCATACTTAAAGTCTCCTCCCTGTTATCCCCCTAAGGGCATATTTAAGTCCCCTTCTTGTTATCCTCCCCATTTCAACCAAATATGAGCAACTATGTACTTATTAGTCAAGTTCAATTTCTTGTGTAGTTCCGGCGTTTAGAATGTAAGATTCTCAGCCAGTAAGGATGAGGGTCAGTGATGGGAGGGGGAATTTGCGTTAGGGATTAAAAGCGCTGACCCTGCCCCCTATGGTGCTTCCTCCCTTCCATCATCTGCTCTCTGGGTGGGAAAATGTATAATATCTGTCAATAAAAAGTTACTAAAAAAAAAAAGAGAGAGAACGTATACTTTGCTTTGCTTCTAGAGATGTCTCCAGTCTTTTTTTATTAAATGGTTTCTGATCCACACAATATGTAATATATATAACTATATATTAACTATAAGTTAAATACAGACCTCAGGCCTAGAAGTCTGCATAATTTTTCCCAAAGAACAAAAGGTCAAGAATTTCAAAGGAATTAATGAAGAGAAAAGCAAATGAAGGTGGCCTAGCTGTACCAGATCTAAAACTATATTATAAAACAGTGATCATCAAAACTATTTGGTACTGGCTAAGAAATAGAGAAGTTGATCAGTGGAATAGGTTAGGTTCACAGAACAAAACAGTCAATGACTATAGCAATCTAGTATTTGACAAATCCAAAGGCCCCAGCTTTTGGGATAAGAATTAACTATTTGACAAAAAGTGCTGGGAAAATTGGAAACTAGTATAGCAGAAAGTAGACATGGACCCACAGATAACACTGTATGTACCAAGATAAGGTCAAAATGGGTTCATGATCGAGACAAAAAGAATGATATTATAAACAAATTAGAAGAACATATACCTCTAAGATATGTGGAAGAGAAAGGAATTTGTGACCAAAGAACTTAGAGATCATTATTGATCACAAAATAGGTAATTTTGATTAAGTTAAAAAGATTTTGTACAAACAAAACTAATACAGGCAAGATTAGAAGGGAAGCAAACTGGGAAAACATTTTTGCTTCCAAAGGATCTGATAAAAGCCTCATTTCTAAAATATAAAGAGAATTGACTCAAATTTATAATAGTTCAACCATTCTCCAATTGATAAATGGTCAAAGCATGTGAACAGACAATTTTCAGATGAAGAAATTGAAACTATTTGTAGCCACATGAAACAGTGCTCCAAATCATTATTGATTAGAGAAATGCAAATTAAGGCAACTCTGAGATACCACAACACACTTCTCAGATTGGCTAAGATGACAGTAAAAGATAATGACGAATGTTGGAGGGGATGTGGGAAAACTGTGACACTGATACATTGTTGGTGGAACTATGACCGGATCCAACCATTCTGGAGAGCAGCTTGGAACTAGGTTCAAAAAGTTTTCAAACTATGCACACCCTTTGATCCAGCAGTGTTTATATTGGGATTATATCTCAAAAAGATCTTTAAGGAGGGAAAGGGACACATATGTGCAAAAATGTTTGTGGCAGCCCCTTTTGTAGTGGCAAGAAAGTGGAAACCGAGTGGATGACCATCAACTGGAGAATGGTTGAATAAATTATGGTATATGAATGTTATGGAATACTACTGTTCTGTAAAAAATAACCAGCAGGATGATTTCAGAGAGGCTTGGAGAGACCTACATGAATTGATGCTAAGTGAAATGAGCAGAGGTAGATCATTATACACATCAACAACAAGACCATAAGAAGTCAATTCTGATGGACGTGGCTCTCTTCAACATTGAGATGATTCAAACCCATTTCACTTGTTCAGTGATGAAGAGAGCCATCTACATCCAGAGAGAGAACCATGGCAACAGAGTGTGGAACACAACATAGCATTCTCACTCTCTCTGTTGTTATTTGCTTGCATTTTGTTTTCTCAGTTTTTCTTTTTCTTCCTTCTAGATCTGATTTTTCTTGTTCAGCAAGATAACTGTATAAATATATATACATAATGTACAAATATGTTAACATTTATTTAACATGTATGGAACTACCTGCCAGCTAGGGACAGGGTGGAGGGAAGGAGGGGAAAATTTAGAATAAAAAGTTTTGCAAGGGTCAATGTTGGAAAAATTACCCATGCTTTGTAAATTAAAAAAAAATTTCCCAAAGAGATAAAAAAGAGAAAAGGACACCCCCCCCCCCCCCCAGCAAAAATGTTTGTAGCGGCCCTTTTTGTTGTGGCAAAGAACTAGAAACTGAGTGGTTGTTCATTGGAGAATGACTGAATAAGTTATGGTACATGAATGTTAAGGAATATTATTTTTCTATAAGAAATGATAAGCAGGATGATTTCAGAAAGGCTTGGAGAGCCTTATATGAACTGATGCTAAGTGAATTGAGTAGAACCAAGAGAACAATGTACATAGCAACAGCAATATTATGACTAATATGGAAACTATTAATATGATTATATGTACAGAATCTATATCAGACTGTTTATGTTCTTGGGGTGAGGGCAGGCAGAGGACAGAAAAATTTTTTTGCAATTCAAAATCTTATAAAACTGAATGTTGAAAACTATCTACATGTAATTGGAAAAAAATAAAATACTATGGAGGGGAAGGTATTATTGAACTGAACTGTCATTCACAACTTCATACTAAGATTTATTTTGTTAAAGCCAATAGTCATTTTCCCATCTTCATCCCTAAGAACTTTCTCTACCATCTGATACCCCTTGCCTAATCCCATCTCAATTTCCATACACATATGTCCCTTGGTTTTCCTATGCTCTGTCTCTTGGCAGAATTATAGCCCACATCCCATGCTGTGTATTGATATAAGCTGGGACTCAATCCAAGACATTGTTTTCTACCTACATACTTTCTCAGTGAAGTCATCACTTCTTATGAGTTCAACTATCATCTCTTTTAATTTATCTATGCAAATGAATTCTATATCAATTTTTTTTCATTCAGCTGAGTTCTAAACCTACATTATCAACTACAAGCCAGACCTTCTCTTCCATTTAGACATTTTATTAAACATCCTCCAAGACAGCAAAATTGTCTTGTATTATGCTTTGCTTGATATTATCTTTTTTTTTCCCTAAATCTTTTGATTTCCATGATTCTAACATTGTAGGGAAGACACGTTCATTAGGCTACATTTTATTCTACCAAAACAAATGCTTTTTTTTTTTTTAACAAAATAAATCAACAGAAAATAAGCAGAGAGATCTTGTATTTTCTGAATCTCAAATGTAATTGTGAAAATGGTTTGCAAAACCTCCAGGTCACTTCTCTACTGAGAATATTCTTGACAAATTAGAAGAACATAGGATAGTTTGTAATGCTGGAGAAACTGAACAAGATGGAGATTAGAGAGTATTTAATAATTTATTCAATGGAGAGATATACTGGGATCAAATGGATACATGGTTTGGTCCCAGGGCTGAATGACACTATGGGCTCCAAGAATCCAGCCATCAATTAGAGTTCTCAATGACATATATACATGTGGCTCAGAGGCAGGGGTAGAGTCAGAGTGCTTAGAGAGGGAACAGGACTCTGACAGAGGGGTGAACCACTGGAGCTGAGATGACCTAATCAGGGGAGGCATCTGGGACATCTGGAGAGGCATCTTGATAAAACAGTACCTGATATTCTAAAAGCTTGGGATGGGGAAAAGCAAACATAAGATCTTTTATCCTTATCAAGTATTCTGATAAAGAGGGAGGGGAGGTTTTGCAGAACTGAGAAGCAGGATAACCAGGCAGGACAATAAAAAAGAACTGTGGCATAACAGTTTACCTCTCAGATGTGAAGGAAGAATTTGTGACCAAAAAAGAGTTAGAGATCATTACTGAACACAAAAGATAATTTGGATAAAGTTAAAAAGTTTTTGTACAAACAAAGCTAATGCAGACAAGATTAGAAGGGAAGCAATAAATTGGGAAACACTTTTACATTCAAGGATTCTGATCAAGGCCTCATTTCTAAAATGTACAGAGAACTGACTCAAATTTATAAGAATTCAAGCCATTCACCAATTGGTAAATTGATAAAAATCAAAGGATATGAAAAGACAATTTTCAGATGAAGAAATTGAAACCATGTTTAGTCATATGAAAAAGAGAAATGCAAATTAAGACAACTCTGAGATACTACACACCTCTCAGATTTGCCAAGATGACAGGAAAAGATAATGATGAAATGTTGGAGGGGATGTGGGAAAACTGGAACATTAATGAATTGTTGCTGGAATTGTGAACAGATCTAACGATTCTGGACAGCATTTTGGAACTATGCCCACAGAGTTATCAAACTGTGCATATCTTTTTGATCCAGCAGTGTTTCTACTGGGCTTATATCCCAAAGAGATCTTGAGGGAAAGAGACCCACATGTGCAAAAATGTTTGTGGCAGCCCTTTTTGTAATGGCAAGAAACTGGAAATTGAGTAGATACAATGGCTGAATAAATTATAGAACAATAATATTCTATAACATTCATATACCAATAAATTATGGTATATGAATGTTATAGAATATTATTGTTCTATAAGAAACAATCAGCAGGATGATTTCAGAGAGGCCTCAAGAGACTTACATGAACTGGTGCTAAGTGAAATGAGTAGAACTAGGAGATCATTGTACTCTGCAATAACAAGGTTATATGATGACCAATTCTGATGGATGTGCCTCTTCTCAACAATGATGTTGTGCCACAGTTCCCTTTTAATGTCCTGACATAGTTTTCCAATTGTCCTATTTAGTTACTCTCCTCGGGTTATAACTTTTCCCTCTTAAATGGTCCATGAGATAAAGGTTTTATATCTTTAGGCTATAGTCATTCCTTCTTAATGTTTGACAGCATAAAGGTTTATCCATTTTAGATATCATTAGAATATCAGGAGCCTCTCCAGTACATCCCTCCATTGTGTCATCCTAGGTGCCTCCCCCCTTATGTCATGTTCTTGTTATTCTATAAAAATCTTGCTGTCCCAATACTAAGTGCTAGATTCTTTGAGAAGATAGTCTCCTTCAGCCCTGGGGCCAACCATGGATCCATTTGGTCCTAGTATATCTCTCTCCATTTAATAAATTATTAAATTGTTCTCTAATCTCTATCTTGCTCAGTTTTTCTCCTGCATTACAATGAGATGATTCAGACCAGTTCCAATAGACTTATGATGGAGAGAGTGATCTACACCCAGAGAGAGGACTGTGGAAACTGAAGGTAGATCACAACATAGCATTTTCACTCTTTTTGTTGTAGTTTGCTTGAATTTTATTTTCTTTCTCATTTTTCTTTTTACTTTTTGATCTGATTTTCTTGTACAGCAAGATAATTGTATAAATATGCATGCCTATAGTAAATCTATAGTAGATCTAATATACATTTTTACCATGTTTAACATATAGTGGATTACATGCCATCTCGGGGAAGGGGGAGGGAAATAGGAAGACAAGATTTTTCAAGGGTCAATGTTGAAAAATTATCCTTGCATATGTTGAAAAACCATTTCTCACAGCTAAAACATAGTATTTGTCAAAATAATACTATCTCGAAAAACTCCAGAGATAGGTGGCACAGTGTATTGAACATAAGCCCTGAAGTCAGGAGTTCAAATGTGTCCTCAAAACACTTCCTGTGTGACCTAGGCTAATCACTTAACCCTAATTGCCTCAGCCAAAAAAAAAGTAAAGAGGATTTAGGACCAGGAATACCTAAAAAAAAATTGCAAAATTAAGATTCATAGAACAAGAAGCTTTAGAAAATTAAGTTAATTTAGAAATCAGAATAAACAGTGCTAGGATCAAAAAAACGAAGATCAGTTGCTGGAATACCCAGAAAATGAAGCTTAGGTTCATGGGCCTTACTTTTCTCATTATGAACCTATTATGTCAACAAAGAGTTCACTCGCTATAGACAATGTACTATAATTCTTTCCCTAAATTTGGAGGGATTGCATTTAGTGCTTCATGACTGGCTTTGGATCTTCCCCATTTACTGATGCTCACCCCTCTTTTCTCCATTCCTATCTTCATATTCGCTCTCTAAAATTCATTTCAACTAAAAGATTCTTTGATTTCAAGTGTGAAGTAGAAGAAAAGAAAATAGTTACTTGATCAGTTTTCATTGTTAATCTCAGATGGACAATCATGGTATCCTTGCTCTTCAATTCAAAAACTGTAGTTGTCATCTTGATGTGGGTGTGGTCCACTTAAAAATTGGCTTATTCCTTTCTTTCTGATTCCCAATCCCTCCTAGTTAATGTAATTATCAATCAAGGACCTTTTGATTCACACATCCTGGTCCCTTTGAATTCTGATAGAAGATCAGGACCTGTCAGAGCCCTACCTGGATCTGTGCCAACTTGGGCTACACCCACAGGCCCCTCTAGCTAAATCTCCTATTATAAAAGGAGCCCGGCTGGGCCCCCTCTTTGCAGAGATCCAAAATATGCCAATCTTACGCCTGGACCCTCTGTCCATCAGAACCCTTCTTATCTCTACCTTCGCCTATTTCCTTAACTATACTTTAACCTTACTTCCAAACCTCATAACAAACCTCCTTTATCAATCTAGCTTTTTGGGCCAATAAGTGCTTTTATTGGGGACTTGCACCGCCACTAGACTTCATTTAACTTAGTATCCTTGCACCAAACCGAAGGGGATTGCAGGGGAGCTCTGACTCCCTGTACCCTGAACCTGCCACCAGACCTCAATTAAACCCCAATTTCATTTAGGTACCCCATGTCTATCCCTCATCAATCTACTTGGTTTTAATGTTTCTAGCATTATCATTCTGCATGTATCTCTGTAAATATGACATTCCTGTACTTAGAGCCTATGTCAGTCTATAATGATGGACCATTCAACTGGAAGCTCTAAAAGGGCAACTTTACTCCTAAAATTAACCAAATCACCAAAAAAAAGGAAAAAAAAATAGACAATGTAGTCCAAGAAAAAAAAAGTTGGTACTTCTGTAAGTCTTTTCTCATCTCTAAGAAATTATGAAATTATATTGCAGATGCCATACATCTGCAGCTTTCATTAAAATTAATTCATTTAGAAAAAATTATAGCTCTCCAGAAATAACTGTTGTGAAAACAAAAGGCATCAAAATTTACTTCAAAAGAATTTTTTAAAAGAATTCAAAATATCCTAAAGACATCAAAAGAGAAAAATGACCCATATGTACAAAATTATTTGTAATTATAGTAGCAGTTTTTGTGGTAGCAAAGAAGTAGAAATTATTATGCTCACCAATTGAGCAATAGTTAAATTAATTATAATACATAAAGATAATGAAATACTGGTAGTAGAACAAATGATGCAGGTGATAGTTTCAGAGGAAGCTTTGATGAGATTTACATAAACTGATTAGAGTTTTAAGTGAGAACAATTTACAGAATAAAAACAAGATTGAAAAGACAAAACAAAACTTTGAATGATTTGAGCTCTGATTAGAAAAGTACTCCTTAGAAGTCATGCTACTCACCTCCAGAGAGAGAAATAAATGATGGACTTAGAATGCATACTGCAACATAAATACATATGTGTGTGTGTGTATACATACATACATATATATTTTAACATGGACAATTTTGATTACATAAAGTCAAAGTTTTTTTAAAGAAAAAATTAATGCTGCTAAAATTATCAGGGAAACAATTAACTTGAGAAAAAAAATCTTTGCAAGTTTTTCTATTAAAGGTCTCATTTACAAGATATAAAAGAAATTTTTATTCACATTTATATAAATAGAAGCCATTCCTGAATTAATAAATGGTCAAAGAATATGAACAAAGAATTCTCAAAGAAAAAATCTAAGCTAATCAACAGCTATATATTTTCAAATGGTCCAATTCCCTAAAGAATGCAAATTAAAGCAAATACAATTTGGC
This sequence comes from Antechinus flavipes, assembly GCF_016432865.1. Classification (NCBI taxonomy): domain Eukaryota; kingdom Metazoa; phylum Chordata; class Mammalia; order Dasyuromorphia; family Dasyuridae; genus Antechinus; species Antechinus flavipes. Next base: position 226,261,445 of record NC_067399.1, on the reverse strand, counting down.
AAAAATGACAAAAAAGGAGAAGCTGCAGAAAACTGACATATCAATGCACTGTTGGTGATACTGTAAATTGGTACAGCTACCTTAAAAAAAAATTTGGAATTACATCTCTAAAGTCACTAAATTTTGCATACCTATTATTACCCACTGCGCCCACTATTAGTTCTATGCCAGAACGACATCAAAGAAAGAGGAAAAGGACCCATATGTACAAAAATATTTAAAACAATCTAAGGGAGTATATATCAATTGGGAAATGGCTGAACAAATCACTGTATCTCTTATACTATAAAATTGGCTATTTAAACTCTTAAAAAATAAACCTTGATCATTGCAAATCACAAGTTCAAAGGATCAATGTTGAATCATGCAACTCACCACAAACGAGGTAATGAATTCAAGACAAGAGAGAAACATATTTCTGGATAGGGCCAATTGTATACTTATCACACTCTTACAGGTGGTATTCCATTACTAAACACTGGTCCTAGAGTCAAGAGTACCCGAGTTCAAATCCAACACATTGTAAGACCCTGGACAAGTCATTTAATGTTTGTCTTTTCAAGTGTAACATAAGAATAATAGTACCAACATCCCAAGTTGATAGTGAGGACAAGATAAAGTAATATTTGTAAACATGCAAGTGCTATTAATTTTTTTTAATGCAATGTCTTTTATTATTACACATGCTTTTTTTTTTTAAACTTTTTATTTAAAAGTTATATGCATGGGTAATTTTACAGCACTGACAATTGCCAAACCTTTTGTTCCAATTTTTCCCCTCCTTCCCCCCATCCCATCCCCCAAATGGCAGGTTGACTAATACATATTAAATATGTTAAAGTATACATGTCCAAACAGTTATTTTGCTGTACAAAAAGAATCAAACTTTGAAATAGTGTACTATTAGCCTGTGAAGGAAATCAAAAATGCAGGCAGACAAAAATATAGGGATTGGGAATTCTATGTAATGGTTCATAGTCATCTCCCAGAGTTCTTTCGCTGGGTGTAGCTGGTTCAATTCATTACTGCGCAAGTGCTATTTAAATGCTGACTATTATGTTTTGTTTTTGGTTTCTAAGGAAAGAATAAAAAAAGAAAAAGTGCTGAATTTAAAAAAAAAAAAAAGGAACAAAATATATTTATTTAACTCAAAAAGCAAGTTTAGACTGAGTTTAATTTTCCTTGAATTGAACATGTATGATCTAAGCCAAGGCACCAAAAGAAAGCAAGATTTAAAAAAGAAAACCAACAGAAAGTTATCCTTAGCAACACGGCAAAAAGATTTCTCAAGAAATGGAGTACACAGTATGCACTCAAGACCACCAACCAATATTTATGCCTTAAAAAGGAAATTTGTAAACAGATCAAATGTTATAATGTGCACTTTGCAAATATTAATGTATTGTAAATGTGAGCCATTACATTCATTTACCCACAATCAATTACCCAATAAACATAGTATCATGGCAAGTTAGAGTGAGGATTTAGAAAGATACATATGATATGATTCTTGTTTAAATTTACAATAAGAGACAGCTAGGTGGTATAGTGGATAGAGCACCAGCCCTGAAGTCAGGAGGACCTGAATTCAAATCTGACCTCAGACACTTAGACACTTCCTAGCTGTTTGACCCTGGGCAAGTCACTTAACCCCAATTGCCTCAGCAAAAAAAAAAAAAGAAAGAAAAAAGAAATGGAACATATATTACAAATATGAAATATATTTACCCAAATATATCATATATAGTTTATATTACTTTCCATCAGCAGACTTTTATACAATTATATAAGATGATTGCAGGCATAGTGTGTTTGGTCTTTCTCAAATTAATTTGGTCACAAGGCATTTTTGAAGCTTTAAATTTAATCAAAGGAATTCAAATACTGACTGGAAGAATATGGAGAAATAGAATATCCCCAAGGGATAAGAGATTTTTGAAACAAAATTTTAAAATATATATATTTTTATGACATGAAGGGAAGGAAGGAAAGGTAACAGAGATTAGATATAAGAAGCCTGACACTATCCTGTAAAAACAATGCCAGGACCAACAACCTGCACCATTGTGCCATAATAAGCTCAAAATGTAGAACAAATTCAAACTAAAAAACAAAAACAAAAACAAACAAAAACCACATGATAAGAAAATTTAGAAGACAAACAGTAACTTTCAATAGCCATGTCTAGGAAAAGAATTTTTAACCAGGGACAGACAAGAATACAAAGGACACATTACTATCAAAAATTCTTGATAGCTGACTAGTGAAACAGGGATGATGTGTTGGTTTTCCCTAATGTTCTTTAGTGCCATCTAGACACTGTGCTGATCACTAGTCCCATGAAGACTTCAACTTCAGAGTGCATTTTCAACAGGAAACAATTACATTAGATGCTATGCAGAAATACCCAAATCCTATGAATCCAAGTGTGATTGAAGTTGATGTGTTAACCAAGATCTCATCCGAAAATTGCATAGCCATAGACAGCTGGGCACAGAGTCTTCTATAATTGCCTTCTATTGTAAAATTGCTTATCAGTGCAGTATGAACCAGAACATTCTGTAGTGATCTCAGAGAAAACAATGGAGCTTAAATCCACTAATAATGCATTTACAAATATGGTAGATTAAAGATTTAAAAAACCACATCCTTAAGAATCAGGAAAGACCATTTTGACTCAAGAAGCCATAAGGAGTGAAACAGTAAGTAAGTAGGACAACTAATAGAAAGTACAATATCATCTAATGTTAATGAAGACATGAAGTGACAGAGTGAGTAATTAAATAATTTAAATACCGAGATTGAAAAGTTGGCTACTTCAGCAAGAAGCATAAAGACACCTATGGCCAAAGCAGCATTTGTAAAGAATGGATAATGGCTTTTTGTACAAAACATTAATAGGTTTACCAGGATCTCTCCTGGCTGGTATCATATTCATTTATTTATTCATATTTGGTATTTTAAGTAATTTTCAATTAGCTTGGAAAAAGTCTGCAATTTTTGATGGAAAAAAGGGGAAGATACAGCCCTTCCCAATATAAAAAATCAATTAGAATATTACCTGAAAATATCTTGTAATATCAATTTCCCAATTTTTGAAAGTTTAAGGATATTTCAAATGGATACCTTGACCAGAAACTGGCATATACTGAATCCCCATAAGGCTGAATTTTATAGCAAGTAATTCGTAAGACTTTACCCAGTTTTGGACCAAGTCCAAAATGAAGCAGAACTATCTTTTCAAGCATGATTGCCCAACCAGTTTTCATGCTGTAATAACTTTCTTTAGAAAGAAATAAGCATACTACTCGAAATCCAAATACAAGTCTTTTATTTGTACAAAAGTAACTAGCTTTGAAAAATTAACTGGAATTCTCAATTGGCACATAAGTAAAATTTTTGTAGTAAATACTATCATTAAGGTGATATAATTCCCAATGTAAGTCTGATTGTATTATATTACAAAGTACTATATTGATTTGCCAAAATTTTATGATATAATACAGACATGATCTATACTGATTTTGCATATGCAAAAAATACATAAGATTTAGGATGCTGAATTGTAGGCATATAATGTTCATTTTGAAATCTGAAGAAGAATCAAAATAAGTTATTACTTGAATTTAAGATTATCATTAAAATTTAAATTAACTATTTGCGTCTTTTAAGCATTTTACATAATGCTTAATTAACTTACATAAAAATTGTCATGTGACAGAATACATCAGTACACTGCTATAGCATGACATATCAAATTATTTAACTACATAATAGTTAATTGAATATATTGTAGTAATTCATCACTAAGAAGTTTTTTTTCCCCCTACAATGCACTTGATTTAATTTCCAATATGATTTGAGTAAATGAATGTAATGGTTCAACATTTATAATTCTTTAATCTGATTTCAATTTGATTCCAATCAAATTGCTAATCTGATCCAATTTGATTCCTAGGTTCTTAATCTCTCTTTATAATCCTATGGTGTCATTTGCCAAAAGAAGGAACTTAAATCACTAAGGGAAATTGCATTGAAGCTTTTATTCATGATAAATCCTAAAGAACCAACTGGAATACTGAAAAATTATACCAGAAAATGTTATATTTGTTTAATATTTCAAAGCAGATAACTGCTAAACAGTATTTTGTGATTTTTGCAATTATTTCTAAAATGCCAAAGATGTTTATAGACTATTTTAAAAGGCAGTTAGTTAGATACTGCTTTTAAACTATGCTTAATGTAAGTTGAATTTCTGTAATGGTTTCTTATTTTTAAAAAGTCTAATGTCTATGTGAATAAGCCATAGAAATATAAATTTTCCTATATAAAAGTAGGTATTTTTCCTATTTAAAATATTGTTTAGCTTGAGACTTTCTTGGTACATCTGTAAAAACAGTTCTCAGATCCATTAAGGTCTGTGATTATTTTTCGAAACAAGATTGTTTTTACAACTGAAATGATATTTCAACTCAACAAAATATAGTACATGACTATGTACTTAAGACTTCATAAAAGTTGACTGTATAATTTCTATAAATTGTACTTATTTAAAAAAAGAAGGCTCTCAAGATAAACCATTTCTAAACGGAGTGAGGGAGGAAGGAAAAAGGAAGGGAGGAATCTTTCTTAATGAGTAAAAGTTAAGATCACTGGAATTAAATAGATAGGCCAGCCATAACCAAATATATACAGAAGTATTAGTATTGGATGAAGCTCTCAAAAATAAAAACTGGATAAACAATTTTTTCATAAATGTATTTCAGAAAACTAGATGTCAACGTAACAGGAAAAGGAACTTTGACCCACATTCTACACCACAACCCCTGTTGGTTGAAGGGCTTAAACATTTTCTTTTTAAACTTAGAAAGTTTGGGAGGAAATGAAATGAAATGTGGAAGTTAGTTTAATTTCTTTAGATTCAATAAATAGAAGAATTATGGTGGATGAGTGATGTAATTGACTAGAATGAAGTATTTTAAAAGTACACAGCTAAAAGAAGAAAAAGGAAAAACAGATTGGGAAAAATATCTATGACAAAAATACATGATACAAATTTGGTGTCTATACGCCATACAGCAGAAACAAAGAGGATATAGTAAGAAAAGATATGGAGTTAAAAGACAGAATAACCCAATTCAAGTCCTACTTGCCTCTGAGAAAGCTCTGAGCAGACTCTGACAAGTATCTTCACCTCTCAACGACTCTTCTCTGAGAACAAGCTGTAACATTGCTACTGATACTAAAAATCATTTGTTTCCTTAAAAACTTATCTCAAGAAATACCTGCTACATCAGAGGTTCTTAATATGGGAAGATTAATCTGCAAGAATTTAGCAACTGATTATTCCAGTTTTATAAATACATTAACAAAGACAGATAGAAATTAAGTGTTTTGCTCAACATCATACTGCTAGCATCTGAGAGGAAAACTAAGGTCTTCCTGAGTTCAGATCCAGCACTCTATCCACTGGACTACATAGCTGCCTTTGATAATAATATAACTACATTTTTCCATCTACCTCAGCTTTCTCATCTATAAAAATGGGAGAAAAAATAGAACTTACTTCCCAGGATTGTTATGAGATAATGAGGATCAAATGAGATAATATTTATAAAGCATTTTGCCAATTTAAAAAAAATCATAAATGCTAGGTATTATTTAATAATCCTATGTATTTAAAAATTAACTGAAAATGGGACCCTAGGTTTCACCTGACAGCCAGAATTTGGTCCATGACACATAAAAAAAATTAAGATCCCTTACTCTATAGGAAACTTTTCCTGATTTCCATAGCTTACAGTTTCTAAGTAAACATGAACACCACAAATTTACTTTGCATTAGTAAAATAAATACAGGAGCTCTTCACAGTGATTTTTAAAATCATAGGTCCAGTAAAAATAAAGTAAAATATATAAAGTGCAATTAAAATTTCATGTTATTTCCCATTCCACAAACAGTAAATGGTCAGAGGAGGTGAACAATCCTCAAAAGGGAAAACAAATTGTTAATAAACATCTTTAAATTTTTCCTCAAAGAGAAGTTAAAATTTTTTTTAAAGAGGGCAGCTAGGTGGTGCAGTGGATAGAGCACCAGCCTTGAAGTCAGGAGGACCTAAATTCAAATCTATTCACAGACACTTAACACTTCCTAGCTGTGTGGCCTTAGGCAATTCACTTAACCCCAATTGCCTCAGGGAGAAAAAATTGAAATATCTTGTCTTATCCCCCAAAATATGTAAAAATGTAGCAAAACTTAATGATCACAAGGCTGTAGTAAAATATATATACTCATTCACTGCTGCTGCAATTACAAATTTATACAATCCTTCTGGAAGTAACAGTACAGGTTACAGAAGTAATTATTCTATAAAGATCATTATGACAAAAAACCAAAACAATATGGAGGAAATTAGGTTTACAAATATTGCATATCACACATGATATCACAATAAACTTCAAATAGACTTAGATTTATAGAGTTACACCATAAACACATCAGAGGAACAGAAAAAGGAATACCTTTCAGAACTGGGGGTGAGGAAGAATTCTTGACCTAACAAGTAACAAAGAGGATAAAAATCAAACAGACATTGTTGATGACATAAAACTATGAAATATTTGCACAAACAGAATCAATGCAGTTAGAATTGGAAGAAACAGAAAAAGATGTTGGAGGGAACAATGCAGCAAATTTAGCTGAAAAAAGGTATCCAAGATATAAAATGGGATTTATTCAAATATATAAAAAGAGCAATTATCAAAAAATAGTAAAAACAAATGAACAGGCATTTTTCAAGAGGAGAAATAAAAAATTTCAACAATATGAAAAATCCAACAAATTACTAATAAAGAAAAATTCAAATTAAAAACAACCACATTTTTAACTTGCAATCTTCAAATTGGCAAATGTAACAAAAAGTAAAATAACAAATATTGGCCAGGATGTAAGAAGAAAAGGTTTACTAATGCATTGTTGGTGGAACAATGTGACTACTAATAAGCTTTAACATCTCTCTCTCCCTACTCCCTTGGAAAAAAAAAAGATCAAAGTAGCACTTTTTGTTTATACAAACAGGAAAGAAAAGGTTGGAAGCTAAGGAATGTGAGTCTCATTCTCATCTGAAATGATCAAAGAAGAAATGAATACATATGCACGGACACAAATAATTTGGGTACAGAAATACATTTCACTCATCAGAGAACTATGAAGGGAAAAGAAGGAAATAGGTTAAGAAGCTAAGGTTGAGTTCTACCAAATCTAGAGTACTAATGCTGAGCTCAACTCTCTTTCACCACTCTCTTCTTTATAAAGAAAAAAGGAAAAGTACAGTCAGTTCTGCTATACCACAATATATGCATTCCCAAAAAGCAATGAGAAATCAAATAATAAAAACCACAGGGCTTATATGAAAAATGGGGATAGCATAACACTCAAACTTCAGTGACATTTAAAAATTAGGAACCTAATAAAAACAATTGCAGTTTTATACATATTAAGTGGTTTTAAAAAATACTACAATAAATGGCAGCAATGTCCTCCACCTTGGGCTGATAGGCCTGTGCTCCTGCAAAATGAAAAACAAACTCAGTTGGCAGTAGCTTCTGGTCAAGGTATAAAGAAGGGTGCCCATAGCTACTACTGCATCAGAAGACATGATGTCTTACCTTGAAAAAACATGAAGTTTGCTTATGGAAATGAGTATCAGACGAGTTATGTCTTATATTAATGTTAATGTGAAATGGTATAATTTTCTGGGGGGGTTTCCCCACTGTATCTCACAGAAGAAATTATAAACAAGCAAAATAAAAATTTATATTATGCTTAAAATATTCTCCAATATATTAAATCCATTGAAAAAAATAAGTTTTCAAAACAAATGATACAGCAGAACTGATTATATATGAAAATAGGACGGAAGGAAATCCAAGCATAACTGAAGGTGAATGGAATGAATTCACCTATAAAACAAAAAAGAACATGAGAATGGATTACAAACTAGAATCCAACAATGTATTAAGAAACACACTTGAACAGAAAAATATATAAAATTGTTTTTAAAAATAGGCTAAAGTAAAATTTATTATGCTTCAGTTTAAAAAGGCAGGCATGCTCATTTCCAAAATATATAGAGAATTGACTCTAACTTATAATTGATAAATTGATACAATTGATAAAGTCAAAAGATACGAATAGACAATTATCAGATGAAGAAATTGAAACTATTTCTAGCCATATGAAAAGATGCTCTAAGTCATTATTAATCAGAGAAATGCAAATTAAGACAACTCTGAGATGCCACCACACACCTGTCAGATTGGCTAGAATGACAGGGAAAGATAATGCGGAAGGTTGGAGGAGATGTGGGAAAACTGGGACACTGATACATTCTTGGTGGAATTATGAATACATCCAGCTATTCTGGAGAACAATTTGGAATTAAGCTCAAAAAGCTATCAAACTGTGCATATCCTTTGACCCAGCAGTGTTACTACTGGGCTTATATCCCAAAGAGATTTTTAAAAAGGGAAAGGGACCTGTATGTGCAAGAATGTTCATGGCAGCCCTCTTTGTAGTGGCCAGAAACTGGAAAATGAGTGGGTACCCATCAATTGGAGAATGGCTGGATAAATTGTGATATATGAATATTATGGAATATTATTGTTCTGTAAGAAATGACCAGCAGGATGATTTCAGAAAGGCCTGGAGAGACTTACATGAACTGATGCTAAGTGAAATGAGCATGATTAACAACAATACTATATGATGATCAATTCTGATGGACGTGGCCCACTTCAACAATGAGATGAACCAAATCAGTTCCAATAGAGCAGTAATGAACTGCACCAGCTACACTCAGGGAAAGAACTCTGGGAGATGACTATGAACCACTACATAGAATTCCCAATCCCTCTATTTTTGTCTGCCTGCATTTTTTATTTCCTTCATAGGCTAATTGTACACTATTTCAAAGTCCGACTCTTTTTATACAACAAAATAACTGTTTGGACATGTATACATATATTTTATTTAACTTATACTTTAACATATTTAACATGATTGGTCAACCTGCCACCTGGGGGAAGGGATGGAAGGAAGAAGGAAAAAAGTTGGAACAAAAGAACTTGCAACTGTCAAAGCTGAAAAATTACCTATGCATATATTTGTAAATAAAAAGCTATAATAAAAATAAATAAAATTTAAAAAAAAAAAAGGAGGCATGGAGAGCAATTAAGCACTGCAGTCAGTCAAAAGGACCCAAGTTCAAAATAGGACCTTAGATATATGGCTCTCAGCAAGTCACTTCACCCCAATTGCCTTAGGGGGAAAAAGGTAGGGATAACAATCATGATTACAAACTATGACAAAAACTGATAAAAACTTTTAAAAAAGATACACAAGGAAACTACATTTCCCTAAAAGATATCATAGAATAAATCAACATTAACACTAAATATATGCACCAAATGGTACAGCACTACCCAAATACTTAAAGGAACACTTAAATGAATTATAGGGAGAAGTAGACTACATATAATGAGAGACCTCAATTCACCTGTCAGGACTGGATAAACTTAATTCAAAAATAGAAAATAAAACACTTGAACAGAATTTTAGAAAATAAGATAGAATTTGGGGAATTAATGACTAGATAAGATATACATTCATCTGGTTATGTGTATACATGTGCATGGCAACCTAATGAAAACTGACCATGTATTAGAACAGAAAGACATTTTTACAGTAAATAAATAAAATAAAAATTTTAATAAGTTACTTAAAAAGAAAACTTCACTGAAGAATAACTTGATGCTAAAGAATTACAACACAGCAAGTAATGGAAAGACTTAAATAAAGTGATGCTGAGTGAAGCGAGTATAATAAAGGGGAATATTGTACACAGTAACAGCAAAATTATGCAATGATCAATAATGATAGACTTAATTCTTCTCAGCAAGACAGTGACCCAAGACAATTCCAATAGACTTGGGATAGAAAAATCCCATCTATAAAGAGAACCATGGTGACTGAATGTGAATTGAAACATATTATTTTCATCTTTTTGTTTGTGTTTTCTTTCTCATGATTTTTCTCTTTTGTTTTGATTTTTCTTTGACAATATGGAATATGGTCTAAATAACTGTACAAGATAATTTGCTGTCTTGGGGAAGGAATAAGGAAGGGAAGAGGAAAAAACTTGGAACTCAAAATCTTACAAAGATGAATGCTGAAAACTATCTTTATAAGTAAATGTAATAATAAAATACTATAGAAATTTTAAAAAGATCCTTCTCACACACACATATACACACACACACATCCCAGAAAGTAAAATAAGCTATCTTGATTACATAAAAATTAAAAAGTTTTTACAGAAACAAAATTAATACAATTAGAATCTTAAAAGAAGCAGGCAAATGAGATAAAATCGTTGCAACAAACTGATTAAAGTGTCATTTCTAACATTTGGAGTTTTAAATGTATAAGATTATAAAATTCCCCAACTGATAAATGGCCAAGGGATATGAACAAATAGTTTTCAGGAGAAATCCAAGTTATGAAGAATCATTTTTAAAAAAATATTCTAGATGACAAAAAAAGAATTCAAAATTAAAACAACTCTGAGATTATATCTGACAACCACAAATGACAAAAAGGAGAAAATGACAAATGCTAGAAGGTATATGGAAAAATAGGTACATTAATAAACTGTTGGTTAATTGGTCCACCCATTCTGGAATTCTAGCACAGTGAGTAGTATATGCTTGATGAATTTTTAATGAATGAATAGATGATACCCAAAAAATTATCATCATGTATACATCCTGACTCAGTAGTACCACTTCTATAACTATACTCCCTAAAAAAGCAAAGAAGAAAATAACCCACATGCATAAAATATTTATATGATTTTTTTTTTACAGTGGGAAACTAAGGGGATGCCCAGTGCCCATCAACTCAGAACTGACATATATAAATGTAATGAAGTAAAGTCCTGTTATAAGACATGATGAAGATGCATATCCTTTGATCTAACGATAGCACTATTAGGCATGAATCACAAAAGATTTTTTTAAAAAGCTAAAGGACTATATATATATATATATATATAGTATATAAAAATATATAGAAGTGTAAATATTTATGTATAAAAAATAACCATAGCAGTTCTCTTTTCAGGGCAAAGCCTCGGAAAATGAGGTGATATCAATCAATTGGGAAATGGCTTGAATAAATTGTGGTATGTGATTTATGATGGAATATTATTTTTCTATGGGAAATGATGAACAGGATGCTCTTAGAAAAATCTGGAAAGTCCTTCATGAATTCAAGCAAAGTAAAATGTACTATGTACAATGTAAGCACAATCTTCTGGGATGATCATTTGGAAATGACTTTGCTATTTTCAGCAATAAAATGAAACATGACTACTCTGAAAGACTTATGATGAAAAAATCCTTTCGATACACAAAGAACTGAGTGTGTCTGAATACAGACTGAAGAATATTCTCTCTTTTTAACTTTATTTTTCTTGAGGATTTTTTTAAAGGAGGGAGATCTAAGTTTTCTTTCACAACATGACTTTTATGGAAATGTTTTGCATAACCTTACATGAGTTTTCTTAATGGGAACTGGGGCAAGGGATAAAGAAGAGAATCTACAACTAAAGACTCAAAAACAAATGTAAAAAATTGTTTTAAATATAACTGGGAAAAAAAAGAAGAAATAATGTAGAGAAACTGGTAATACCTGTATGAACTTAAGCAGAGTGACATGAAATAAATTGAAAAGAAAATTCATAGAATCTAAGAACAATACTATAAATACAGAAAAAATTCTGAGAAGATGACTGAGTAGGTGAGAAAACTTTTACCTTTCCAAATTTCTTCCATTAGAAAAAGACAGAAATTGCCTCAGAAAACATAAAAGAGCCAAAATAAACAAAAGTTAAGGTAAAGCAGTAGTTCTCTTAAAACAACCCAAGAAAATCCCAGGAAAGACCTGACCTCCAAGATCCAAATGGGGTGAAGTGAAAACACCTTGAGACTACTTTGGAATCAACCACCAAGTTTTGGGGTCTTGTAGGTTTAGGAGAGAGGCTCAGTATCAGAAACTTTCATCCCACAAACAGTGCAGGGGGTCTGAAAACTGTGTAGGAGAATACTGAAGAATCTTCCACTGTAGAGGGACACCAAGCACAGCTGTGTCTAGGCTGGGCTGCAACTGAAGGGAAGAATGAGCTAGCACATTATCTTGTTAGTGAAAATTCCAACGAAGAAAAATAATAGAAACTGTATTAGGACAATCAATGTCCAGTAATTTCATTTTCCAATTTAGATTTTAAAGACTCATATATCCAAAGAGATCAACGATTTTTAGAAAAGTCCCATACATACCAAAATACCTACAGCAGCATTTTTGTAATAAAGAACTAAAAACAAAGTAAATAGTCATTGACTGTGGTTTGACCATACAAACTGTGGTACAATTACATAAAGGAAAAATACTCTGCCACAATAAACAAGAAATATAAAGAATGCAGGAATGCTTAGAAAGACATGAATAAAGCAATGGAAAGAAAAGCAGTTAAGGGGCCAAGGTATAATGGGGAAGAGAAAATAAAACGATTTCAAAATGGACAGATTAACCGAGACAAAAAAAAAAAAAAAAAAAAAAAAAAGAAAATTATCAAGATCTTATCTTGCTTGTATTTCTCTTCAAAAGAGAACCTCTGGATTGGAATGTATCAAACAAATACAGGAAGAGAGTACTAAGAAAGCATGGTATGGTAGGTCCACTGAATTAGTGAAAAATCAGTCACCCAGTCAGGGTAAATTGACATCCTTGAATACTGGCAGATGAGTGCTGAACTATGCAGTCAATGAGTGATCTTTAAAATTTAACAGAAATCAGGAGAGGTACCACAAGAACCGAAGGGCCAAAGTCCCAGTTTTCAAAAATAAAAGATGTACTCTGCAAACTACAGACCAATGATTTTTACTTTAATCCTTAGCAAATTCTAAAATGCATTAAAGATTACATTTTAGTAAAGATCTATAAAAGGTAGTAGCAGTGATTTTTTAATAGTTATTTTACAGTTCAGTTAATATACCTATATTAAAAAAAAAAAAAAAAAAGTATTGTGTCTGTATTAAGAAAAGGTTCATATCCCTGGAAAGACTTAGGTGAACTGATACTGAGTGAAGTGAGCAAATTCAAAAGAACACTGTACCCAGTAATAGAATGATTATATGATGATCAACCATGATAGACTTAATTATTCTCAGCAAAGACTTGGGATAGAAAATGTCATCTGCATCCAAAGAGAGAACTGTGGAGACTAAATAGAAAGCAAAGCATGATACTTTTGCTTTTATTTATTGTTTACTTTTTCTTTCTTGTGGTTTTCCCCTTTGGGTCTGATTTTTCTTGCACAACATGACAAATATAAAAATGTGTTTAGATGCATTTACATCTATCAAACTGCTTACTGTCTTGGGGAGGGGGAAGGCAAGGGAAGGAGGGAGAAAAAAATTTACACAAAATCTTACAAATATTAATATTGAAAACTATATGTGTATTTCAAAAAATAAAATACTACTGAGAAAAAAGAGGCTCATATCAATCTAATTTCATTTTCTCTCTTGTCAAGGTTACTAAGTTGTCAGAGTTTAATTAGACTTTAGCAAACCATTTGAAAAATTACCTCATGCTTACCATGAAAAAAAAAATAGACTCTTGGCTATTAGACAGAACAATTACAGGGTTTCAAAACTGACTAATATACAGTCAGAGTAGCCATTAATCATTCAACGTCAAATATGAAGGGTTCCAGAGGAGTATCCCAGGGATCCATGCTTGGTCCTAGGCTGCTGAACAAGTTTATCCATCACTTAAATAAAAGCAAAGATTACATGCTTGTCAAATTTTCAAATGACACAAAGTTGGGTTAGCTAACACAGAGAATAAATGTATCCAAAGGTCCTGACAGGATAGAATAATGGCCCCAATTGAATTAAGACAAATTTTACTAAGTAGAAATGTAAGATCTTATACCCATAAAAAAAAAAAAAATCAATCAATCAATTTCCTAAATATAAGATGAACAATGCAAAATTTGACAGTTTTTTGTCTAAAAAAGATCCCCAAAACACTAATAAACTGGATTATGAATAGGAGGGAAACCAGGTAAATAAAGAATCTTAAGTTCATATTATTGATCAGCTGAAGATATGGAATGTCTTACCTAGAGGAGATTCAAAAGGATATTGATTAGTGTCAAGTATCTCAATGGTTCTCATGTGGAAGAGAGTTAAAACTATCCCTATTTGGCACCAAGGGGAAAATTAGAAGCAAGTAGAAGTCACAAAAAGGCAAAATTTTGATATGAGAAGAAAAATCCTAACAATCTGAGCTATACAAAAATGGTACAGACCACCTCTGGGGCAAGTGAGTATGCTCTCACTGAAGTTCTTCAAGCAATGTCTAAAACCATCAATTCAGTGCATTGTAAATGGAGTTCTTTTACAGGCACAAATTGGATTGGACTTCTGAGGTGTCTTTCAATTAAAAAATTCTATGACTATGGAAATGAATGACTGTATTAGGGGCAACAAAATTTCCTAGTCATGAAATGTTCCTGCAGATTCCAGCATAGCATTGAAGATCAGGGGAAAAAGAATTTAAGACTTTGTATCCGTAAGTGTATGAGATAGCAAGGCTATACACAGAACCTCTCTTCTTTTTAAAAACCTTTACATTCACAAATTCTTTACACTTAAATCTTCTAACCCTTTCCATCTTAGCTTCAAAATTTCCTAAATTTTACTTAACTAGGGTTTGGAGAATTAGATTGTATCGACTATTTTGGAGAGATATTTTAAGTTTCTTTCAGTTGTCAAATTTTTGTTTTTATATCAGTTTTCTAAGAAATCACCTTTCCTTATCACTTGAGGCTTCAAAAGTTCGATATTAAAGATGTAGCTCTCTACATATCTTTTTTCTAAATTGGTCAAACTATTTCTTCCAAACAACTTCTTTTTATAATATACTACCTGATTGCCATCACACTTATTTAATGCTTGAATATGGAACACTGTACTATGAGATGGGGAGGATGAGAAGTTTAGATGATACAACCTCTACTCTAAGTGAAAAACAAGTAATTCTAATACATGAAATTTGTATAGATCATTAGAAAGAGGAAAGCAAAATATTATGTTCAGGCTGAGGAAGACCAGGTAGACAATATATGAGTAAGGCTTTATTATAAAGTATGGGCAGAAATTCTAAAGCTGAATACTAAGGACATTTCAGGCATGTGTGATCAAAAGCTTGGAGGGATAAGTGAACCTTTTGGAGGAGGGAAGGTGAAAGGAAATAGCCAAGTGTGGTGACAAGGTTACTGTAGGGAAAATATGAAAAGGCTAGAAAATAATGATAGAGACTGAAGGCCTTCATTATTGAACAGAGAAATTCAACTTTACTCTGTAGACAACTGGAACTCATGACTATTATTAAGCAGAAAAGTGACATGACACTTTTAATCTCCTGATTCTGTATCTTTGATTTCTGGCTTTTAGCTCCCAGGGCTGACAAAAATTTGATTTTTCTATCACTCTCCTTATAGCATACTTTTTAAAAAAAATGAAGACAAGGTATATATAATACAAGCTAGAATGTGATAGAAGACTAGATCAAGGCAATATGATCTATGAATAACAGAAAAGGGGAGAAAAAAAAAAAACGGCTAGAGCATGGGGGAAGGATGGGAAACATCAAGCAGATGGCATTTGAGTTGAGCCTTGAAAAATTTTTAACCAGGAAAAGAATTTATTCCAGAGATGGAAGACTGACCATATGCAGAAGCAGGAGAAGGTATGTTAAATTCAGGGAATAGCTAGTATTCTAGTTTGGCTGAATGGTATGTATTAAGAAAAATTGTGAAAGATAAAACTAGAAAAGAAGCTAGGAGCCATACAGTAGAAGGCCTTAAATGCCAGATTCCTCAAGGCATTAAAAAGTTATTGGAAGATTTGAGTCTAGAGGACAAGGAATTGATATCATCTTATTTTGGCTGCTATATGAAGGGAATGCCAATGTGATAGGAAAGATGGGAGAATGAGTGGAAATGGAAAACCAATTAGAAAACTATTACAACAGCTTAGGGAGTGGCAATAATGGTAGTGAGGTGATTAAAAACTGATCCTAGATCTACTGCAAAGACAAATTCAATTAATACTTGGCTAATGACTATAAGAATTGTTGGAAAAGCAGGAATGAAAGATAGAATTTTGAGCCTAAGCAACAAAGAGTTGATGGCAATAACTGAAACTGGGAATTTGGGAGGGGGCAACAAGTTTTTTGCAGGATAAGACAAGTATTCAGTTTGGATATAATAAACATAAACAGACATCAATCTAATAAATACTGAAAAAATTGAAGATTAGGAAACAGCGATTTGATTGTCATTTCAACAGGTGGAATCACCAAAGGGAAGAAATAAAGTGAGAAAAGGAACTAGAGCAGAGACTTGAACTACACCCACACTTGGGTTGGAAGACAATAATGAACTAGAAAAAAATAGAAAAAAGCAGAATCACAGAAACCAAAGGAGAAAAGTATCTAGAAAAGCATAACCACAGTGTCCAATGCTCAAAAGGGTCAAACAAGGACTGAGAAAAGACAAATGAATTGGAAACTGAGATCAATTATGACTTTGAGAAAGCATTTTCAGTTGAGAGATGAATGGAAGTCAAATTACAAGGGACTAAGGAATGAGTGGATGGTAAGAAATTAGAGGAAGGTAACTTAACTAGTAAAAGGATCTATAGTCACCTATGCTTCTTGAGAAATTGAAGTGAAGCAAAATGACAAATTCTGGAATGTTTTCTTTTCTCAAATTATTAGTCAACATTAAGCCCTCTTTGATAGCATCAGGACTGATGGAAAGAACTTGGAAGAGATGGATTCAAAGCTGAATTTAAACTCCCATGAATTATATTACATACCAGTTTGATTTTGTTAATGTTTCTTCAGACGATTCAGTTCCATTCAATATAGAATTTTGATAATATACTTTGGCACTTAATGTACAAAAATCCCATATGAATAAAGGGTTCTATGCTACCATTAAAAAAAAGAAAAATCCAAGGGTAGAAGTGAGAGACAACTCCAATTCTTTTTGAAGAGATAATTTTTAAAGACTAGTAAATCATGTTTAAAGGAGATAGACTAAAAGTGAGAAAGATAATGATCCATAAAGTGATCTCTCATTCTGCCTTATATTATACTTGTATGTATAGATATGGCATCGCTTGACCAAAGTAAACTATCAATTCCTTAAGGGCAGAGACAGTCTTTTTCATATTTGCAAATTTAATGCCTAGAACAGGGCCCTGAATGCACTCTAGTACTGCAGCAAGAATACATGCAAGATATTGTGCTAAGCAATGGAGATGACAGATATAGTATTTAACAAATGTTTGTTGAATTCAGTTAAGTGTTGTGTTTGTGTTTTGACTCAAATTAGGATAACAGTCTCAAGAGTTAATAAAGCTAAACCCTTTGAACTCTAATCTGACTCAGACCTATACTCTAATTTTAAGTTTAGTCAAAGTACACAGCTTAACTACTATTTTTTTCTATTTTAACTCCAGGAGAAAATATATTTATAAATGGCCAGATTAAATATTTTTGCCTTTGAAAATGAGAATGCTATCCTTATTCTACTAGTTAATGTCCCTTTTGTCAGTCTATCAAGGAAATGTTTCATCAGTACTAACTTTTTTCAAATATTTAAATCTTTTAAGCACAGAAAATTAACACTTTCATCTCAAAGCTACAATGCAATTTCTACCAAGAATTGCAAAGTAGCCATTTTTAACTAATAAATTAAAATGTGGCTTTCCATTCAAGAGTGTAAGAGAAAATGGATTTTGTTGTAACAAAAATACACTAACCTTTTTTTTTAATGTCCCAAGCAACTATGTATATTTGATAGACATTTAAAAGTCAAGTTATTAAGGGAACATTTAATAAACTTGTAGAAAATAGCTACTAGGGGAATAAGAGGAAACTTTCTTACACTTGTGTGTAAGAAAGCTACAAATTTTGTTTTCTATTTTAGAAGGAAAAGTACCACCGCCATTATGACTGCAAAGAAAGTAATTTACAAATGTTACAGGATGGCATTGTCTTCATTTTTATTAATATTTTCCCACTCTTCTAGAATAGTGTATATCACAAGAACAAAGTCTGTAAATGACACATTACAAATAGTACATTCATACTTTTTCCAAGTTACCTGTTTATCAATTATTCCACATTTATTAGGTGTCTTATTAACTATTAAGTGCAGATACTGTACTAAGCCGCAGTGCTATTTTTTCCACTTTTATATTTTTTAGTATAAGTGAATGTAATTTAAGTGAATATATTTTCACATATATTTTTCACAAAACTAGTTTTTTTTTTCACTTTTATATATTCCTTGATGTTTACTGAATATTTGCTTACATTTTTTAAGGTATACCGGACCTCTTCTCTTTCTCACTTCCTAATTCTGAAATGATGCTGAGGACTGGTTTACAGTTACACCCACAGTGATGTAATGGACTTCACTTTCATTTAAAGTTTCAAGTCCAATATAAACACGCCTTGAATTTTTATTTTGAACTGGGCGAGATCATCAGTATTTTCATAATAAATCCTACAATATTCTTAATTCACCTCTAGGATGAAGAAATCCTTCATTTTTTTAATGTAATGCCAACAAGACTCAACTCCTGTTCCTTTTCAGGAATTCCCGCAAGCAAACCTTAGGGCCCCATCCTCTTCAATAGAGAGGCGCAGTACAAGTAAACTACAGGTCCCACCATGCACTGCTGCCCAGATCACGGCAGGTCTCTACGGAAACAGAAAAAATACTCCCCAAGTCCCACCTGTTACTTCGTTTCTAAACACCGCCCGCACTTTCCGTTCAGACAACAGCCCAAAACAAAGAGCCTTGACCCAGGGCCGGCTTCCCGAGCAGAAATTAAAGCAGGGCCCAGGAACTGCATGGCGGGGTTGGATGCCACCGGCCCAACCGGGTGTCCGGTAGCCGCATCCCGGCTTCCCCGAGCCGGACATAAACATCAGGCTTCTCCACCCGCTTCTTGCAAGATACCCGGCAGCGCACACCGAGAAGGAACGGAGTGGGAGGCGCCGGCCGCCAACTTCTTCCCAAGACCAAGAGAGGGTCACGTCTGCCCGCGTCCAGGGTACCGACCCCACTGCCCGAGCCTAGGCCTGAGTCCCGGCAACGCTCCCGGAGTCCATATTAACGGCCGCCGGGGGCCGCGCGCAGTTTTTTAGGCTCCTCAGCTGGTGCGGGGCGTCCCTCCGGCCGGCGGCCGCCCTCCCCCCCGCCGCCGGTCCCTCCCTCCCTCTTGGGCTCCGCCCGGCCTCCCCCGTCCTTCCTTCCCCGCCTCTCACCGTCTTGGCGGCCTCCGCCCAGGTCCTGCCCTTCTTCCTACGGCCCTTTTCCCTCATGTCGGGGCTTAGATTGGCTGAGAGGTTCCCGTGTCCGGGGTCCGGCCGCCCGCCCTCTCACCGCTAGCTAGCTCGCTCGCTTGCCCGCCCGCCTGCACGGCTTTCCCTGCTGTGCTGGGAAAGGAGGAAGAAAGGGGGAAGTGGAGCCGAAGAAGAGCCCTGGCCGAGGGAGGAGGAGCAGCAGTGAGAGGGGCCGCGAGCCGGAGTCTAGGGGGCAGCCAGTCCTCTGGCTGCCGTTGCCACTGCTACTACTACTACTGTTGCTGCTGCTGCTGCTGCTGCTGCTGCCGCCGCCGCCGCTGCTGCTGCCATATTGGACTCTTACTGTACGGACGGCCGCTGCGGTCATGTGACCACTCCCGCGCGGCCCGTCCCCTACTGTAAGGACCCCACGCGCACGCGCGGTTCCGGCACCGGAGGGGAGGAGGCAAAGAAGGGGAGCGAGGGGGGCTACACGTTTAGAGCTCTAAAAGGCGGCAGCGACCTCATCCCTTTCCTGTCCCCGCCCCTCGCCGACCCCACGACCTCTGCTCTCGAGCATGCGCCTGGCAGCGCGGCCTTATAGACAGTAGCATCCTGCCCTACGTCGCACACGCAGAAACCGGAAATGTGTCTGCGGAAGTTAGTCAATCCGCAAATATTTAGGGGTGGCTGAACTTGTGGCAGGAGCCGTGGCCAATGTCAGAAAGTATCTGAGAGCGATGACACCTCCCGAGGAAGGGCGACCCAATCAGAGAATTATAGAGTTAGAGCTGCAGCAAACCTCAGAGATTATCTAACTCCTTTCAATACACAGATGAGGAAACAGGCCTAGAAAGGTGAAACAATTTGTCCAAAGTCACAAAGATAGCAGTGAGAAAAATGTGATGTATTTGGACATAAAAAACCTGGGTTCGAATCTTGATTGTCATTCGCTGTGATCTTAAGTAAGCCACTTGATTGCTCTAAACTTCAGAGTTTTATGGTCCTTGTCAGTGACCCACCTGCTTTGTTCAGCCGTATCCCACTCCTTGTGACCTCGAGGTCCATAGGGTTTTCTAAACAGGTTAAGTGACTTGCCCAGGGTCACAGGACTAGTGCATATCTGAGGCCATCTTTGTACTCAAGTGTTGCAGACTTCAGTACTTCAGGCTCCACTGAGCCTTCCAGCTGCCTGTGACCCTATGAGGTGGAGATGGGATTTAAATACAAGCCCTTTTACTGTAAATTCATCCACTTTTCAAAGCTCACTAGCACAGTCTCCAAAAGAGCCACTCCTGACTTGATATAATGAGCCAAACTTAACAAAACACTAAGTAATAATGCTGAAATTTAGAACAGCTTCTCAACTGTTGAAGTTTTATATTTTAGGCCCAGTATAATTTCTTTGAAATTAAATTATAGTGTAGTAGTCTTACTCTATTCAAGTCAATAAACATAAAGAACCAACTGTGTATATAATCTTATGCTCTATTGGTAACCATTCAATGATAAAAGAAACAAGAGTTACACAGGATGGGCAACTATGAATTAGTTATAACTAAATACCTACTTTGTGACAAACAGTCCTAGATGTGCAGTTACAAAGTCAAAAATGAAACAGTCTCTGCCCTCAAATAGTTTATAGATCATGAGGGAAAACAATATGTACAAACAACTAAATATAAATACAAAATAGATACAAAGTAATTTCTTTGTAAAGAAAATAGTAGTAAAAGAACTTAGGAGTAAAGCATTAGCTACCCTGTTAAATGTTAAATTTTCTGTTGCTAGACACTATCAAGGGACTTGACTGATAACACCAACTTTTTGACACAGCAGTTGGTTAAAAAAAAAAAAAAAAAACATAAGTAGGACTTGAAGAATTGGGAGACTACATTCCATCCCCTGTTCTTTCACTTATATCCAAAGTATCTTACAATTATGTAGATAGAGCTCAAAAGACTCGATCCCTTCAATTTCAGTGAGATCACTGAACTGTCAGAGAATCAAAGTAAGCGCACAGCCATGGTTTAAGCTGTACAAAGCACTTGACTCACAATAACCAGGTAAATGATACACTTATTGTGCCAGTTTTCCAGATCAGGGAAACTATGGGTAAGTTAGGTCTAGTGATCTATCTAAGGATCACACAACATGTCAAAATTGGAATTGAATTCAGGCCTTTTGACTTCAAAAACCCCAACACCATGCTAACTGCAAATGATCTTGTACGTATGAACGATCAAAAGAAAGGATATGTTAGGGCAGGACCATTTGTGAATAGAGAAATCATAGAAGACATTCTGGAGGAGTTGAGCCTAAGACCTATAGTCTCATAGGAAGAAAAAGACTCAGTAGGCAGAGGTAGGAGAAGAGTATTACGAATGTGAAGTCTGTTTCAGATATTTAGGGTGAGGGCAAAACAATATGAGAAAATGATAAGTAGTCATAGTTCATGGCAGTACAAAGTATCCCAAGAGGAAAAATATGAAATAAAGCTGGAAAAGAAGGGCTTGGAGTGAGGATAAAGGGCTTGGCAGGTATGTAGGTGGTACATTGGATAGAGCACCTGTCCTGGAGTCAGGAGGAACTGAGTTCAAATTTGACCTCAAATACTTAATAATTTAACCACTTATTCCTGTTTGCCTTATTATTGTTCTCTGTAAAATGAGATGGAGAAGGACATGCCAAACCACTCCATTATCTTCATCAAGAAAACCCCAAATGGGATCAAGGAGAGTCAGACAAGACTGAAATAACAACAAAGGGTTTAACCCGCATATTGAGAAATTTAAATTTTATTTGAAAGACAATGGGGTACCACCAAAAAGTTTGGAATATTAGAATAATGTAATTAGATTACAGAAAAGGAACATAATTCAAACAACATGAAAGATGAAATCTAGCAGAAATAGATGCAGGCAGACTACTGTTTACCACTGTCACAGTGATTTTGCTAACATGGCAACTAGTTCTGGGGGCTACAACTAGAGGAGTTGTATTTATACTCCTAGACATCTCTACCTCTTCTGTGTTTTCTTCTCTGAGAAAATAACCAAGTAGCAACCTGGACATGTATGTTTCTAGGAGGTAATATAGTGAGTTCAAAAAGCCAGAGGCCTGTGTCATGATCCACAGAGGTCCAGAGGTCATGATAGACAACATCCATTAGAACAACATATATGGTGGCTACCAGAGCATTTCACTATGATTGAAGCAGGTGCAAGAAGGATTAATTGACCATGGAAACAGCTAAGTCTGAAGGTCAGAGAATACTGAGTTTTGAAATGGAGTGACTGGACAGAACAGACATGCAATGTGAATGCAATTCCACAATGTGAATAATCTAATTTGTGCAGTTTAATTATCATTTTTCCAGCAAATGCTACCAATAGTTATATCAAGATACTTAATCCTGTTCTGCTAATGTACACCTGGGGGTTCTATATATTTAGCATATCTTCTGTGTATAAGCATAAATTATCCATGCCATATTTAATTCATAACAAGTTAGGGTTTTTTTGTTATTGTTGTTTTCATTTCTTCCCATTTGAGGTACCTCTAGATTTCATTGGCTATAAATGGCCACAACTAAAATCATCCCAAGAGCTGGGGTGGGGAACATAATCAATTGAAAAGTGACAATGTGAAACTTAATCCTCCAAATTAAAGCAAGTTTCCCCTAGGACTAAATTGAGTTCAAATAATACATCTTGACACAAGTCAGGGAAGGACAAGTGTTCCATTTCCTGTAAGCCCAGCTATTTCATTTCTCAAGACTATATTGGTCTAGAGAGATTAGAGTCAAGTTTAGGGCTTAAATACTAGAGGAATTTTTATTTTGCCTTAGGCACAATAAGGAGTCATCAGAACTTGTAAAATAGGATAGAGATTCTATGGACCCTGTGCTTTAGTCTACTTGCTGTTTCTCTTCACAACATTCCATCCCTACCTTTTTGCCTTTGCAAATGTCTTTCATTCCTGAAATGCTGCCCTTTCTCACAATTGCTACCTGAAATATGCCCTTGATCCCATCCCTTCCTATTCTCTCCAGTATATTATTCCCACTAATATGCTCCTCTTATTCACCACACCCACTTTATTAATTTCTCCCTTTGTACTGTTTCCTTCCCTGATGCTTATATTGTTGTTTTTTTTTTTTTTTTTTTGGTCATTCTTGAGGAGGACTAATGACAACAAAAGGATGCTGTCTTAGGTTGTTCTTAAATTAGATTTAAGTGAACGGAGCCAGGAACAGTCATCAGCCTTGTTGGAATCTTTACAAACTGCTAACTCATTAGAGTTGATAGATTATTGATCTGATCTTACAAGAAGATGTTTTGGGCCAGAACCTGAAACAAGATACTAAGTAGAATTAATTGATACAATGCTTGTGTTCACACCTTTACTCATTGGAGTTCACAAGTATGGGGGATTCACAAAGTAAACTTTGTAACTTTGTGAATTCACACCTCCCTTGAAGCTCTTAGGGCCAGAGAGCACTATGGGAGAAAACCCATAATCCCTCTCTCTTGTATCCCACAATTCTTCTCTTTCATATATAAGATACAGACAGAGGTTCTCAGACAGAATTCTGCCAAATTACATGAAGAGAAGAGTTTTCAGAGGAAGAAGCTACGAGTCGGGGAGATTCAGAAGCCAGAGAAGGCAGGTGAGAGCTCTCAGAACCAAGACTCCAGAAGGCCTCTAAGAATCTAGCTATCTGAACTCAAGGAAAGAGACAAGACCTGGAAGGAGAAATAAACATTTGTATTTTTACCAGCTGGTTGCATTTTGGGGTAATTATTGATCTGAACTGATACTAAGACTGGCCCCAGAAAACCTCCCCCAAGAAACTTGCTCTCGCTCCCAGAGAGAACCATCATATTTATTATATATTTTAAAGAAGGAACAAGAACACCACATTGTAGCACCCAACATGGGGCTCCAATCCTGATTCAAGTGGAAAAGTCTCTGATCCTGATCCAGTGGAAAAGTCTTCTTGACCCAGAAATTAGGGTGAGTGCAGCAAAGAAATTTTGTTAAAAGAGTTAAAGTAGAATTTCAGCTAAGATGGGACAGATATTTAGAAAACAGCCTTCTGTTTCTGTTCAAGGAAAATGTTTAGAGAGCATTGTCAAAGTTATGGAAAGCCAAGGTTTAATTATAAATTTACAGC
This sequence comes from Antechinus flavipes, assembly GCF_016432865.1. Taxonomy (NCBI): domain Eukaryota; kingdom Metazoa; phylum Chordata; class Mammalia; order Dasyuromorphia; family Dasyuridae; genus Antechinus; species Antechinus flavipes. Next base: position 226,236,768 of record NC_067399.1, on the reverse strand, counting down.
AGATTTACAAACTGTAAAGCACATATGTCCTTGTTTCTCTCTGGAAAAGGAATTAGATCTAAACGAGTGGAAATTGGTAGGAGAGGATCTTTGTCAATTCTATAATAAAAATGGGCCTAACTCAATTTCCAAAGACATACTTAATACATATAATTTAGTACAACTGGTTTTTGTAAATTTTTTAAGTATTAAAATAAGGAAAAAGAAGAAACAGCGCAGGGAGAGGTGCCAACTATACTAGGTGAAAAGGAGCAAGAATCAGATAAGAATGGAGTTAAGTACAATTCTGAATATGATACTTCACAGCAGGAGGAATTAGGTCATTCCACATCTCATGACCTTCCCCCCCTCAATTAATCCTTCATGGGTGGAGGAAGAAGGGGGAGGGAGAGAGGCAGAAACACAATCATCGTCTCCTGTGAAGCAGAATATGACAAGATTAGAAGAGGCATTAATTAAGGCAAAAAATGAAGGAGAAGATATATCTGATTTTATAAATGCACATCCTGTTATTGAAAAGCTCGACTCTTCAGGTCAAAAAGAGAGAAAATACACTCCTTTTAATTTGGAAAAATTAAAGATTTGAGAAAGGGGGCTACATCCTCTTATGTGAAGATGTTACTAGATAATTTGTCTTATGAAATCTTAACCCCGAATGACTGGAAATCCATAGCTAAGACATGTCTAGAACCTAAACAAAATTTGTTGTGGCTTTCAGAGTTTCATGAATTATGTAGGATTCAAGCCCAACGCAATAGGCAAACAGGAGCTATTGTACAAGTTGTTTTTGACCAACTAGCTGGTGAAGGTCAGTATGCAGAGAGTTCACAACAGATTTATTATCCCATAACAGTGTATGAGCAAATTTCTAAGGCTGCAATAAAGCTTGGAATTTTCTCCCTGGACAGTAAGATGGAAGTAAAGCTTTTACAAAAATAGAGCGAGGTCCCAATGAACCTTTTGCAGATTTTGTGGAATGTTTGCAAACAGATATAATAAGAACCATTGGAGATAATGCTGCCACAGAAATAATGACTAGACATTTGGCTAAGGAAAATGCCAATGAGGTTTGCAAAAAAATTATATGGGGGCTAGACAAAGATGCTCCTTTAGAGGAGATCATAAGACGCTGTGCCACAGTGGGCACAAATGCTTATTATGCCCAAACTATGATGAATATGGGAAGACAGGGTCCCTCTTGGCAAGGGACTTCTAGAGAAATTCATCGATGTTTTCACTGTGGAAAAGTTGGACAGCTTAAGAGCCCGATGTAGAAATGGAGACAGAGTGAGAAGACAGGGTGAGAGAAAACCCAAAACCGCATGTCCAAAATGTAACCTAGGCTTTCACTGGGCCTCTAAATGTAGATTGGCCCAGAGAAATGAGAAGGAGGGCCCAGCTCCAAAGTATCAATCAAAAGATAGGTGGGGCATGATAGCAGCTGAGGTTACACCCAGAGAGACTTTAGAAATTCAGGACTCTGATGTCATCAACCAACAGAAAAGCAATCAGGATTACAGTTGGAGAGAATACAGGCCTTTTAAGACAACAAGACAATATCCAGTGCAAACAGCTCCAATGTAATTACCAAATGATGAGGAGAAATCCCCAAAGTGGTAAATAGAAGGGAATTAGATAGGTTAACTGCTTGGGGAAGAAGGTCTGCTTATATTTCCACAGGTAGAGAAGGAATCAGATGACTGACGATATGACTTTAAAAGAACTTTTAAAATCTTCAGGAATCATTGGATTTCCTAACACAAGATGAGACTGTTTTAGTTCTTGAAAAACCAGCAAAAATCATTGGATTCCTTAAGATGAAAAATTGTTGATGAGACTTTTGCAGTACTTCAGAGCTTACAGGAACTATTGGATTCCTGGCACATGAACTAATGGACAATGGATTCCTTATGGACTATTTCTAGGATTTATGGACATGTGTAAATTCTCAGGTTGATTCATGTTATTTGTTACATTACTACTAGCCTGTGTTATATTGCTATGTGCTTATGTATTTTATGTAATTGCAAGAATCATTGGATTTCTTGAGATGAAAAATTGTTGATGAGACTATTGCAGTACTTAAATTTTCATGTTGATTCATGTTATTTGTTACATTACTATTAGCCTGTGTTATATTACTGTGTGCTTATGTAAATTATGTGTAATGCCTCCTATATTGATAGATTTATGTATACCATGTATATCTGTTTCAAAGTTCTGGCCCATATTGATGAATTTATGTGTACCTGTTTCAAGTGAGCCCCTTCAGAAACCCGTTAATCTGATTTGATTTCCTATTTCCTTTGGTGTTTTCATCTTCCTTCCTGAGGTGTCAGGGAAGGCATGATCACCTTTTTTGGGGGGTTCTCACCTCCTTGAGAAGTCAGGGAGGTCATGACCACCCTATGTTCTAAAACAAAAGAAAGGGGGAGATGTTGGAATCTTTACAAACTGCTAACTCATTAGAGTTGATAGATTATTGATCTGATCTTACAAGAAGATGTTTTGGGCCAGAACCTGAAACAAGGTACTAAGTAGAACTAATTGATACAATGTTTGTGTTCATACCTTTACTCATTGGAGTTCACAAGTATGGGGGATTCACAAAGTAAACTTTGTAACTTTGTGAATTCACACCTCCCTTGAAGCTCTTAGGGCCAGAGAGCACTATGGGAGAAAACCCATAATCCCTCTCTCTTGTATCCCACAATTCTTCTCTTTCATATATAAGATACAGACAGAGGCACTTAGACAGAATTCTGCCAAATTACATGAAGAGAAGAGTTTTCAGAGGAAGAAGCTACGAGTCGGGGAGATTCAGAAGCCAGAGAAGGCAGGCAAGAGCTCTCAGAACCAAGACTACAGAAGGCCCCTAAGAATCTAGCTATCCGGACTCAAGGAAAGAGACAAGACTTGGAAGGAGACATAAACATTTGCATTTTTACCAGCTGGCTGCATTTTGGGGTAATTATTGATCTGAACTGATACTAAGACTGCCCCCAGAAAATCTCCCCCAAGAAACTTGCTCTCCCCCAGAGAGAACCATCTCTTATTATATTAAAGAAGAAAAAAGAACTCCAACAAGCCTCACTCTGTCTCCCAGAGTTATTGAAGTCCAATGGCAAGACCATCGGGCTACCTTTACTTATAAAGTAGAATGAACTAGGTTGGCTTTTTAAATTAAAGTCTTTCACAGATCAATTTATCTGAGACAATGCCCATTCAGTGATTAAGGGCTAGGTAAGAACTAAGAGAAAAGATGGCCTAATTTGCCATCACAAAAGTATTTGTCTGGGAGCAGAAGACTCTCAGAGTTTCTAGAACAGAAATGGATCTTTAATGTATACTCACTGAAAGCCATTAACAACCTAAACAACAGAAGCTTGGGCTGGGGCTTATTATAATGGACTTTTAAAAGCCTGTTTTTTTTTTTTTTTCAGAAACATATGAGCATATGTTCTTTTCAGAACATATAACTTTTTCAGTCATATTTCAAGAAATCATAAATGAAAACTGTACAGGACAAAGTAAATTGTCCCAGCTTTAAAAATATTAATAATAAGTAAATAAATAGAAAATAAAAAACTAACCCCCAACCCCAGTATGTCTTACAAAATATAAACAACCAAAAATTATATTCAGACAAAGCATATATATGTAAAGGTTATGGTATCCCAAGAAGAGAGGAAGATTACATGTGGTGGTAGAAAAAGGAAAAGAAAAAGGAGGAGGAAGAGGAGGAAGAGAAGGGGAATGTGAACAAGAACAAGGAATAACAGCATTCACCAACTTAGCAACCCTTAGTGTAGCTACTACTACCACTACTCACAGATAGATCCTTCATTCTTTCTAAACCTTCTAGAATTTGATTTCCATCTTCATCATTCAACTGCAATTTCTATTTACAAAGTTTCCAATAATCTCTCAATTGACTGTTTTTTTTCTCAACTTTCATGCTTCTTGACCTTTCTGCAACTTTTTCTCAACTCTCATTCTTATTGACTTTTCTGCAGCAGATAACACTTGACTATCTTCTCCTCCTGGATGCTTTCTCCTCTCTTAACTTTTCCTGATATTGCTCACTCAACTTTTTTCCTTCATAACTTACAGTTCCTTCTCAATCTTCCATGTTGGATTTTCATCCATGTTATGCCCACTAACCATGGATATTTTGCAGTCTCTGAATAGGCCTTCTTTTATCTCTAAATTCTATCACTTGATAATATCATCAACTCCCAACCGGTAATTTATAATCTACATGTAGTTGACTAATAGGTCTTTATTTTCAGTCTCAGGCTTTTCCTTGAGTTCTAGCTTTCTAATGGACATTTCATACTGGGTATCTAGTAGATATGTACATTAGATGTCTAGTAGGCATCTCAAAAACAACATATCTAAAACAAAACTCTTTTTTTTTTATTCCCACAACTCACTTCTTTTCTAAACTGCTTTATTTATTGTAAAAGATACCACAATTCTTCTAGTCATCTAAGTTCTCAACCTTAGTAGCATCTTCAATTCTTCACTCCCATTCATTGTATATCTCAAACTCAAATCTTATCATTTCTAAAACCCCCACTCTTCAAACATCCCCAACTCTACATTTATACAATCACCATCTGAGTTCAAACACTTACCACTTTTCATCTGGTCAAAATAGCCTGTTAATTGATCTCTCTGCCTTTGTTCTTTTATCATTCTAATCCATCTTCTTCTCTCAGTTGCCAAAGTGATTTTCCTAAAACAAAAGAGGAAGGAAGGAAGGAAGGAAGGAAAGAAAGAAGGAAGGAAGGAAGGGAGGAAAAAGGAAGGAAAGAAGGAAGGAAGGATAGGAAAAGAGGGAGGAAGGGAGGAAGGAAGGAAGAAAGGAAAAAAGGGAGGAAGGAAGGAAGGAAAGAAAGAAAGAAAGAAAGAAGGAAGGAAGGAAGGAAAAGAAAGGAGAGAGTGAGGAAAGGAAGGAAGGAAGGGAGGGAGGAAAGACTTGTTAAGTACCTAGGTACTTTACAAATATTATCCCATTTGATCCTCACAACAACTCTGGAAAATACACAACAGCACTTGGCAGGTGCTATTATCTTCCTCATTCTATCATTTAGGAAACTATATTGTGGGCAGAAGTTAAATGTTTTGGATTGTCTGGATTTGAATTCAGGACTTCCTAACTTTGACATGTAGAAAGTTCTTAATATATACTTGTTGCCTGCTACCTTTCTGATATGCCTACCTTTCTTTATGGGTCAGATTTAGAGCCACATCCAACCAGAAGTCTTTTCTGATTCACTCATTGTTAGTATTTACTTATCCCTAAAATTACTTTGTATTTGTTTGAAATATATTTTGTATTCACTTCACTGTGTAAATGTTGTGCAAGGACAATTTTCTTTTTCTTTTTATTCCAAACATCTAGCACAGCGTCTAGCACCTAGCAGACATTTACTTAATGCTTGTCTATTTAAGTTAAGGCTAAGAGCTGACTACATTGCAATACTGTGCTAAGAGATAAATACAAAGAAAGGCAAAAACAGGTTCCCTGCTATTCAGAAGCTGACATTCTGATGGGAGAGTTTAAGTCTGATAGCTGTATTGACAAGGGGAGCCCCCAAACTCTTTCTCTCTCTCTCTTGACGTTGGGGGGGGGGGAATGCTAAGCTCTCCCCTGAAAGACCAGTAATCAAGATAAAGTGGTTTTCATTCTGTTATCTAGGTAGGACTGTTTGAGTCCAGGGCCACTCCTAACCCTATTGAGTTGGAAATTAGCCCAGAGACACTCATTTAATTCCAAGATTTTCTATTCTGATTCCAGCTCAAACTGCTGCCCCCAGCTTCTAGCCAAGGTTTCAATTATAAAAAGAGCCAACTTGGGGCTCACTCCTTGCCTTTGCTTAAAGTAGCTTGCTCAGCTGCAGCTCTCTGGCTGCTGAAATGATATTCTTTTTTAGCGTTACCCTTTCTTTATCTTTCTCACCTATTTCCCTTATAAGACCTTATTCACCTCTCTGTCACTATTTCTCTGCTAGAAACATTATTTCTCTCTCTCTGCCAAGACTCCTCCACTAGAAGCTTTACTTCTCTATCAGGACCTGCCACCAAGGAATTCAGTCTTTCTATGAAAAGACTGATTTCCCAATGCCAATAATAAACTTCTTTTTGACAGTCTAGCTTTTGGGGTTCATAAATTCCTTTACAAAGGACCTCTATGCTGACCAAAGGGGTTCCCACAATTCCCTGCCCTGTGCCAAACTTCATCATTTGGGGATACAACTCAAAATTCATCAGTATGAAGAATGAATTGAAGAAACAAGTAATAGAAGAAAGAGAGATTAAGTAAAAAGCAACAGCCCAGACAAGTGACAAATGGCTGCACTTGGGCAATGGCTATATGAGTAGAGAGAATGGGATGCATGCAATAAATGTTTTAGAAGGACAATCAACAAGAATTGGAAATTTGGTTGGGGGTAAGGCAGGAATGAGAAAAGAATCTTAAATGAATTCCAAAGTTATGAATCAGAAGGATTCTCTCTCTTTTTTTAAATAATTATAACTTTTTATTGACAGAACTCATGCCTGGGTAATTTTTTTTTACAACATTATCCCTTGCACTCACTTCTGTTCTGACTTTTCCCCTCCCTCCCTCTACCTCCTCCCCCAGATGGCAAGCAGTCCTGTACATGTTAAATATGTCATAGTATATCCTAGATACCATATATGTGCACAGAACCGAACAGTTCTCTTGCTGCACAGGAAGAATTGGATTCAGAAGGTAAAAATAACCCGGGAAGAAAAACAAAAATGCAAACAGTTTACATTCATTTCCCAGTGTTCTTTCTTTGGGTGTAGCTGCTTCTGTCCATCATTGATCAATTGAAACTGAGTTAGATCGTCTCTTTGTCGAAGAAATCTACTTCCATTAGAATACATCCTTATACAGTATCGTTAATGATCTCCTGCTTCTGCTCATTTCACTTAGCATCAGTTCATGTAAGTCTCTCCAAGCCTCTTTGTATTCATCCTGCTGGTCATTTCTTACAAAACAATAATATTCCATAACATTCATATACCACAATTTACCCAACCATTCTCCAATTGATGGGCATCCATTCATTTTCCAGTTTCTAGCTACTACAAACAGGGCTGCCACAAATATTTTGGCACATACAGGTCCCTTTCCCTTCTTTAGTATCTCTTTGGAGTATAAGCCCAGTAGTAGCACTGCTGGATCAAAGGGTATGCACAGTTTGATAACTTTTGGGGCATAATTCCAGATTGCTCTCCAGAATGGTTGGATTCGTTCACAACTCCACCACCAATGCATCAGTGTCCCACTTTTCCCACATGCCCTCCAATATTTATCATTATTTTTTCCTGTCATCTTAGCCAATCTGACAGGTATGTAGTAGTATCTCAGAATTGTCTTAATTTGCATTTCTCTGATCAATAGTGATTTGGGATACTCTTTCAAATGAGTGGAAATAATTTCAATTTCATCATCTGAAAATTGTCTGTTCATATCCTTTGACCATTTATCAATTGGAGAATGGCTTGATTTCTTATAAATTAGAATCAATTCTCTATATATTTTGGAAATGAGGTCTTTATCAGAATCTTTAACTGTGAAAATATTTTCCCAGTTTGTTGCTTCCTTCCAGAAGGATTCTCAATAAAAATAAGTCAGGGAGAGGGTGGTTTTGGGGGAAATATGGGGGCATATTGCATTGAAGAAGCTGATGGGACATTTAAGAGGGGATGTCCACAAGGTGGCTAATTCAGGACAAGAGTTTAAAAGAGAGATAAACATAGATTAGTGGAGCACAAAGTAATGCAGGAACAAAAAGAATAGAGACTACAATTGATCCATTTTCTTGCTGTATCAAAAGTTCTACCTTTCTACTCCCTTCTTTGTAGGAATGGAGTACTATAAGTATGAAACACTTTATATAAGGGCAGACTTTTTCCATATGTTAGTTTTGAGGAATGTTTTTTTTTTTTTTTTTTTTTACTCTTTGTTATAAGGAATAACTAACAGAGAACAAGAAGGATATATATGAGGCAATGTATGTGACAAAAACAAAAGATATCAAAACAAATTCTTTAAACATACAAAATAAGTCCTGCACTGGTCCTTATTTTTCTTTATTTATACTACATTATAAGAACTTGCTGTTGAAAAAACAATCAGTGTCAAATTATTGTTACCCATGTTTAAAGTACATTGTCTAATGCTATCCTGCATCTGAGTAGAAATGTTAATTCAATTTAAAGGCATTGCTTTTAAAACTATGTTCCCCAGTTATGGAAACTGCCCTAACTTAAGTAAAATTCCTCAAATCAATAGGGAGATAGTGACAAGGATATAACCTAAGTGAATATACTATTATAGCAATGGTTAATGTAAGAAATAGTATAGTTAGAGAAAAAAAGAGAATAAGGAAGGACTCGTGGGCTATCTTTAATTTTAAAAAAACACAACAACCAACAACTTCTCTTATTATTGTCATTTTTATCTGCAAAAAAGGCCTAGCCAAGATCAGAACTTATGGGCTTGTACAGAATGAGCCACTGATGTAATCTCCACATGGACTTTGGAGCATGAGCAGACATTCTGTAATTAGTTCTGGTCTGTTAACCACTTGGAGAAGAGATGAACTTTTAAATGTCTGCTAAGTCAGAAATGGAGTTCATCAAAATTTGAATTTAAAAAAGAATTTTAAAAATTGTTTTTCATGTAATTGGGGAAAAAATAAAATGTTTAATTTAAAAAAGGGGGTTCAGTTAAAAACCATTTAAGCAGTCAAAAGAAAGCCTCCATTTTTTCCTATTGGTTCAAGTGAGGCAAGAGCTTCTGTAAACCTTATGTGGGGAAAGAAGCTTCAGACTGTTCTATCCCTAATCAATCCACTATTAAATAGTGTGTTAGCATATGTCCATGATGTTACTTCTGTCTGCTGTATTTATACTTTCTTGCTTTGAGATGAAGGGATATTGGAGTTGGTTCTGATTTTGTGAGCTTCTGAAGATTTGTATACCAAACACCAGAAGTTTGGGAGGTGGTACTCATGACAGTATTTAGTAGGAGGCCAAGCACTGATAGGACAGCAGCAGAGACCTTAAAGAATGATGTGCCAGATGTAGCCCGATAGTAACTGAAATTCAAATTCACTGACCAATTGTGTTGCTTTTGGAAGTGAATCTAATAAAATAAAACAAAATAAACAAACAAACAAACAAAAAAAAAGCAGAAATTGAGATCATGCTCCCAGATAAAGCAAATACAAATTTTTATAATCTAAACAGATAACCAAGAAAATTGCATTATGATAAAAAGAAAAATAAACAGCAAACTAGTATAAATATTAAAGTTAAACTAATAATATCCAAATACTTTAATGTCTAAATTCATACAATTAACTGAATTACAAGAAGATAAACACAATAATGCAATGAACCATTAATTACCACCATTAATATCTTGTAATGGTAGATTTCAATTTCCTTTTCTCAGTTTTGAATTCGTCTAACAAAAAAAAATTAAACAAAAGAAAAATACAGAATTGAATAAATTGCCAATGAAACTAGAATCAGAAGATTTATGGTAGCTTCTAAACTGGAGGGCAGATTAATGTGTTTTCCTCAACACCACATAGAACTTTTATTAAAAACTCACTATTCATTAATACAGAGATATTCCTAATGTAAAAAAGACATAATAGTTTAAAAAAAAATACCACATTGCAATAAAAATAACAGCCAATTCAACGAGCACAAAGCCATAGACCCAGTAAGAAAGTTACTGGGGAATCTTTAAATAACAAAAAAGTCAAAAAACAAACCATAGAAATAACAACTATGTGAAAAGAAATAATTATGAAACAACATACTAAAATTGCTAGGATACAACTAAAGCATTCCTTGGGGAAAAAAATTGTTCCTATAAAATATATATTGACAAAATAAAAAAGGAGAGAATTAATGAACTGAATACGCATTATTTTTTAAATTAAAAAATCAGTAAAGATAGAATAATTCTCTGAGAAAAGTAGAGAAAAAGATATGGTGAAAATATGGTGATGTAAAAAAATACAAAAATGAAAAGTTATTTTAAATATATAATCAATTGACCACCTGAAAATAATAGTGAAAACCTACATGCTTCAACAAATCATAAAGGAAAACATCTTAAAATTACTAGAACTAAAGAGCAAAGTAAAAATTGAAAGAATACACCAATTACCTCCTGAAAAAAATATTCAAATGAAATCTCCCAGGATGAGACAGACAAAATTTGGAACTTCTAAGTGAAAGAAAGATGATATAAACAGCCATAGAAGAGGTCAAGTGTCAAAGATCAGTCACGATCACATAAGACTTGACAATTACCAGTATTAAACAAGGAAGAGTTTACAAGAATAGCTTACCTTTAAAAATGAAGTATGAAAAAAAGAAAAAATACCTTGAATGAAATTCTAATTTCAATTATTCATGGAGAAAAGAATGGAATTTAATAGAAATGTAGACAAAAGAGTAGAGAGAAAGCTAAATATACTAGAATACATAGAAAAGATTATTCAATGATAAAATAAAGAATTTAAAGTTGATTGTAAGCTCCATATCTAATCATAATGAAATTATGTATCAATGAGCAAATTATGAAAGCAATAGAGATGCTCATTAAAGAAAATGATGAAAATATGACAAAAATATGAGGATGAAGTCAAATCAGTAGTCCTGAAGGAAAAATTTTTTACTTTTATTCACATTCATCAATTCAAAAAGAGAGAGAGAAAAAAATTGACCAATGTCTTGGGTATGCAACTAAGAAAAACTACTTTAAAAAAAATCAACAAAGGGTTGGGGGGGTAGATTAAACAGCAAAAATAGAAATTTTGAAAAATCAAAGAGAGAAAAAAGAATGCAAAGGTAACATAAATAATCAGTAAAAAAGACACTTTTTACATTAATAAAATAAATAAAAATATTAGCTAGTCTGATAAAAAAGAGAGAAGAAAGGACAATTGTCAATATCAAAAATGAGAGAGAAAAAAGAAATCACAACAAATAAAGATGAAATAAAGGAAATTATTAGAAACTTTTTAATTAGCATTTTATTTTCTCCTAATTACATGTTAAAATAAATGTTTTAACAATTTTTTTAAAGTTTTGAGTTTCAATTTTTTTTTCCTTCCTCATCTCCCTCACTTCAAGATGGTAAGCAGATATAATTTATACATGTGCAATTATGTAAAACATTTCCATCAGGGAAACTTGATTAAAACCAAAAGAATGAAAGAAAGAAAGTAAAAAATAGCATGATTCGATCAATATCAATTCTTTCTCTGAAAGTGTATAGTATGTTTCATCGTTAGTCCTTTGGAGTTATCTAGGATCATTGTATTTCTAAGAATAGCTAAGTCATTCACAATTCTTCATCATTCACATACAATATTGTTGTTACTATGTATAACATTATCCTGGTCCTGTAGAAATTATTTTTGCTAAATTATATACCTATAGAATTGAGAAGGTAAATGAAATTACCAGATTAATAGAACAAGAAATAGAGAACTTAAATAATTCAAGCTCAGACAAAGAAATCACATAAACCATAAAGTAACTCCCAATGGAAAAAGTCCTAGGTTCAAATGGATTTGCAAGCAAAACAATTAATTCCAATATCTTATGAACTGGTTAAAAAAAAGAAAATCATCCGTAACCTGTAATTTTACTCTAAACAGTATAGCATTCTAATAACTTGAGGGGAACTTCCTCTTAGGGGAATTCCTAGGATTCCCTCCACCGAGGAAAGATACTTCAGTCCCTATGGGAGAGCTCATTTACCCTGTGTATTGTCTGGTATATTCTTATTTGTATAATTTCACTAATTTCTGTTTGCTATGAGTTTGGAACAAATGAATTTATTTTCTATATGTAGTGTTTGTGTCAATGGCATTTGATGGGAATCAAGCCTTTTAGATTTGTCTTGGAATCCCTCTTTCCCAATAAAGCATAATGACCAAGAGTGATATTATAAGTAAATTAAGGGCGCATGGAATACTTTACTTGTAAGATCTATGGATAAGTGTAGAGAGTCACAGTCAGTGGGGAAACTCTGGGTAAGGTATAAGACCCTTCAGTCCAGAGGGAACCTGCTAACAATGTCTGCTTTGGCTCCCCATCTCCCCTAAGTGGCCTTGCTGAAAAGTCAGGGGGTGGTAACAATTATGTTGATTTTGAAGCAGAGTGATACCAAGTAAAAGAATGATACCAGGTGGCAAACTACATACAGTAGCAAGTTGTTTATGTGCTTCTACATGCACAATGTTGTTTTTGTTACATTATATGAAGGGGAAAGTCCTTGAAATAAACAGGCTCCATTTTCCCACCATCTTCAGGAGCCCTGCCTCATCACTTCTCCACTAGAAGGTATATCTTAATCACCCCGGTGTGGAGACTCTAGAAAGTAGGACACAACAGATAAGGGAAGAATTTATAACCTATTTAGAAAACATTGTAAAATATAAAATGGATAATTTTTATCACATTAATTATATCTATTTTGCACAATTAAAACCAATGCAGCCAGGATTAGAAGGAAAAGCATATATTTTGGGGAAAATATTTTCTAGCAGGTTTCTCTGATATAGGCTTCATTTCTCAAACATATAGAGAATAGTCAAATGTATAAGAATACGAGTCATTGTCCAATTGATAATTGGTCAAAGGATATGAACAAGGAGTTTTCAGAAGAAGAAATCAAAGTTATCTAAAAATATATGAAAAAAATACTCTAATCACTATTGATTAGAGAAATGCAAATTAAAATGACACTGAGATACTACTTCATACTTACCAGATTGGCTAACAGAAAAAGAAAATGACAAATATTGGAGGGGATATAGCAAAACTGGAACACTAATGTGCTATTGGTAGAATTGTTAACTGATCTAGAACAATTTGGAACTACATACACAGAGCTATAAAACTGCATAATCTTTGATCAAGTAATACCACTAGTAGAGCTGTGTCCCAAAGAGATTTTTTTTTAAAGATGGAAATAGACCTATATGTACAAAACTATAACAGTTGTTTTCTGGTGGTAAAAAACTGGAAATTGAGAGAACATCAATTAACCCAGGAGTTGGTGAACAAGATGTGGTGTGTATTATGCTTTAAGAAATGATAAGCAGAGGGAAGATTCTGGGAAGATAGTGGAGTAGATCATAAAATTTCAAGCTCTCCAGATTTTCCCCACAAACAGAATATATTTGTGCCTCAGAGCTAATGGAAACTGGTAAAAAACAAACAAACAAACAAAACAACAACAAAAAAAAAAAAAAAGAAGAAGAAGAAGAAGAAGACTTGGGGCAGAACAGGGGTCTCTTAGGATAGCCAGAGAAGAAGAAAGACCCAGGGTTGGTGGGTTAACCAGTGTAAAGTGTAAACACCTCCAGGCTAGCTCCACATAAACAGCAAGAGGAGAGAATTCTGGGTCTAGGTGGATGTTGTGGGCCAGAACTTGAAACAGGTTGCTAGGTCACTGGAATTGATAGAAACAATGCTTATGTACTTGGTCCACACCTTTGGAGTTCATACCTTTGGGAGAGTTCGCACATTAGCTCACACATTAGAATTCACACCTCTCACACCTTTAGAGTTCACACCTTTAAGAGATCATACATAAGGAGCTCCCACAAGCCAACTAGAGACTTCGACAGATTCACAAATCAGAAGGACAAGCCCACTAACCCACAAGGCCACTCTTGGAGGCGGAGTCAGATTCATTCCATATATCACCTGTGTGCAGGCTGGAGGCTGGGGATTTGGAGATAGAGTGAAAGGCTGAAGCTGGCAGAGGCAAAAGGCTAGCAGCAAGAGCTCTTGGAACCAAGGAGAGAGATAGGCCTCTAAGAAAACAAACCAGGCTTTTTTGAAGGAGACAATAAAGGACTGGACTTTAACTCCTGGCTGCATTTGGGGTGATTATTACTTTGAACTGAAACTAAGGCTGCCTCCAGAAGATCCCAAAAAAACCTGCTCCCAGATTATATTTTAGAAAAGAAGAAAATTACAGGTGAATTCAATTGGAGCCTGAGCTCAAACCATAAGAACTTTCACCTCCTGGAGAGTGAGGGGAGTCAGGCATCTAAGTCTAGGAAGACTGAGGGAACTTCAGCTGATTAGAAACATGGGGCCTAAATGTACTGCAGAGGCAAGAAGGAAGCAGCACAATACACCAGATGAGTATAGGAGCAATGTGACAGGAGGCTGCTGGCTATAGACATTAGCAGAAGGGCAGAGCTTTTGATTTGGGGATCAGATCAGAGGGGAGAGCTGAAGTGAAGCAAGAAGCACAATTCTCCCTACCCCAGGTTTAGAGGTACTTACACTAATAGTTTTTATTTTTAAATAAATGAACAAGCAAAGAAGAAAGAATCCAACTACAGAAACTTATTAGGGGAATAGAGAAGACTAGGATTCATCTTCAGAGGAAGACACTGAAGTTAAAAAAAATAATAATAAACCTCTTCTACCCTAGAGAGTAACATTAAATAGCTACCTACCCAGAAAAAATTTATAGAAGAACTCAAAGACTTCAAAGATCAAATGAGATTGAGAAAAAAAAAAAAAAAAACTAAAAAAATATTTAAACAAGACCCATTCAAGAAAAACAAGATTATGAGAAAAAAAATTAACAATTATAAGAGGGAATACAGAGTCAATTCTTTGAAAATTGGAAGTGGGGCAAGTCTGTAAAGCTATAAAAGACCAAAAAATGACCAAATAAAATAAAAATAAGGAGGAAAAAAATAGAACAGTATCTGAAAAATAAGAAAAACATCAGATCTGGAGAACAGATCAAGAAGAGAAAATGCAAGAATAATTAGACTACCTGAAAGCTGTGACCAAAAAAAGAACATTGACAACAATGAAAGAAATAATCAAAGAAAATTGTCCTAGAGTGATAGAACACTAGGGAACAGTAGAAATAGAAAACAATCCACCAATCACCATCTTTTTTTAAAATAGCTTTTTATTTACAAGATATATGCATGGGTAAATTTTCAGTATTGATCCTTGCAAAATTTTCTGTTCCAACTTTTCCCCTCCTTCCCTCCACTCCTTCCCCTAGAAGGCAGGTAGAATAACACATATTAATATGTTAAAGTATATGTTAAATACAATATATGTCTACATACTCATACAGTTATTTTGCTGCACAAGAAAAATCAGACTTAGAAATAAAGTAAAATTAACCTGAGAAGGAAATAAAAAATGCAAGCAGACAAAAACAGGGAGTGGAAATGCTATGTTGTGTTTCACACTTATTTTCCAGAGTTCTTTCTCTGGGTATAGCTGGTTCTCTTCTTTATTGAACAAATGGAACTGATTTGGTTCATCTCATTGTTTGTTTGTTTTTTTTTTAATTTATTTTATATATATATTTTATTAATAGCTTTTTATTTGCAATTTATATGCATGAGTAATTTTACAGCATTGACAATTGCCAAAACTTTTGTTACAATTTTTCCCCTCCTTCCCCCCACCTCCTCCTCTAGATGTCAGGATGACCAATACATGTTAAATATGTTAAAGTATAAATTAAATACAAAATAAGTATATATGTCCAAATTGTTATTTTGCTGTATAAAAAGAATCGGACTCTGAAATAGTGTACAATTAGCCTGTGAAGAAAATAAAAAATGCAGGTGGACAAAAATAGAGGGATTGGGAATTCTATGTAATGGTTCTTAGTCATCTCCCAGAGTTCTTTCACTGGGTGTAGCTGGTTCAGTTCGTTACTGCTCCATTGGAACTGATTTGGTTCATCTCATTACTGAAGATGGCCAGGTCCATCAGAATTGATCATCATATTGTGATGTTGTTGAAATATATAATGATCTCCTGGTCTTGCTCATTTCACTCAGCATCAGTTCATGTAAGTCTCTCCAGACCTTTCTGAAATCATCCTGTTGGTCATTTCTTACTGAACAATAATATTCCATAATATTCATATACCACAATTTATTCAGCCATTCTCCAATTGATGGGCATCTACTCAGTTTCCAGTTTCTGGCTATTACAAAGAGGGCTGTCACAAACATTCTTGCACATACAGGTTCCTTTCCCTTCTTTAAGATCTCTTTGGGAGATAAGCCCAGCAGTAACACTGCTAGATCAAAGGGTATTCACAGTTTGATAACTTTTTGAGCATAGTTCCAAATTGCTTTCCAGAATGGCTGGATACATTCACAATTCCACAATGTATCAATGTCCTACCTAGTTTTCCCACATCCCCTCCAAAATTCAGCATTATCTTTTCCTGTCATCCTAGCCAATCTGAGAGGTATGTAGTGGTATCTCAGAGTTGTCTTAATTTGCATTTCTCTGGTTAATAATGACTTGGAACATCTTTTCATATGACTAGAATTCCATCTCTTTCTTTCTTTCTTTCCATTTCTTCATCTGAAAATTGTCTGTTCATATTCTTTGACTATTTATCAATTGGAGAATGGCTTGATTTCTTATAAATTAGAGTCAATTCTCTATGTACTTTGGAAATGAGACCTTTATCAGAACCTTTGACTGTAAAAATATTTTCCCAGTTTATTGCTTCCTTTCTAATCTTATCTGCATTAGTTTTGTTTGTACAAAAGCTTTTTAATTTGATATAATCAAAATTTTCTATTTTGTGCTCAATAATGATCTCTAGTTCTTTGGTCACAAATTCCTTCCTCTTCCACAAGTCTGAGAGGTAAACTATCCTATTTTCATCTAATTTATTAATAATCTCATTTTTTATGCCTAGATCATGAACCCATTTTGACCTTATCTTGGTGTATGGTGTAAAGTATCTAGTTTCTGCCATACTAATTTCCAATTTTCCCAGCAGTTTTTGTAAAATAGTGAATTCTTATCCCAAAAGCTGGGTCTTTGGGTTTGTCAAACACTAGAGCATTAAAGTTATTGACTATTTTGTCCTGTGAACCTAACCTATTTCACTGATCAACTAGTCTATTTCTTAGCCAATACCAAATGGTTTTGGTGACTGCTGCTTTATAATATAATTTTAGATCAAGTACAGCTAAGCCACCTTCATTTGATTTTATTTTCATTAATTCCCTTGAAAGTCTTGACCTTTTGTCCTTCCAGATGAATTTTGTTATTTTTTCTAAGTCATTAAAATAGTTTTTAGGGAGTCTGATTTGTATAAGCACTAAATAAATAGATTAGTTTAGGTAGTATTGTCCACTAATCACCATCTTAAAGAGATTCCATGTGGAAAACACATAGGAATATGTAAAGGTCAGAACTTTGGAGAAGTATACTTGAAAGAAGTTGTTAACTCAGTAGAATTGATGAGACAATGGTTTATCTAGTTTACATATTCTTAGTACTTAGCATGGTGATGAAATAGTTCTACAATTGATGTAATTGTAGGGTATTTAAACTGAGGACAAAGTCAGCCACAGACATTCTATCTTTGACTATCCTTATGGTGGCTCTTCTGCCTCCTGCACTATGGGAGAGAATGGCAAACTGGCAAAATGGCAGATTGCTGGAAGAACCTGGGGACAGTCAGTCAGACTGTGAGTCAAATTGCTGGAAGAAACTGTAGAGCAGACTGGTTCAGACTGGGAGATTGAAGAAGACAATAAAGACTTTTGTCTTTATTCCTGACTATTCTAGTGGTGATTATTCTACTGGTCCCAAGGCTGATGCCAAGGCCCTCCAGAAATCTAGTCCTGACATTACAGGAATATTATTGCCAAATTTCAAAATCCCCAGATTAAAGAAAAAATTTTAAAATATTTTAGAACTACAATTAAAATTGTACAGGATTTATCTGTAGGTACAATAAAAGACAGCAGGTTCTGGAATAATACATATAACCAATCAAAAGTACTGGGCCTATGCCAAAAATACTGTATCTCCCAAAATTAACTACAGTATTGAACAAAAAAATATATATATTCAATGAAACTGCAGTTTTTCAGGACTTTGTCTCAACCAAATCTGAACTGAATAGAGAATTTAACATATAAGAGCCAAAAAATGTTCAAGGACTCAATATGGACAAATTGTTTGTGGTTTTTTTTGGCATAGAAATGTTTACCACATGTTTAAGATTAACATCAGTAATTGGATAACTCAAAAGAAAGATTGGGATAGAGTTGAGTATGATCTGACTAAAAAAAAACAAAAATGTCTAGAAAAAATAAAAATAGTAATTGTTATAAGAGTGAGGTGCAGATGATAATTGTGGAAATATGTATAGAAGAATTACACATGTTTAACATATATTGGATTATTTGCAGAGGGGATAGGGAGAAGGAAGAAAAAAATTTGGAACATAAGTTTTTGCAAGGGTGAATATGGAAAATTATATATAAGTTTTGAAAATAAAAAGCTTTGTGAAAAAAAGAATGAGGTGCAGGAGAAAAATACAGAGGCATTATAGGGGGGGAAGAGGGTGGATAATTCTGAAAACCTACTCATGTCAGGATTAAATAGGGAACATTATATAAATACATATAAATATAAATATATAAATAAATATAAATATGAAGCGTGTATCACCTCCAAAATCTGTGAAGAAATAAAGAGGTAGAGAATAGAATAATATGGGGCATAGAAGGATGTGTAAAGTTATGGCAGCTGAAGAAGATGTGTAGGTTAATGAGAAAGGGAGAAAGAGAGGAGAAAGGGTGGCATAGGATAAAGTAGGGTACAGAGGAGTGTTTAAATTACAGGAGTGGGATAAGGTATGTAGAGTAATGGGAGATAAAGAGGGAATAAAAGGGTGGGAGAAGATAAGGAAGAGATCCATAGGTGAGGAAGGTTAAATAATAGAAAGGCAAGTTAAAGTGTAGAATTCAAGTAGAGGAGTTAATCAGAATAGGAAATATGACATATACACAAATACTACAACAAGGCTCAGAAGTAGAATTTATTAGAAAATTTAAAAAGTAGGACTAGTAATCATTGACATCAAAGTCAAAATTAAAAACTGAATCAAGAGAGAAATCCATATTATATGTCATTCATATTAATATTTTATAGCATTTGTATATAAATGTAAATGCACCTGTGTGTACATATGTATATATGTATGTATGTATGTAGAGTTATGTTTGTGTGTGCATGGGTATATGTGTGTATGTGAGTATACATATATATATATATATTATACATACATGCATACATATAAACCTATACTTAACTGCATCCTTTTTAGGGGAGATAGGAGGGATAAAAGTCAGGAAAAGAATAAAGTGAAAAGTGCACAGCAGAGAACAAAATGAATACAAGAAAGCAAAGATAAATAATCATGAATATAATCTCTTCTATTATGATAGATGCTTTCTTGAAAGGGAAATTATTGTTACATATTTTGAATCCTCCCTAATGTTCTGTTGGATACATGACAATATTGTGTTTTGGTGGTAGTGGTATTTTATTTTATTTTCCTTTCTTTTTCTATCTTGTTTTTTCTTATTTTGTATTTAGTTTTAAATTTTAAAAATACTAAAAATAAAAAAGAAAGAAAAAAGAAATAAAGAAATGATGAACAGAATGCGTTCAGAAAACTCTGAAAGGCTAATATAAACTGATACAAAGTGAAGTGAGCAGAACTAGGAGAACATTGTACATAGTAACAGCAATATTGGATGATAATCAATTCTGTATGACTTAGCTATTCTTAGCTATATAATAATCCAAGACAATTCCAAAGGACTTATGACAAAAAATGCTATCCATCTCCTGAGAAAAAGCCTGAGATTGAATGCAGATTGAGGCATACTTTTAAGAAATTTTCTTGTTTTTTTTTTTTTAAGGGGGAAGGGGGAGTCTATATTTTCTTTTACAACATGGCTTATATGAAAATGTTTTGCATGATTGTATATGTATAATAAATATAAAATTGTGTGCCTTCTCAAGGAGGAGAGAGACAAGAAAGAGAAGAAAGAATTTATATGTCAAAAAAAAATTTTAAATGAACATTAAAAATTGTTTTTGCATGTAATTTTAAAAGTAAATTTTTTTAATTTAAAAAGAAATAGCAATCAGGAGTGCAACTTAAAACTAAAAATTATTTTTCTTAGACTAATGATATTGAGGGGAGAAAATAGATAAAATCCTAGCCTTGTACTCCCTTTCTGAGTAGAGAAGAGTATCTAATCTCCTAGTCTCAATCTTCTGCTTCCCTTCTGGCAGAAATAAAAAAATCTTTCTTGGAGAAGGGCAGTCAGAGAAGATTTTACAAAATATTTATCCATGTCTTTCTGGGGAGTTACCTCTAAAAAGACCTATGAGACACCATATAACCTATATGGGTAAAAACTATACTCCCCACACTTTCTACAATATAAATATGGTCTTAATACCTAAAGTAGAGAGACACATATTAGAGAAAGAAAACTATAGGTCAGTATAACAATGAATGTTGCTGCAACAACTTAAATAAGATAGTAACAAGTAGCTTACAAACAACATGCTAAAATAACTATACAGCAAGACCAAATTGGATTTATACCAGGAGTACAGGGTTAGGTAAACATAAGGGACACTACAAGTATAATAAAACATGTTAATAAAAATAAATGATAAAAATCATGTAATTATGTCATTAGACATTGAGTAGACTTTAAACAAAATCCAATGCTTATATCTATTAAAAATTTTAGAAATCACAGGAATAAATAGATCTTTCTTAATAAGTTAAATATTATTCACTTAAATTCAAGAACAAACATTGCATATAATGGGGAAATGTTAGAACTCTTTCCAGTAAAATAAGGAGTAAAGCAAAGATAATAGTTTATCACTATTACTACATAACATAATGTCAGAAATACTAATTATAGCAATAAAGCAAGAAAAGAAATCAAGATAATTATGGGCAAAAAGGAAATAAATGTTTTGCTTTTTATAGATCATATGATGGTCTAGTTAGAGAATCTTAGAGAATTAACTAACAATAATTGAAACAATTACTTTAGTAGAATAGCAGGGTATTTTTTTTAAAAAATAAGAAATAACAAAAGAGAAAGTTTTGAAGAAACTTAGGAAGATTAGCATGAGCTGTTAAGTGAAATGAGCTAATCCAAATTTACACAATAGCCCTAAAGAAAAGTAACTTCTAAAGATTTGAGAACCTCAAAGAATGCGATGACCAACCTTGACTTCAAAGAATTGAAGATAAATATATATAATACTGACCTCCTGACAGAAGAGTAAGGCATACAATATGCAGGATGAGTCACTTTCTCATACATGGCAAATGCATGAATTTCTTTTGCTTGAATATACTTATTTGTTTCAAGGACCATGTTTTTCTTATTTAGGAGGATGATGAAAGGGACCAAAATCAATAAATACTTAAATATTAATAAACAATTTTGAGGGAATTTTGATCATATTCATACACACACACACACACACACACACACACAAAATATCTCCTGCCATATGATTGATCCAACTCCTTTTTTGATCTCTTTTTTGATTTATATTTTTTTCTAATGATACTTCATAGGATTATGTAAACATAGATCTGAGGCTGAAAGAGTTTTCACAGGACATCTAGTCTAATTCTAACTTTATAGATGAAGACTTGTTTAAAGATACAGGTTTGTCAGGATCAAAGGTATTTAAATCCATAGATCATGGTTGAAAATATACTACTTCCTAATTCTGTTCACCATGAAATCCTCTAATATTGTTTGTTTTGAGAGACCCACAACTTTTTATTCTTTAAAGATTATGTATTCCAAAGATCTGAAACCATACAATATTTATTATCTAGAGGATATTTGTTTTAAAAGGGAGTTTGAGTCTGATCAATGCAATAACCAATCATAATTCCAGAAGACCAGAACTCCAAAAGAATGATTCTACTTAACTTCCTGAGAGAGAGATGGACTGACAATGCAAAATAAGATAATTTTCAGATACTGCCAATGTGATTATTCATTTTTCTTGACTATGCATATATTTTATGGGAATTTGCTTTTCTTCTTTGAAAATGAGGTGATGAAAGAAAGAAAGGTTAATAAGGGTAGGGCAACAGAAAGAAAGAAAAAATAGAGAGAAGGAAGGAAATATCATTAAAGTATTTTTAAATGCATAGGAAAAAGAGACAAAAAGTAAGAAAAAAATCACAGGTAAACAGACAATTCTGAAAGTTACTTATTTAATTTTTACATATACACTCATGCACGCACACACATCTCAAAAGAAAAGCAAGTCAAACATAATAAAGATTTGCAATTTTCTGTATAATTCTCTGTGTATACATGGGAATTGCCTCTCTAATGTTTATTAAGTTTACAATTTAAAAAAAAATTAAAATGAGGTTTTTGTGCCAGCTTGGCATTTGCAAAAATATTATACATTTTCTGCAAATACCCCCCAAACAGGATGGATATATACATATATTTATAATTTCTTAGAGGAATTTCCTTATTATTGTTACTATTTTCTTAGTGTGCTAATTAATATTCTTTACATGTCAAGTTCAAACTGCTAAAAACAATAATTAGACTAATTTGAGAATCAGCTTATTAGAATGAAAACTGAATTTAATTAGTGAATTAATAATTTATGATTGTTAGAATTCTTTTTTCTTTTCTTTTAGTCCAGAATCTATTCTGAATTTGTAGCATAAACAAATTTTGTAGATGATCTCTTTTTATACACAGAGGCTATTTCAGAAGAATGTAGGAAATATTTTTAAAGAAAAAAATCTAATGCTAGTAGTACAAAATTTAATACCTTCCAATTTGCTCTTCTAGGATTGAAGTGTTTTGAAACTTTTAAAAATAAATTTTTGTTGTTATCTTTTGTTTTTATATTGACTAAATTCTTTCTAATATTCCTCCTTCTTTTTCCTCCATAAGAATCATCCCATATAACACAGAATATTTTCTAAAAGAAAAAGAAAGACAAAAAAGAGGTAGAAAAAAAAAATAAGAGAAACCAATTCACAAATCTAAAAAATCTGAAAATATATATAGTGTCCTAACCCATGGAATTGTCCTCTCTACAAAAGAGTGAAAGGAAATTTCTTTTTACTGAACTCCTCAACTTCCTTTAAGTCTCAACTAAAATCCAATCTTTTATAGGAGGTCTTTTCCAGCTCCTCTGAATCGAGGTGTTTTACCTCCATTAATTACTTACCATTTAGCTTGTTTGTACACATTTGTTGTCTCCTTTAGATTGTAAACTCCTTGAGGGAAAGGATTATTTTCTTTCCTATTTTTATATCCCTAGTGCTTAGCTTAATGCTTGGCACATAGGAGGCATTTGAGAAATGTTTATTGCTTGATTATTGACTGATTTTTAAACTTTTGGGGGTAATGCTTGTTCTTTGAAATTCTGCACATTCACTTTTAATTATTTTGTGGTGGATCTTCTTTCCCTTTATATTGCTATAGTCACTGATTATATTGTTTTCTTGATTCTACTCTGCATCAGTTCATGCACAGCTTTCAAACGTTCTCTGTATTCATCATATTTGTCATTTCTAACAGCACAGTAATATTTCATTCGTGTGCTGCCATTTAATCATTCCCAAATTGATGAATATTCACTTTGCTTCTATTCTCAGCTATCACAAAAGTAGTGCTGTAAATATTTTGGTATAGTTGGTACTCATATATCTACTTTCTCATCAATATTTATATAACTACTTACACACATATTGAAGTTATTCTTGATAAAAGAGAATGGCTTTCACAAATTTGATTTTCACAACAGACCAAATTTTTTTCTTCTCAATAGTATTTTTTTTCAATTACAGGTAAAGATGGTTTTCAACATTCATTTAAGATTTTGAGTTCCAAATTTTTTCTCCCCCCTACGTTTATTTCCCCCTCCCCTAAAAGCAAGCAATCTGATATAGGTTAAATACATACAATCATTTTAAACATATTTCCATATTAATCATATTGTGAAAGAAAAATCAGAGCAAGAGGGAAAAACCACGAGAGAAAAAGCAACCCCCCCCCCCAAAAAAAAAAAAAAAAGGTGACAATAGTATGCTTCACACTGCATTCGGTCTCAATAGTTCTCTCTCTGGATGATATTTTCCATCCCAAGTCTATTGTAATTGCCTTGGACTGCTGTATGGCTGAAAAGAACCGAGTTTATCATAATGATCATTACATAATCTTGCTGTTTCTGTGTACAAGACTCATTTCAGTACATATCACTTTAAGGAAGTCTTTCCAGGCTTTTCTGAAATCAGCCTGCTCATCATTTTTTATAAAACAATAATATTCTACCAAATTAATATATCATAATTTATTCAGCCATTCCCCAATTGATGGGCATCCACACAATTTCCAATTCCTTGCCACCACAAACATTTTTGCACATGTGGGTCTTTTCCTTCTTTTATGATCTCTTTGGGGTATAGACCCAGTAGTGACACTGCTGAGTCAAAGGGTAGCACAGTTTTACAATCCTTTCGGCATAGTTCCAAATTGTTCTTCAGAATGTCTGAATCAGTTCACAATTCCCTCAACAATGTATTAAATGAAATCTTAACAATCACATAATTGATTAAAAATATAAAAAATTCCACAAGACACCAATGCATATAGGTTATTGATACAAATAAACATTTGATGCAATAGAGCAACATACAACTTCTTATGTACATATTAAAATCATATAAGGCTTTTGGCTTCCAGCTCATGGTAGTGAAGGTCATCCTCTTTCTTTTGGTCATCCTGAACCTGGATTTATCTGACACTGGCAGCCACCCTGTAGCATCCAAGCCAAGTTACCACCTTCAATGCCTCCATGACACCTAAGTTTGATCCTAATGAAATTAATGTCATGTTTTTAAAACACACTGGTGGTGAAGCTAGTGCCACATCAGCTCTGGTCCCCAAATTAGTCCGTTGGGGGTTGCTCCCAAAAAAGTTGATGATTACATCACCAAGGCAACGGGTGACTAGGAATGGCTAAGGATCACAGTGAAACTTACCATCCAGAACAGACAGGCCCAGACTGAGGTTGTATTTTCTGCCTCAGCCTTGATCATCAATGGCCTAAAGGAACCTCCTCAGGACAAAAAGAAACAGAAAAATATTAAACACAGTAGAAACAGCAGTCTTCATGAGATTATCAACATTGCTATACAGATGAGACACCAATTCTTGGCAAGAAACCTGTCTGCAACCATAAAAGAGATACTTGTAACATCCTAGTCTGTGGGCTGAAACATTTATAGCAGACATCCTCATAATGTCATTGATAATATCAATTGTGGTGCTGTGAAATGTCCAGAAAGTTACAAAAGAGACTATTGCAATAAATTGACATTTGGCAAACACACATATATACACAGCTCATAAAAGATTCCTTGCTAAAAGGAACAATGCAGTTAACTCACTTCAGAGATCCTTTGATTATTTATATCAAGTGAGATATAATAAAACAAAAATGCTCACCAATACAATGGGAGATGTCACCACTAAATGTCCAAATGATAGAAAGAACTCCTATAGAGGGTGATGTTTTCCAGATATTCCTCTTTGAGGATGACTTTCTTTTTATGCCATCAAGCTCCAAATCATTATAAGAGCTCTTCAATGAGATTCATTAATACTCAAAAGAAATTCCTCTAATAATCCATATAAAAAAGTCAAGGGATGAAAAAATATCTTCTTTCTTGAGTAGTGATGTCATTTTTTATTTTCCCATTCTTTTGGTATCTTCAATTTCCTGCTTCTTGTAATATGATCCCTTAATGCTTTCAGATTGTGTAAGTTTCAGAACAGCTTTCTTAGAATATTTTCTACTTCCTCACATAATACATCAGAAACTGAATTTTAAAATTCTAAATGTGTGAATTAAATGTGATTTAATTGTTACTGATGTTAAAAATAAATCATTAAGAAAATGTTTTACTTCTGCTCTATTTTCTCTCTAGATATTGCTCTTCTGCCACTTTATGTATACTTTTTGGATGATGTAGCTTAGTTGGATCTCATGCCAAGCTTTTTGTAGCTGGTTTTCACTTTCACCATTCTTTGCTGTTTTATGAGCTAATAATCATAATTTTCTATCCTCTCTCTCTTTTGTATTTTACAGATGAATTTGCATTTTAACTGCTGCTGACTTTGAATTCAGTGTCTTTCTTTGGTGAGGAGATTTTGAGTATTTGCTGTCTGACTCAGTCTTGGAGCTCTTTTAATTCTTCATTGGAATATCTGCTTTATATTGATTAAACATTTGTAAGAAATAATGATAATCAAGGCCAATATCTTTATCTCTTTGCATTAGCAATTTTTCAGTATCAACAATTTGTAGGAGTAGGTTATACGGAAGCTGTCGCCATAATATATAATGTGTCAACTCTAAAGTCATCAATGTCTGTTCATCCAAGCAAATAACACTCACATTTTCTCCAAAATTCATTACAAAGAGTCCATACAATGTGACAGAGGTTTTCATTGCTTTTTCCTGATATTGTGAGTATGCAATCCACCTTTCATTCCTTGTTCTTACCACATGATCTATCAATTTCTTCCTGTTATACAATTTTATAATAACTTTCTTCAGAGTTCTTTTTTGATTATGTGTTACAGCCCATCTTCTAATGCCCACTATGTGCTTCTTTGGAAGTAGTAGTGTTCTGTATTTCACTGCCACATAGCAATATTAGAGAAAATGTTTGTATTGGAAAAAATAAACCTTTGCTTTATTAGAAGGTCTGAATCAACAAAAGAACTTAACAATTTTAGTGTAATCCTTTTCACTCTTCCTTTTCAACTCTGTCCTGGCTCACTGTCCATCTGTACTGTTTATCCCAGATATCCAGACTGCTGGATAAAATCCATAGGGTGAATCCTATGCATTCTGAAATTCTAATACATTTTGAAATTTGGGCAACATGCATTCTTCATCCTCTTGGTCTTTCTGTTGTAGAGGAATAGGTCTGACTAATTTAAGTAATTATAGGTCCCTTCTAGAAGAGTCTACCATGTTGTAGGCTTGATGCAATCTGTACAATGTCATCAATGAATAGGAACATCTGGGGGGAAAAACATCACTATCTACAAGAAAATTCTCCTCAACTTGAACTCATGTTGAATCTCCTCCATTATAATGGCAGACTGCTTTGGCAAACATACATTTCCCTTTTTATGCCTTATAAAGTGTTTGAAAAATTGGGACCAGGCATATGGCCAGACTATCTGAAATGACATTTCTTCATGTGGAAGATATTAAGGAACTACTTGCAGGACTCAGGAATCATGATAACATAGAAGGGAATGCCTTGAAAAGGCTAGAACATTCATGGACAGTCTATAATTGGGTACTGTTGCTACCATGTGATAAAGAGGATGCTTTTTGATTAGCTATAGAATCTTTCAAAAAGGCCTGTCATCTTTAGTCCCCTTTGTAAAGAGGATGATTCAGTTCTCTAGCAAAAGCTTAATTAACAAGTAGTAAAGGGAGTGGAGCCTAAGGCTTTTTGATTCTAAAAGATCCAGAGAGTTCTTCAGCATCTTGCCATTCCAGAGTTTGAGTTTACAGTCAAAACAGCATTGATACTCCAAAGAATGATGATGGTAGAAATTCCTTTGGTATTCCATCACTTCAGAATCCAAATTTTGCTAATTAGTCAGAGTAACATTGAAGACTTAAGGAACAGGGAAAGACTTCTAAGAGTGATTTTCAGGAATTCAGTATGAGTGGCTAAGATGCAAGATTATTAGTATTGGTTACATTTCTGAATGAAATGATTAGAGTTGATATTGATGACATTTTTCTTGTCCATTTTCCATAAATAATTCAAGCTAGATTTTTTTTCAATATTATACCATATCTCTCCTCCTTTTTATTATCGTTTTTTTTCTTTTTCTCTTCTTTCTATTTCTCCTCTTCCTCCTCTTTCTGATATTACAATTGTTTGACTTGACACACAGCTGACTCAAGAATAGCTTTCTCTTTATTGTTTTTTATAACATTCTTCTTTTGTGATCATCTCAACGTAGTAGAATCATACCTAGCTCACTGTCTAATTAGATTATTTCTAATAACCCTAATAATGATAAAATTCTGAGGGGTTATATGTATTCATTCCCCATATAAGAAAGCAAACCCAATAACTTTGTTGAGTTTGATTTTTTCCTCATATTTACCTTTTTATGCTTCTGTTGAATCTTGTGTTGGAATCAAGAAAACTGTTCAGTTCTGCACATGTATATTGTATCCAGGATATACTGTAACCTATTCAACATGTAAAGGATTGCTTGCCATCTGGGGGAGGGGGTGGAGAGAGGGAGGGGAAAAATTGGAACAGAAGTGAATGCAAGGGATAATGTTGTAAAAAATTACCCTGGCATGAGTTCTATCAATAAAAAGTTATTTAAAAAAAGAATCTTGTGTTGGAATATCAAATTTTTAATTCAATTCTAATATTTTCATCAAGAATATTTAAAAATCTTATATTTCTTTAAATATCTGTTTTTTTTCCCCACCTATAGGATTATACTCAGTTATGCTGGATAGGTTTTTCTTGGTTAATCCTAGATCATTTGCTTTGTCAAATATGTTTAAAGTCCTCTACTAAATTTTGTGTGATTCTGATTATGACTCCTCAGTACTTGAATAATTTCTTTCTGGTTGCAAGACAATATTTTTCCCTGACCTGAGAGTTCTGGATTTTTACTATAATATTGCTAGGAGTTTTCATTTTTGACTTTCTTTCAGATGTAACCAATGAATTCTTTCAATTTCTATTTTGCCTTGTAATTCTAAGATATCTAAGATATATGGCTATATTAGGAAAATAAAAATAAATAAAAAAGTAAATGAAGAAAATAAATAAATAAATAAGACTTTTTAATATTGAATTGGATTAAAATGCATAAATTATTAAAGATTGAATTGTTTATTGCAGAATTGAATATATTATGTGCTCTGAATATATTATACTTTCCCAATGAAATTAGAGGCCTAGATTTTGTTGTCATGATTAAACAACAAACGTTATTCTATCAACTTCATTTAGTGTTGTGTAATAAGTGAAAAAATTCTAATCTTTACCTGTCATCTCCAAATATACATATCATTTTTTATTTTAAAAACAATTGGGAAAAAAAAAACAACTTGAGCAGTATCTTCTTTTCACATCTTCTTTATTTCTGAATATATCCTTCTTCCCTTTCCTACATATTGATATATCCCTTACAATAAAAAATAAAACAAGAAAAAAAAAAAGAGCTTTAGTAAAACTAATCAAGACATCATTCTTGTCTAGCAGCATGTACAATATTCTATACCTATATTTCCCCACATCTAAAGAAGAGAAAAAGTTGTATGTTCTAAACTGTTCTCCAGAGCCAAGCTTCTTAATTATTATGATTATAATGTATTGAATTGGTTTACAGGGACAGTCAGAACACCCAGATCATGCTTTATAAACCTTCAGTTTTCATTTTTTCCCCTCTTTTCATTTAATGTGCTTATTGTGTATATTGTTT
The DNA here is from genome assembly GCF_016432865.1 of Antechinus flavipes. Taxonomy (NCBI): domain Eukaryota; kingdom Metazoa; phylum Chordata; class Mammalia; order Dasyuromorphia; family Dasyuridae; genus Antechinus; species Antechinus flavipes. The sequence goes on along the minus strand of NC_067399.1, from coordinate 226,207,264 downwards.
TTCTGGTTCTGCTTACTTCACTCTATATCCTATACTTATAAGCCCTCTCAGAGCTCTCTGAATTCTTTATATTCATTCTTTCTTATAAGCACAATAATATACAATTACATTTATACATTATGATATTTAAAAAAAAACAATCATCCATTTAATTGACATGTTTTGTCTCCTGATCATTGCTCCATAAAAAATGTTGCCATGAACATCTTAAGTAATAGAATTTATTGGCATAAAGTTGGGCAAAGTAACACCTAATTATTGCTCTAATTTCCTCTTCATTAGTGGTGAGTTCTCCTTTTTTATTTTTAAGACTAACAATTTGATTTTCCTCTTCCTTTTTAAAATCAAATTTACTAAGGGTTTATCTATTTTGTTGGTTTTTTTCATAAAACCAGCTCTTAGTTTTATTAATTAATTCAATAGTTTTTTTTTTTACTTTCAATTTTATTAATCTCTCCTTTTATTTTTAGAATTTAAAGTTTAGTATTTAATTGGGGGTTTTAATTTGTTCCTTTTCTAGCTTTTTTAGTTTCAAGCCCAAGTCATTGACCTTCCCTTTCTCTGTTTTATGCAAGTAGTCCTCTAGAGATATAAAATTTCCCCTTATTACCGCTTTGGCTGCATCCCACACATTTTGGTATGACATCACATTATTGTCATTTTCTTGGGTGAAATTATTAATTATGTCTATGATTTGCTGTTTCACCCAGTCATTCTTTAGGATGAGATTATTTAGTTTCCAATTATTTTTTGGACTCTTCCCCTGGCTTTTTATTGAATGTAATTTTCATTGCATCATGATCTGAAAAGGATGCATTTCCTATTTTTGCCTTTATGTATTTGAATTTGAGGTTTTTATGTCCTAATATATGGTCAATTTTTGTATGGTTCCATGAACTGCTGAAAAGAAAGTACTCCTTTCTGTCTCCATTTAGTTTTCTCCAAAGATCTATCACACCTAACTTTTCTAGCATTCTATTTACCTCTTTTGACTTCTTTCTTATTTATTCTGTGGTTTGATTGATCTAATTCTGAGAGTGCAAGGTTGAGATCTCCCAGAAATATGTCTCTTTCTTCTTGCAGCTCTCTTAATTTCTCTTTTAAGAATTTAGGTGCTACACCACTTGGTTCATATATGTTTAATATTGATAATGTTTCATTATCTATGCTACCCTTTAGTAAATTATAGTGCTCTTCTTTATCTCTTTTAATTAGATCAATTTTTTTTTTCTTTTTGCATGATCTGAGATCAGGATGGCTACCCCTGCTTTTTTGACTTCACCTAAAGCATAGTAGATTCTGCTCCAGCCTTTTACCTTTACTCTGTATGTATCATCCTGCTTCAAGTGTGTTTCCTATAAACAATATAATGTAGGATTCTGGCTTTTAATCCAGTCTGCTATCTGCTTCTGCTTTATGGGGGAGTTTACCTCATTCATATTTATGGTTAAAATTAGTAATTCTGTATTTCTTGCCATCTTGTTAACCCCTACTTATGCTTTTCTCCTTTCCTTCATCCTTATCCCCCTCCCCAGTATTAAACTTGTGAGCACCACTTGCCTCTCACAGCCCTCCCTTTTTAGGATCCCTCCCCCCATCTTAGAGTTCCTCCCCTTTTCTTACCCCTTTTTTTCACAGTTTCTGTATTCCCTTCCATTTAGCTTACTCCTTCCCTTTTCACTTTTACCCTCCCACTTTTCAATGAGGTGGGAAAAGTTTCTCTGTAAATCAAATTATGTCTAATATTTTTCTCTTTAAGTCAATTCTGATGAGAGTAAGATACACACTATGTTAAGCCCTGTCCCTTCTTTCCCTCAGATTTAATAGTTTCCTTTGCCTCTTCATGAGATGTAGTACTCCCACTTTACCCTTTTTCTGGTACAGTTTCCTTTTCACCTCTAGTTTCTTTTTTATATTATAACTGTAAAACCAAATTATGCATGTGTTCTTTTTTTTTTTCTCCTTTGACTAGTTGTTTATTTTTTACAAGTCAGCTCTTTTATGATGAAAGTCTTAGCTTAAAGAAGGATGATTTAATTACACTATAATTCCAACTGAAGTTCTCTTGGGATTTCCAAATGCATGTGTTCTTTATGTATATTCATAACAAATATAGTTCCCAAGATTTCTTTTTACTTTTTTATGTTTCTCTTGAGTCCTATATTTGGAGATCAAAATTTTTGTTTAATTCTGTTTTTTTTTCCATCAGAAATAGATGAAATTCACCTATTTCATTGAATATCTATCTTCTTCCCTGGGAAAAAAAATGCTCATTTGGCTGGGTAAGTTATTCTTGGCTGCATATCAAGTTCCTTAGCCTTTCAGAATATCAGATTCCAGGCCCTTTGATCCTGTAATGGGGATGCTGCTAGATCCTGAGTAATCCTTATTGTGGCTCCTCTGTATTTGAATTGTTTTTTTCTAGCTGCTTGTAGTATTTTTTCTCTGGTTTGATAGTTCTGGAATTTAGCCACAATATTTCTTGGAGTTTTGATTTTGGGGTCTCTTTCAGTAGGTGATTGATGAATTCTTTCAATGTCTATTTTACCCTCTATTTACATAACATCTGGGCAGTTCTCTTCAATGATTTCCTGGAAAATAGTGTCTAGGATCTTTTTTTATTGTAATTTTCAGGAAGTCCAATAATTCTCAGATTGTCTTCTAGATCTATTTTCCAGGTCTGTTGTTTTCCCAAGTAGGTGTTGAACATTTTTTCCCTTTTTTTTTTTTTTTTGGCTTTGCTTGACTGATTCTTGGTGTCTCCGCAAGTCATTCATTTCCATTTGTTCAATTCTGATTTTTAATGAATTATTTTCTTCATTTACTTTTTAAATTTCTTTTTCTAATTGTCCAGTTGAGTTTTTAAGTGAGTTGTTTTGTTATATGGAATTTTTTTCCATTTCACCAATTTTATTTTTTAGAGAGCTATTTTCTTTTTCCAGTTCACTAATTCTGTTTTCCTTGGAATTGTTTACCTTTTCCAATTCACTAATTCTGTTTTTCAGGGATTTGATTTCTTTATCCACTCTATCTTTAAATGAGTGGAATGACTTATCCAAACCCTCTTGCCAAACTTCCCTTACCTTTCCTCATTTTTCTTCTAGCTCTCTTGTAAGAGCCTTTTAAATTTCTTCTATGAGAGTCTTGTGTGGTGGAGATCAGATCATATCCCCCTTTGAAGATTCACTTGGAGACAATCTGTTTTTAGTCTCTTCAAGATTTTAAGTCTGCTCTCTGTCCATATAGAAGCTCTCTATTGTTAGAACTTGCTTTAATTTTTTGCTCATTTTGACAACAAAAAAATAAAAAAAAAAAGAAACAAACAAACAAAAAAAAAAGGAAACGCAGTCTGCTTTTTGGGCAGTATGGTGTTACCAAGCTTCCTCTACAGACTACCAAGGTAGCAATGAAGCACCAGTGGAACAGCAACGGCTGTGCTGCCTGCACAATGGCCACTCTCTGAGACTCTGAGAGCATGCTGAGTCACTCTGGGAGTTGGGTAGGTGTGGTCAGGTCCCAAGAGTCCCCAGTGTTTCGGGATTGAAGTCTTTATCCCCTGTGTTTATAGTTTCTCTGCTAATCTACTGGCTTGCTGCCAGGGCAAAGAAGCTCACATTGGGTAAAGTTCTCCCCGCAAATTTTCTGACAGCTGTGTGTTAGGATTCTTGCAAGGTGCTAAGTCACTGGAATTGATAGAAACGATAATTATCTAATTTAGCATGGTACTTAACAGTTCTCTAGTTCACTAATGTACTTAGTACTTATTAAAGTTCCACAAGATTCATACCTTTAAGAAAGCACATACAAGGAGGAGTCCACTAAAGGACAAGCCCACTAAAGGACAAGTCCACTCTCAGAGGCAGAGACAGATTCATTCCAACTTCCACCTTTGTGCTGGCTGGAAACATTTGGAGGAAGCTAGAGGCAGAAGCTGGCAGAGGCAAAGGACTAGCGGCAAGAGCTCTTGGAACCAAGGAGAGAGATAGATCTCTAAGAAAGCTAAGACAATACTTGGAAAGAGAGACAATAAAGGATTTGGACTTTAACTCCTGGCTGCATTTAAGGTGATTATTACTTTGAACTGAAACTAAGACTGCCTCCAGAAGCCTCTCAAGAAACCTGCTCCCAGAGAACATTATATTTTAGAGAAGAACATTACAGCTGTGACTACACTCCTTCCCTCTCCAGTCTGCTCATTGTGAGCTGCCTTCCATGCTCTCACTGCTTGCCTATAGTCTGTGCCTGTTCTAACCATCCTCACCTGCAAGCAAAAATACCTTTTCTGGTAAATTTTGAGGATGTCTTCTGTTGGTAATGTATTTGTGGTTTTTTTCAGTCAAGCACTAATTCTGAAGCCATATCATGAAAAAAAAAGTATTCTGAGGGCAAGAAAGAGCTTAGATAGATGCATGTGTCCTCTCTGCCATCTTGGCTGGATGAACCATGAACATTTTGGTATATGTTTTTTTGTTCGTTTGTTTTTTTGTTTTTTTTTGGTTGCTGAGGCAATTGGGGTTAAGTGACTTGCTCAGGATCACATAGCTAGGAAGTGTTAAGTATTTGAGGTCAGATTTGAACTCAGGTCCTCCTTACTTCAGAACTGGTGCTCTATCCACTGCACCATCTAGCTGCCCACATTTTGATATATGTGAGAACTTTATTTCTGTTTGTGATCTCCTTGGTGTATGATATTCAGTACTCTCAGTACTTTTTAATATTCAGTAAACTCAGAGTTCAAGATGCCTTGATATTTTGAAGTGACTACTAGAAATAAAAAAGGATGAAAAGTAGGATTACTCCAAGTATTGGGATCCTGAGTTGATAGTTGAACTGATAACAGCAATACTATGTGTTGTTGTTTTTTCTTTTTCATTCTCAAAGAATACCATGACATTAGGGAGGAGATGCCATGATATGAAAATATATATGGTCAGGAAAACTGCTGGCAATGGTAGAATCTCCAAGCAGTGCTTTTACTCCAACCCTCAAAGCCATCATCTAAAAATGTGGAGAAGGAGCTAGCCATCCTTACCAACTGTCAATCAACTACCACTCACATGGCAGGCAAGCCAGCCTGGACAAAGCAGCAAGGTACATTCTGGGAGAGACAGGGAGCATATATGTGCCAGGCAAGTCAAATCACCCCCACCACTTGACTATCATCATCTCTCAAACCCTGATGGAAACTGTCCAGGATCTTGAACTCGAGTCACTAGAAAAACAATACTTTTATCCAAGCCTACAGCCATCGTTTTGGAAAGCAATCCCTGAGGTGATACAGCCTGGCAAATGCTTCTGCAGGAACTATAGCCATATCCATTAAAGACCAGAAAAGAAAGTTCTTATATCATTGCCTTTGGTATTAACTAAAACAGGTATGATTTGATCAATGGAACTTACATTATAGAAGATGCATTACTGTCTGCTTTATTGTTGTACCCTGAGGATTATGAGACCTTGCTACCTAATTTATGGTTGAAACTTTCCATGTATAGTTTCTTCCCTCATTAGAATCTTTGAGAGAAGAGTCTGTTTTGTTTTTCCATTTGTATCCTGAGGGCTTAGCAAAGTGATTTGTACACAGTTAGTGCTTGATAAATACCTCCTTCATTCATTACTCATCTGTGACTGAGCTTACTGGGCTGCCCTTCCACTGCGATAGTAGATCCTGCTGTGTTCATTCCCAAAAGGTCAGGACTAGATTCACAGGTAAACTATCCCTAAGACGTAGACCTCTAGGTGAGGAAAAGAGATAGGGAGACATTTGCTTTTTTTTCTTTCTAAAATGACTTATTCTATGTACAAGACTGCTATTGTATCCCAGTGAAAAGTATTTACAGGAAATCCTAGAAAAGTCTTGTGCTCTACCTCTTGGACGGGACTTCCCTAAGTAAATAAAATGCATTCTCTCAAGCTAGTATGCCAGCCCACACTGGCAGATTGAATCCAAAGAAGGTGACTATTACATCTCCCCACAAAGTTCTATCAGGGTGGCCCTAAGGGATTGGGAAAGGGTCTCTCTAATGTTCATGAGCTTGTATTTTTTCATGCCATGATTAACAGTTGCTATAAATCAGAGAGCCAGACTTAATTAAATTTACAGAAGGAAAAATTGGTACAAAACACCCCACCAAAAGTCTGTAATACATTGTTTCACTAGTACATAAAGTGTCCAAGAAAACAGCCTTATACATTAAAAGCACATGTGGAAAAGGGATCACTCCTAATCTCTAGAGGTTCTTTTGAGAGTTGTAAAGATGTGTTCTTATGTATGATGGAACTCTTCTTCTAGGATCTTTGTGGAACTTCTATCTATCTTTTTATTCATGATACCCTCCATCCATTTATATCCTGTCATGCAAGTAGGGTATTGATGAAAAAATTCAAATTCTCCAGATCTTTCAAAGTTCATGAGGCTCCTCTGGCTAAGGTAGGGTGTGGAAACCAAAATTGAGAACTAGATTCAAACCTCTGTCAGACACAAAACATTTATTAAGTGCTTATTATGTGCTATGTGATGAGGATAAAAATAAGAAAAAGAATAGCCCTTGCCCTAAAGTAGCTTACATTCTAAAGGGAGAAGGCAATATACAGAAGAAAACTGAAAATCTGGCTTGGAGGGAATGAAGAGGGAAGTATTGACTTTGACCTTAGGCGTAAGATGAAGAAGGCAGAGAAATCTCAAAGCAGTGCAGCTAGATGAGATGAAATTTTCTGAGCTAAACGCTCTCCTAAAATGGAAGTTTTAGAATTCAAGTCTCCATTCAGAGGAACTGAAAATGGTAATAATGAGATAAGAGGACCAAGACTGATGGGATCTCACAGGATGATATGTGGGGATCTTGGGGTTTGGTGGGAAAATTCAGTAAGTCATAAAGTAATGCAGCTAGGTGGAAAAAAATGGTCTGAGTTGAATTTCTTCTTTTCCCTTCTCTTCTTTTCTTCCCTTTTATCCCCTTCCAAATTAATCTTTCTCAGGTATTTCACTGGACACAACCTCTTCTCACCTACGAGACATTCAACCCTACTATTCCATCTAGTTCAGTAGTTTTATATAGACTCAGAGGTGTGACCAATTTTGTTGTTGTTATTCAGTCACGTTAAATTCTTGTGACTCCACACCATCGTATGCCAGACCCTTATATTCTCCACTACCTCCGGAAGTCTGGCCAAATTCATGTTCATTGATTTCAAGACATTATCATTCCATATCATCCTCTGCCATTTCCTTTTCCTTCTGCCTTCCATCTTTCCTAGTATCAGGATCTGTTCCAATGAGTGGCCAAAGTATTTAAACTTTAGCTTCAGAATTTGATCTTCCAATAAATAGTCTGAAGTCTAAAGGACTCTCAAAAGTCTTCTCCCACACCATAATTCAAAAGCATTGATTCTGTTACACTCAATCTTACTTAAAATCCAATTCTCATTGCTGTTGAAAAAACCATAGCTTTGACTATACCAACCTTTGTTAGCAACATGATGTGTCTGCTTTTTAATAAGTTATCCAGATTTGCCATATCTCTTCTTCCAAGAAGCAAACATCTTTTAATTTCAAGCCTGAAACAGCTATTTGCAGTGTTCTTTGAGCTTTGGGATATAAAATCTGAGGCAGCTTACATTTCTTTTCTTTCTATTTGCTAGGAAGTAATGGGTCCAGTTGCCAGAATCTTAGTTTTTTTGATGCTAAGCATTAAACTGGTTTTAATGCTATTCTCTTTAACCCTCATCAAGAGGCTTCTTCTTTACTTTCTGCTAGCAGAATGGTATCATTTGCACATCTGAGATTGTTGACATGTCTTCCAATAACCATTTGATTCATCTAGGCTGGCATTTGGTATAGTTAAATAAGTTAAATAAATAAGGTGATAACATACAGTTTTGTTGTACTCCTTTTCCAATCTTAAATCAATCAATTGTTCCAAGTTTAGTTCTAATTATTGCTTCTTGATCCACATATGGGTTCCTCAAGAAATAAGATGGTATGGTGTCCTCAAGTCATGGTAGAGAGTTCTGACAAAACTTGATCCACTTGAGAAGAACATAACAAACCATTCTAGTATCTTTGCTCAGAAAACTCAATTGACAGAATTAAAATGATAAAATATATAGAAAATGAATCTCTCAAATTGGAAGATATTCAATACACTCTTGGAGAAGAATAGAAGACAAGTACAAGTAACTTCCGTATTAATAAAGTGTCAGGATCAAAGCCAAAAAGAAGCTCAACTGTGGATATGTCAGCTGATGAAAGAAAAGTCCAGTGTTGTAAAGACAAATATTGCATAGAAATCTAGATATGAATCAAGGTAAACTGGATATGATCAAACAGGAGATAGAAAGATTAAACAGTGACATCTTGAGTAGCAATGAATTTAAGTGGATGAGAAAATTTAATTCAGATCATATATATATATATATATATACTACTGTGGACAAGAATTCCTTAGAAGAAATGGAGTAATCCTCATAATCAATAAAAGGGTGAGAAAAGCAATGCTAGGGTATAATAAATATTTAGATGTACTGAGCAAACAGTTGTATTCTTATCTGACCAAGAAACAAGGTGGCACAGTAGATAAAATGTCAGGGAAATTAATTTTCCTGAGCTAGAAATACAGCCTCAGACATGAGCTGTTTGCCTCAGTTTCCTCATCTGTAAAAATGAACTAGAAAACAAAATGGTGACCCACTCCAGTATCTTTGCCAAGAAAACACTGAATGGGATCATGAAGAGTAAGACATGAGTGAAATGACAGAACATATCCTTCTACAATCCTAAAAAGCTGGGAGAGCCAACAGAAGCTTTCAGTTTGGGGTAGCTAGTTGACAGAGTGGATAAAGTGCTAGGTTTGAATTCACAAGGACTCATTTACCTGAGGTCAAATCTAACCTCAGACACATAATAACTGTGTGACTGTGGGCAAATCATTTAACCCTTTTTGCCTCAATTTTTATCTGATAAATGGAAAATTTATCCATGGAATAAGGAAAAGAAAATGGCAAAATACTCTAGTGTCTTTGCCAAGAAAACCCCAAAGGGAATTAGAAATAGTAGTACACAACTGAAATGACTGAACAATAAAATTTTTTCTTGATCCCATTCCAATAAAATTGTGATGGAGAGAGCCATTTGCATCCAGAAAGAAGACTGTGGGAATTAAATGTGGATCATAGCATAGTATTTTTACCTTTTTTGTTTTAGTTTGCTTACTTTTAATTTTCTTTCTCATTTTTTCTTTGATCTGATTTTTTTTTTGTGCAGCATGATAAATATGGAAATATGCATAGAAGAATGCACATGTTTAACCTATATTAGATTACTTGCTGCCTAGGGGAAGGCAGCAAGGGAAAGGGAGGGAGAAAAATTTGGAGCACAAGATTTTGCAAGGGTGAATATTGAAAACTTTTTTTTGCTATATTTTGAAAATAAAAAGCTATTATTTAATGTTAAAAATTTTACCTGATAAATATGATTATATTCTTACTTGATTATATTAAAGTAGAGCATTCTGCCACTTACTTTGGGAAGGATGGGGTGATTTAATTGACTTACTGAAGTGACCTCTCACTGGTACGTAGAAAAATAACATGTGATCATAACAAAGAGATTTGGCCTCTAAGACCTCTTGCAGCTTTAAATTCATAATCCTATATTGGAAGGGAATTAATCAAGTACTTCAAGAATTGGATTGGTAGAGTTACTGAAATGTTTTTTTTTTTTTTTTGGTTTGTCTTATTTTAAAATACATTTTATTAATTTGTTGTTGATTTTATGTCTATGAGCATGCTTCTGCCTGAGGAGAAAAAGCTCTTAGGCACTTTAAAGCATATTCCTCTACTTTTTCTACCTATTTGACCAATCCTTTTTTTTTTAAATGACTTTTTAAATAACTTTTTTTAAATAACTTTTTATTGACAGAACCCATGCCAGGGTAATTTTTTTACAACATTATCCCTTGCACTCCCTTCTGTTCCGATTTTTCCTCTCCCTCCCTCCACTCTTTCTCCCAGATGTCAGGCAGTCCTATACATGTTAAATATGTCATAGTATATCCTAGATACAGAGGGTAGAAATAACTCGAGAAGAAAAACAAAAATGCACACAGTTTACATTAATTTCCCAGTGTTCTTTCTTTGGGTGTAGCTGCTTCTGTCACACATCATTGATCAATTGAAACTGAGTTAGATCTTCTCTTTGTCAAAGAAATCCACTTCCATCAGAATACGTCCTCATACAGTAAAATTGTTGAAGTATATAATGATCTGGTTTTGCTCATTTCACTTATCATCAGTTCATGTAAATCTCTCCAAGCCTCTCTGTATTCATCCTGCTTGGCCAATCCTTTTTAATCTCCTTGGCTGGATCCTCATGCAAAATGTTCCTCTCATATCCTATCTTCTCTCTTACTGCAAACAGTAATAACCTCTCAGTCTCTCAGGTTTGCAACCAAACTTTTCACTATCTCTTTTCCATCTCCAATATTAAATCTGTTGGCAAGGCCTATCAATTTCACTTCAGTAACATTTCTCATACATGTTCCCTTATCTCCTCTGACACTCTCACTACTCTATTGAAGGCACTTACTGCCTCATGTCTAAAGTATTGCAATAATTGGCTGAAGGGTCTATCTGCCTCAAAGCTTTCTCCTCTTCAAACCATCCTTCATTCAGCCACAAAAATGATTTTCTTGAAGCATAAGGTCAACCATCCCCCTGCCCCTGACTCACTCTCTCTCTCTCTCTCTCTCTCTCTCTCTTTCTCTCTCACTCTGTCTCTCTCTCTCACACACACATACACATACATACACATACATACATACGCAATAAAGTCCAATGGTTCCCTGTTGCCTTCAGAATTAAATACAAAATGCTCTGTTTGGCATTTAAAGCTCTTCATAATTTACCCTCTTCTACCTTTCCAATCTTCTTACTCCTTACTCCCAAACACATACTCTTTGATCCAGTGACACTGATTTCCTTGCTGTTCCTTGAATTAAATACTCCATGTCTTGATTATTTAAGAGAATTTTAGTTGGATTTAGCTTAAACATTGAATCTCTTCCTGAATTGAAAACTCTCGGAAGTCAGAAATTGTCATCTGTCATTGTATTAATTTCTCCAAATTCCTAAAGAAATGGATTATTCAAAATACTAAGTGAAAACAATGAAAGATTAGAAGGAAAGAAATATGAAAAGGATGAAGACAGAAAAGGAAGGAAAAAGAGCATGAAGGAAAGAGGGAAAGAAACAAGCAAATAAATAAAGATATTCTGACAATGAGCAGGCAATTTTGTCTCCATTATGGGAAAGATATCACATGTCCTTCTTATATGAAAATGATACTTCCTGACCTGAAGAAAAGATAGAAAGAGAATCTCTTCTTCCTCTTTTCTCCTAAAGATTTCAGAGCATGAATTTGCAAATAGTATTGTTTTTCTGCTGTGCAACAACACTTCATCTACCTAAAAATTGAACTGCAGTGATATAGCATAGCAATGTAAGCAAGAAAAGAGAATTTGGGGGCTGAAGATGATTTTGTAAAGAGACTGTGTTACTGGCCAGCTATTCCTACTTCAAGTAGCTTAAAGTGTCATGTAAGTAAATATACCAATGATTTCACATGGAGTGATGAGGGAAAAAGGAATAAACATTTATTAAGTGCCTACTATTTCCCAAACACTGTGCTAAGAACTTAAAAATATTATCTCATTTGATCTTCAACAATGTTAATTGCCATTATGATTCCTATGTTATAGCTGAGGAAACTGACTTGCCAAGATTCACATACCTGGTAAGTATCTGAAGCTGGATTTGAATTCATATCTTCCTGTTTCCAGATACAATTCTCTATCCACTGTACTATCTAACTGCCTGGTAAGACAAGATGATCCCTCAGAAGATAAGTATTTTGATCCCCATTTGTAAAAGTACATAAAAAACCAGAAAATCTTACCTAAACTTTATATTTCCCCCAAAACAAGACAGAATAGATACACACATATAGAAATATATAGTGTATAGCAGGCAATTAATAAATGTTTACTGAATTGTATTACATGAGAATGGATGACTTTTCATAATGGATTTATGGTCTAGGATAGAAGATAGCATTTGAATTGTGTTTTAGAGCATAGGGATTCTATGAACTGGCACTGAGGAAGGAAAGTAGAACAGTGGTACACTAGAAATGGTCCTTACAAATGTGAGTTATATCATATGTTAAAGGCATGAAGAGAAGAAATGATATTATGTACACAGAGTAGCCATCAAGTCAGTTTCACTGGAATGAAGAGTGTGTCAAAGAGAGAAATATAGAATAATATTAGTACAAAATACTGTCCCATCATATGAAACAGTTTAATGTTGAAAAAACCAGAAGAAATATTTTTGTGTGAGGAAAAAGAGTTATAGTCACTGGGGATAGATATAAGATATTGAATCATTTATAGATGAAGATAATGCTTAGAAAGTAAAGAAATGAAGTATAGAAAGTACAGAAAGAAATTGCTTAGAAAAGGACTTTGGCTTAACAAAAAGTGATTTTTTTTTTGTTCTTCAGGAGCTTAGTCTAGGAAGAGATTCAATGTTTAAGTTAAATTCATCAAAAATCTCTTAAGGAGTTCTCCTTGTGAGCAAGCAATGCAATTTTTAGATGGCAATCTGTGTCCCAGGGTGTAGTCTGCAGTCAGAAGCTAAACCTAACTTAATTGGTCCATATGGGACTGAAACCTGAGATGTGAGCTCTGGCAGCTCCATTTTCTAAATTAGTTATACTACACTATTAATTTCTTGATTTCTGTAATTACATTGGGTTTCATTAGCTATGTAGTAAGAGCTTTAAGTAGGAATTCAAGTCCTGGGGCAAATTCAATTGGGGACATTTTGGTCCAAGGGAATCACTTCCCAATTTAAAGCTCATTCTGGATTAACTAGCAAAATCTTATTAGTAGATGAATAGTTTGATGATTTAAAGAGAAACTTTTATTTAGGAAAAAACTTGATATATGATTATGAAGAAATACGGTTTCAAGGACACTAACTGAAATGGAAGACTCACCATTTTGAGGATTTAGAGCTGCTTGATCCCTTTGAAAAATCATAACTATTTGGAGACTAAGAAATGATCCCATATGGATTATAGATTTCATAGGGGAAATTTTGGTGGGTTGTTACTTCATAAGTAAAATGAAAGTCACTGAGTTCCAAAAGACAGATTTATATCACTGAGTAATACAGGAAGTGTAGATTCAGGGTGAAGAAATTGAAGAGAGGTAGAAAAGGAAGATTCAGTAGGATCTTGAAAATCAGTTTTGTATGAGAAGTTTGAAGGAACAGAACAAATCAGCAGAAGGAGCAGTCAATTGACAAAAAGGCTTTAGCTGGGGGCAGGTGAGTGGTACAGTAAATGGTACAGATACTTCCTAATTGTGTGACCTTAAACAAGTCACTAAACCTTGTTTGCTTCTTTTCTTCATCTGTAAAATGAGCTGGAAATTCTACACATACACACACACACATGCATAAGGCCACATGGACCCCTACAATGTGCCCCTCCCCTTTCTACAAAGTCAGGAGGTAGGGACATAGGACAGAGAACTCATGGTCCTTTTAGAGGTCCACTCAGAAGGTTGCAGGCTCCCTTTTGATTTGTCAGACCACTATGAAACAAAACACCTATTTGGGCCTATTTGGGATTGCCTGTACATCATCCTTCGGTCCATCCTGGACAGCCCAGAGTTGTGGCCTCAATCAGGCCTCCTCCCAGACTCCCAGGAACATCAGTCACCTATTGTGACCTAGTCCAACTCCTTTTGATTGTTTGTTTAATTTCTTTTTAATGTAGGTTTATTTCATTGTACCTTTTAAAAAAGACTTTATTTTCTAGTTCTTGATTGGCAGAATAAAGACTAAAATCGCTCTGGAAGATAGTTTCAGTTGTAGTTATTATCCTTCGGCAGTTTTTAGACCTTAAGAGGAGCAAAGTCTCTCATAAATGTCTGTTTTTTTTATCTCCTCTCTTTCCTGCTAAACCTGCAACATACACACATACTCCTGTTTGAGAGGAAAATGCAGAAAGAAGAAAGATAGGTTTTGTAGCTGCTTTGCTGTATGGAAAGAAATGTTAAAATCTAATTGGACAACTCAAAATCCTGATGAGTAAAGAGCTGGCTAGGTTCATTTACCTTACCTAGAGAGTCAACCTGAAGTATCTTTTCTGAAAGCTCTCTTTACTTCTTGTTTATCTTTTGTTCTTAAAGAGGACCAATGATATCTGGATGATGATGTCTTGAATTGCAAGTGAAAAGGATTTAAGTGAGGCAGGGCAAAGTCATAGCAGCCTTATTCTCTCCTCCAGAGTCATCAGAGTCCAGTGGCAAGACATAAGTCAGGATGACTGATTATGGTCCCTAAGTTCTGCTTAACAAGATATAATTGGATTGCACAGAACCCCAAAGAGTGAAGAGTTGGCTGAACTTGCAATAACCAGGGAAAACCAGCCTGAGAACTGCTTCTTCTCTTGTTTCAATGGAACTGCTATCCGCATCAAGAACCTGACATGTTGGGGCAGCTGTGTGGTGCAGTGGATAGAGCACTAGCCCTGAAGTCAGGAGGACTTGAGTTCAAATCTAGCCTCAGACACTTAACACTTCCTAGCTGTGTGGCCCTGGGCAAATCACTTAACCCCAATTGCCTCAAGGAAAAAAAAAAGTGATGTGTTTCCAAAATCCCTTTAAGGTACTTTGTTAAGGGATTGTTAAGTTAAAAGGAATTGTAAATGGTTCACTGATTTGAAAATAGAAGGTTATTTTGAATAGGTTTTTGGATGATTTTTTTTTTTTTTTAGGATTTCTAGGATTCTAATCTAAGATTCATCATATCATCTGCAAAGAGTGATAGTTTTATATTCTCATTGCCTATTCTAATTCCTTTAATTTCTTTTTCTTTTCTTATTGCTAAAGCCAACATTTCTAGTACAATGGTTGAATAATAGTGATAATAATAGGAAATATGATAACAGGCAAATAGTTTCACCCTTGATCTTACTGAAAATGAGTCCAGCTTCTCTCCATTGCAAATAATGCTTATTGTTGGTTTTCCAATAGATAGATAGTTGGTTTAGGTTGCTGATTATTTTAAGGAAAGTTCCCTTTATCCTTACTGTTTTTAATAAGAATGGGTGAGAAGAGAGGAGGATTTGGCCAGCTGGAGAGTGGTGAAGTTCAGTGAGGTATAGAATAGGAGAAATAAACCCATTGTGCATAGCTTCTGTTTTCTTGCTTTCTTTTTTTTTTTTTTTTTTTTAAATTAAAGCTGTTTATTTATGTATTTATTTATTTATTTTGCTGAGGCAATTGGGGTTAGGTGACTTGCCCAGGTCACATAGTTAGGAAGTGTTAAGTATCTGAGACTAGATTTGAACTCAGGTCCTCCTGACTTCAGTGCTGGTGCTCTATCCACTGTGCCACCTAACTGCCCCTTAAAGCTATTTATTTTCAAAACATATGCATAGATAATTTTCAACATTCATCTTTGCAAAACCTTGTGCTCCATTTTTTTCCTTCCATTTCCCTTACCCCTCTCTTAGATGGCAAGTAATCCAATATGTTAAACATGTGCAATTCTTCTATGTGTCTTTCCACAATTATGCTTTACAAAAAAAATCAGATCAAAAAACTGAGAACAAAACAAAATGCAAGCAAACAACAACAAAAAGTGCAAATACAATGTTGTGATTCATACTCAGTCCCCACAGTTCTTTCTCTGGGTATAGATGGGTCTCTCCATCACAGCTCTGTTGGAACAGTCCTGAATCACCTCATTGTTGAAAAGAGCTATATCCATCAGAAATGATCATTGTATAATCTTGCTTTTGCTGTGTTCAATGTTCTCCTGGTTCTACTCTCTTCGTTTCACATCAGTTCATGTATGTCTCTCCAGGCCTTTCTGAAATCATACTACTGATTTTTTCTTATAGAACAATAATATTCCATAACATTCATATGCCATAACTTTTTCATCCATTCTCCAACTGATGGGTATCCACTCAGTTTCCAATTCCTTGCTACTTCAAAAAGGACTGCTACATTTTTTTTTTTTGCACATGTAGATCCTTTTCCTTTTTTTATGATCTCTATGGGAAACAGACCCAGTAGAGACATTGCTGGGTCAAAGGGTATGCACAGTTTGATAGCCCTTTGGGCATAGTTCCAAATTGCTCTCCAGCATGGTTGGATCACTTCACAACTCCACCAACAATATATTAGTAAACCAGTTTTCCCACATCCCCTCCAACATTCATCATTATCTTTTCCTGTCATTTTAGCCAATCTGAGAGGTATATAGTGGCATCTCAGAGCTGTCTTAATTTGCATTTGTCTGATCAGAAATCATTTAGAAAATTTTTCATATGACTAGAAGTGATTTTAATTTCTTCATCTGAAAATTGTCTATTCATATTCTTTGACCATTTTTCAATTGAGAATGGCTTGAATTCTTTTTATTTATCTATCTGTCTATCTATCTATTTATTTATTATAGCTTTTTATTGACAAAACATATGCATGGGTAATTTTTCAACATTAACCCTTGCAAAAACTTCTATTCCAACTTTTCCCCTCCTTCTCTCCACCTCCTCCCCTAGATGGCAGGTAATCCCATATATGTTAAATATGTTAAAGTATATGTTAAATACAATATATGTATACATATTTATACAATTGTCTTGCTGCACAAGAAAAAAAATGGATTTAGAAAGAAGGTAAAAATAACCTGGGAAGAAAAACAAAAATGCAAGCAAACAATAACAGAAAGAGTGTAAATGCTATGTTGGGGTCCACACTCATTTCCCAGTGTTCTTTCGTTGGGTTAGTTCTGTTCATTACTGATCAATTGGAACTGATTTGGATCCTCTCATTATTGAAGAAAACCACTTCCATCAGAATTGATGCTCATATAGTATTATTATTGAAGAGTGTAATGATCTCCTGGTTCTGCTCATTTCACTTAATATCAGTTCATGTAAGTCTCGCCAGGCCTCTCTGTATTCATCCTTCTGGTCATTTCTTACAGAACAATAATATTCCATAACATTCATATATCACAATTTACTCAGTCATTCTCCAATTGATGGACATCCATTCAATTTCCAGTTTCTAGCTACTACAAAAAGGCCTGGAAGATAGAGGGAGGATAGATCAGAGAGGTGAGAAACTGGAAATGAGAAGGCCAATTATAAGGCTATTAGTCATAGAAATATGTTTAAAATGACTGTATATGTATAACCTATATCAGATTGCTTGTCTTGGGGAGGAAGGAGTGAAGGTAAGAAGGAAGAAAAAAATGTGGGATTAAAAATCTTAAAAATATATATTGAAAATTATCTTTATATGTAATTGGAAAAAAATAAAGTACTATTAAGTGTGTGTGTGTGTGGGGGGGGGGGGCAGAGAAGTGTATTAACAGGGAAAAGAGATAAGAACCTGAACTTAGATAGATGCTGTTCTAGTAGAAAGAAGTGAGCAGAAATAAGGAATATTATAGAGGCAGAATTGAAAAGTCTTAACTATTGGTTACATATGGGGGGAGCTAAAGGAGTAGGAATTCAAGCTGGGAACCTGTATGACTGAAAGGATTGTAGTACCATCAACAGAAATAGGAAGATGCCTATGGGATATCCAGTCAAAGATGTCCAGCAGGCAGTTGGAAATATGGGACTAAAATTCAGGATGGAAATTAGGCATAGATAGATAGGGGGAGAGATGAAAGAAAAAAAGAGAGGGAGGGAGAGAGGAAGAAAGGAAGGAAGGAAGGAAGGAAGGAAGGAAGGAAGGAAGGAAGGAAGGAAGGGGGGAGGGAGGGAATGGGGCTACTCACAGGCTGCTGTAGAAAGTCAGGCAACAATATGACTAAGTTCACTAGAAGGAAGGAAGGAAGGAAGAAAGAAAGAAGAAGAAAGAAAGAAAGAAAGAAAGAAAGAAAGAAAGAAGAAAGAAAGAAAGAAAGAAAGAAAGAAGAAAGAAAGAAAGAAAGAAAGAAAGAAAGAAAGAAAGAAAGAAGAAGAAAGAAAGAAAGAAAGAAAGAAGAAAGAAAGAAAGAAAGAAAAGAAAGAAAGAAAGAAAAGAAAGAAAGAAAAGAAAGAAAGAAAGAAAGAAAAGATGGATAGATAGATAATGGAGTTATCTGCATAGAGATGATAGTTAATGAGGGAGAGAATATAGAGAAAAATGAGAAGGCATATAGGATGCCCATACTCTGTGTGTAGAAGAAGAATGATGATTCTGCAAAGGTGATTGAGATGGAATGCTCAAACAGATAGAAGGACAACCCCAAGAAAGAACTGTCATAGATGCCTATTGAGCAGAGTATTCAGGATGATAAAGTGATAGATAGAACAGTGTCAAAAACTAAATAGAGGTAGAATAAAATGAGTGGGGAAGAAGCCATTGGATTTATTAAGATATTATTGACAACCTTGCAGAAAACAATTTCAGTCATGTGGATTCTGATTTCAGAAATCAGATTGTGAAGACTTGAGAAGTGATCAAGGGAGGGAGACAATGGAGCAGTGACTGGAGCCAGACTTTTCTCCAGTTTTTTTTTTTTTTTTTTTTTTTTTTTTACTTTGAAAGGGAGAACTCCTTACAAAATGATAGTTTAAGAGAATAAGTTCTATTTTTTTTTTTAAGAACACGAGAGACCTAGACATGTTTTTAATGGTAAGGAAAGAGTCAATGATAATCTAAAAAAATACTAAATATAAAAGTCAGAGAGGGAATGATACATAGGACAAGCTCCTAGAAAAAAAGAGTTCAAGTAGATAGGTTTGCCAAGGAGAAGGGACATTTCTTTTTTCTTTTTTTTTTTTTTTGGTCAAAAATTATCCATGCATATATTTAGAAAATAAAAAGCTATAATTAAATAATAATAATAATTCCTAAGTAGCTTTGGTCTTAGATCTGTCCATTTTTAATTATTATTTTTATCAAAGCTTTTTATTCACAAAGCATATGTATGGGTAACTTTTCCAATTTTTCTTTCCTCCCTCCCTACCTCCCTCTCTCTCTTTTTTCTTTCATCTTTCTCCCTATCTTTCTATTGCAAAATTGACCCCTGCATAACTCCCTGCCACAAATTTTCCCAAGAAGGGACATTTCTTCAACAGAGACTGGAACAAAGGAAGAGAAAATTAGGAATGATTATGAAGAGAAATTTTGAGATATAGATTAGGAGAAATGAGCCCATAGTATATAGCCTCTGTTTTTTGTTTGTTTGTTTGTTTGTTTGTTTGTTTGTTGTTGTTTTTGTTTTTAAGAAAAATAGATGGTGATTTCCTCTGCAAAGAAAGAAAGAAGAATTTTGGAGCATCTGAGGAGAAAGTTTAGAATATCCACTGTGAAGAGTATAATACAATGGCAATGAGGGAAGGAAAAGATTTCTATGTAGTAGTGAGAGCTCTGATAATTTTTTTTTTAAGAAGACCAGTGATTTCATTAATCTGCTGAGCTCCCCATGGAGAAACTCAATCTATCAAAGCATATCTGTGTCTGCTCTGCAACTCATAGTATTACAGGTGCATCTGAGAGTCCTATTCTGAGAATTTAAATAACTTACTCAAGGTCACAAAGCAGTATATACCAAAGGAAGGCTTTGAACACAACTTTCTTTCTCTGAGGCCAGCCATTATGGCATGCTGTCTCTTGAGCAACTCAGATTAGATGAAAAATTTATAGTGAACTCAGTCAAATTGTTGCCTGACTTTCTACAGCAGCCTGTGAGTAGGAGTGGAGAAGGAGGATGGTGGGGGTAACCCAACGATGGGGTTTGTCAAGGCGTGTCCGGGGGCAAGAGATTCAAGGAAAACTGATAATATATGTGTCGAAATGGTTAATAATTGGATCAAGACTATCAAGTAGGGAAATGAAACCAGAATTAGGGTAATGGACTCAAGGAGGGGAAGGGAGAAAGAAAAGGAGGGAGGAACTGGAGGTCATATCAAGGACAAAGAATTGGTTTAGTAGGAGTGAAGCAGAAGGAACGATTGAAGAGTGGGAGGTTGTTTTGTTCTGTGTCTGCATGCATGTGTGTTTAATGCTGATCTGGGAATTAGGCTGGGAGCAGTCCTGATGTATTCAATCTAAAAGCTTTTAGAAACCCCCAGAAGAGAGAATAATTTCTTTAGGGCTTTATTAAAATTCTAAAATTGAGATAATGCAGAAGGGATGAGGGAAGAGACAATTACTCATTCAGGCAGCAATCTTCTTTGTGAGTGGTATTGTACTAAAAACGCTACAAAATTTAGATTTAAAAGGCATAATCTTTGAACTCCAAGCAAGCACAATATAAAATTATGGGTATTCTAGTCCTTAGAAATGTATTCTCGAAGACGTTTGTTCTATCCTAATCTTATAGAGCTAAATAGATGAAAAACCTCGAAGGTCATTGAGTCCAACTCCTTCATTTTTTCAGGTCAATGGATCATAGATTCCAAGATAGAAGAGAACTTAGATGCTTTCTAGTCCAACCTCACTCCCCCGCCCCATTTTACAAATGAGAAAATTGAGACCCAAGAGAGGCTGAGACCCAAGGTCACACAGGTCAAATAGCAAAGCAAAAAGATTCAAATATAGGTCATGCTCAGAACTATTTCCACTATATCTAGTATCTCTCCATTTCTAGTTCCATAATGTATATGGTGGGACTAGTGGATAGTCTCTAAGATCTCTTCTAGCTAATATATTATATGATGATGTGATTCTAATTTGTACCAGATCTGTAGAAATAGCTGAAAGAAAAGAACTAATCCTTATCCCCAGGTAGGATTCATTTGTCCATAAAATGGTGATAATAATTTTTGTATTTTCTTCTATCTCCCAGGATTGTTGAAAGAAAAATGTTTTGTAGATCATGAACAGTTATTATCACCATCATCTTGTTACTTATGAGAAAAGAGCTGTGTGTGTGTGTGTGTGTGTGTGTGTGTGTGTGTGTGTGTGTGTTTGTCCTTGAATTTTTTGGATAACTGTCTCAATTCTTCAGTTTATATTACTATTTGCTATCTATCCATGTCTCCCACCTTGCTCCCACTCCCCACCCTCATCTCCATATTGTCTAACGCCCAGTTTCTTAAAATGTGGATCGTGACTCCATATGGGGTCTCATAACTGAAAGTGGGATGATTATCAATAAATGTTTGACTTATATACCTATTTTATATATTTATATGCCCAAGGTCATGTAAAAAATTTCTCAAGCAAAAAATGGAAAAACTTTAAGAAGCCCTGGTGAAAGGCATCTTAACAGTTTAGACCAAGTACCTTTTTTCTCTTGTAGCCAACTAGGGGTGGAATCAGCTCTCCGTGGAAGTCAGGAATGGATCTCAGGGGGCTCTCACTGCTGGGAAAAGGTGAAGAAAGTGCTTTGAACAGCTGAGTTGCTGCTCTCTGGTACAATGCAGTTCCCCACCTCATTGTTCCTGGAGGGTTTTATTTCTCCCCTAGGAATTGTTTAGTGTTCCTACTGTCTATTATCTTCCTACTCCTTTCATTAGTATAGGAAGCTCCTGGCAAAAATCTCTGCCCCCACCAATGTGGATCAGTAGACCAGCAGATTGGCACCTTTTCTGTAATGTGTAGAATCTCTCTCTCTCTCTCTCTCTCTCTCTCTCTCTCTCTCTCTCTCTCTCTCTCTCTCTCATATATATATATATATATATATATATATATATATATATATATATATATATATATATAATAATTTGCAGATAATACAGCCAGTGTTGTCCCAGAGGTACGGCGGTCTTCCTTGTTGAAAACTAGCTCTCCATCCATTCATTATTCTACTCTGTCTCTCTTCTATTATCTTTCCTAGGACCCATTCAGATTTTTCTTTTTGGAGCAGAGGGAGCCTTTATTTATTTTATTTATTTTTTTCACTTCCATTAAAATTTTTTTTAAATAAAATTGGATAATGTGTTTGTAGAGGGAGGGCTGGGGAATGAAGTGACTATTGATTTCAAAATGAGGCATTTCCTTCCTCACATTTTACAAGCAAAAGTGCTTTTCAGTTAGAGCTATAGATAGAGTAACTAGAGTTTTCACCCAACAGCACTTTTCACTTAGTATTGACTATAGTCTCCACACTTCAAATCACAGACCTTCTCTGGCCCAAGCCACTGTATTGTCCAATTGTTCCCAGGTCACAATCCCCATGGTGCCATCACTGTGGAATCCTACTCTTTGGACCTGGCTTTCCCTCTCTGCACTTCACACCTCGGGATGGAGATGAGAGCACTAGACTCTAGGGAATGAGTTGTCTCCTTTCCTCATTTAATTATATCTCCAGTCATTTTCTTTGTGCCATTGTGCCATTACTTACCACTCTACTGTTAGCCTAGATTTGCCTAGGTGCTATAGTTCCTTGTTACCACTCTGACTAACTAACTCAGCTAAGCTGGAATATGCCAGAGCCCCCTTGAATCAGCTTGCAAGAACTTGAAAGACCCAATTGTTAAATTTTCAATGTGATTGTTTACATCTTGAAATTTGCACATGCTACAAATCAGACCATGACTTATTATTATTATTATTTTTTTTTTTTGCTGATTTTCTAGACTTAAGAAAAAAGATGGGAAAATGTCAAGAACAGATCAAACTTAAATTGTATTGAGTACACTTTTGAGGAGGGAAGGAGGAGCCAGTTGTTAAACATTTGCCAGAACACTCTTGCCTCTAAGTTTAATTCCAGTACATCAATGAATTCCTGAACTGATCAGTGTGGTTATTCTGTACACCTGTTCAGATCATAACCTGGCCATACTTATTTATCCTCTGTGATTTTCCTCCATGGCCTTTCATAAACCATTTGTAGAGATTAAACCATCACACAAAGATGGATCCTTTTTGATCTTTTAAAGTTTTATTAATGCCACTCCAACTATTATCCCTGATTTCCTACATGATAGGAAGGAAGAAAGAAATGAAAGAAGGGAAGTGAGGGATAGAAGAAAGAGGGAAGGGAAGGAAAAAAAGGACTAAGGAAGAGAGGAGGGAGGAAAAAAAGAAGAGAGAAAGGAAAGAAAGAAAATAAAAAGATAAAAAGAAAAAGGAGAAAGGGAAATGGAGGGAAGAAGGAAGAAAAAAAGAGTCTTTTAAAAGTGCTTATTATATGGCATATTTAGAGCAGGGAGGAACCTTAGAAGCCATCTAATAGTCCGACATCCTTATCTTATATGTGAAGAAATTGAGTCTTTTGAGAAGTTAGGTGACTTATTCAAATTCCCAAAGTAAAAAAAGGAATATGTTCTTTTATGTGATTTCCCATCCATACAT
The DNA here is from genome assembly GCF_016432865.1 of Antechinus flavipes. Taxonomy (NCBI): domain Eukaryota; kingdom Metazoa; phylum Chordata; class Mammalia; order Dasyuromorphia; family Dasyuridae; genus Antechinus; species Antechinus flavipes. The sequence goes on along the minus strand of NC_067399.1, from coordinate 226,183,937 downwards.
TGTCATTGTCAAAAATGTTCTGCAGCCCTCCCACACCCACATGGGATTTTCACAGCTATCTGAGTCATTTGTAATTTTGATTCTTCAGAGATCTTGAGGTTTCACTATTTTCAGCCATTTAGCACTGCCAAGATAATATTGATGTTATATAAATGTTCTATGATGGAAGGGAGTTCCTAAAAAAAAAACATTCAATTTTCTTAAATATGATTTAGCTTACTCTTTTCCTTCTATTCAATTCTGGACTCACCTCTCTGTCTAATTATAGTACCTGTCCAAGATTTTTGTTCTTGATGTATGTGTGTGTGAAGATCTGTATTCTCCAGCCACTGGGCTTTTAAAATATGAAACCATTTGTAATGAAAATACATTTCTAAAATCTAAATCATTCCTTAATATATATGCAAAACTTCTAAAATTCCCTGGATAAATAAATTTGTTTTAAGAGCAAACTTTGAAGTTTGAAAATAAAAGTAAAAAATACCGTTGATCAATGCAGAAAGGACTCTTTGAAGTGGCTGGACAGCTCCTCAGCATTTTGTAGTGAATGGTGGAAAGGGATAAGAACTCATTCTGATTCCCTTAGTGAACAGAGGAATGAGATATTAGAACGCTCAATACAAAGTTTGCTGTATCTTCTCAGTGTCTTTCTCCATGACTTTTTCTCTTTCTACTTGTGTCTATGCCTGTGCATTTTTCTGTGCAGTATCGTGTCCCTCTCAGCTGTATGTCACCAGCTCTATATCCCTCTCTCCTTATCCATATATGAATATGCATATATGTATATGTATGCATGGGGCCAATTAGGTGGCTCAGTGAATAGCAGGACAGTCCCGTTCAGCTTCAAATCTTATCTCAGACATTTATTAGTTGTGTCACCTTGGGCAAGTCACTTAACCCTGTTTGCCTCAGTTTGCTTACCTGTATATAATAAATAATAAAGCTGGAGAAGGGAAATGGCAAACCACTACAGTATATTTGCCAAGAAAATTCTAACTGGGATCATGAAGAGCCAGACATGTTTGAAATATCTAACCAACCAAACAAAATACGTGTATATGAATACACAAACATATTCCCTTTCTCCTCGTTCCTTTTCCTTTTCATTTCTCATTCTTCCTCTCTCTTTCTTAACTGGTCCTGATGTAGACTTGAAATATACTTTATAATCAGTCAGTCAATAAATATAATTGTTGTATTTATTGAATGGAATTGTTTGTTCTCTATTCTTACTTTAAACCATGATTCCAGTGTTTAATATTTCTTTCCTTCCTCCATTCCCTCATTTTACTCCATATATGCATGTACACACACACACACACACACACACACACACACACACACACTACACAAACAAGTTCCCTTCCCCTTCTTCCTTTTCATCTCTCATCTTCCCTCTCTCTTAGTCATAGATCAAAGTATATTAATTAAATGAAGTTTTTTTTCTCTCTGCTTTTAGCTTAAAAGATAAAGTATTTTACATATCTCTCTGAAAAACAGAACACCATATCTCTTTTCACACATAAACCTTCCAATTGATTCTCTGAGCTCCATTCCTCCATTATGAGTCAGTGACTTATAATAGAAAAAAAGGCTCTCTAGTCCTTCTGTAAAGAGCTTCATGAGGGCAAGAATCGTGTCTTTATAGATGAACTGCCCAAAGCCAGGCAAATATTTTAAAATTTAGATTACTTCTAATCCCATCCATCTCAGGATGGTCACTGCTCTAAGAAGGGGATTCCTCTTAAGTTTAGCATCTTTATAAAGAGAATATGCGAAAACCCAAAGCTAAGGTACTCTTTGCAGAGTGCTTAATATTGTATCAAATAGGAAGAATCCATAATTGAATGAAGAAGAAAGTGCTGAAGAGATGAAAGGCTGAGCTATGTTAGGCTCCCCACCTATTTATCTGCATAGACATAAGAAGTCCTATTGATCTCAAGTATACAGAAGGATAGTCATATTCTTCTTTACATCGAGTATCACTGATCTCTGAGCATATATTTTTCCCTTTCTCTTGACTTCAGGGTTAGTGTGCTACCCACTGCATCATCTAGCTGCACCTGTCTCTCCTTTTCTCAATAAAGTTCAGGGGCTCCCTTTTGTCTGTAGGATCAAATAAAAACTTCTCTATTTGACTTTTAAAAATCATTCATTATCTGGCTCTAATTTATCTTTTTAAATTTTCATTATTACATTGTCCCTTTCCCTACATTCTATATCCCAGCCAAGGCAGACCTCTTTCTTTCTGTATGCATGGTACTCCATCTCTAAGAAATTGCTGACCTTGTTATCTCATTCAATGGAATGCAAACTACTTGAGAGTAAGAATTGTTTCTCTTTTGTCTTTGAACCTACAAAGCCTTCCATAGTGACTAGAATATAGAAAATAGAAACAAAGGTTATACACATTTAGTAAGCACTGAACTAAAAGCTTTTTATGAATATTCTTAGTTCATCTCACAACAACCCTGCAAGATAGACACTATTATTCCCATTTTTGTAGTTGAGGAAACTGAGGCAAAAAGAGCTCAAGTGACTTGCCTGGCATCATGCAACTAATAAGTGTCTGAGGCTGGATTTGAAGTCATTTCTTCCTGATGTCAAGCCTTCAGTGCTCTATCCACTGTTTTTCCTACAAGAACTGTGATCTTGTAGGCAACTAACAATTATTGATTCAATGCTTGATTGAATATCCTTATGAGCTAAATAGGAACAATATTATTATTCCCATTTTATATGATAAGAAAAATGAAGTCCTAAGGTAACTTCCTCAGAAACACATACCTAGTTATGAGGATTAAAATGTGAGTTTGCTGACTTCTAAAGGAAAGCTCTTTCTACACCATGCTTCCTTAGTACTGGGACTTCTAATACGACAGATTGACTTGAGAGAAGATATGACAAACACGACATGGTAGAATAGGAAAAGATGGCATTCTGTGAGTGGAGGAGGGAGTTCTGATTTTAGAAGACGTACATTTTATTAGAGGATAGTGAACTCCAGACCCTGCTCTCTCAAGTGCTTGTTTTTCCGCCTTTTCATATTTGTTTGAAGCTATTAGAATAACATTTGTAGCCTGGTAATGAATATGAGTAAACTTACTGTAGCATCTTGATCAAATAGCTAGCACCTGGGATATTACTAGGCAGCACAGTGGAGAGAATGTTGCACCTGGACTCTGGAAGACCTAAATTCAAAATTAGCCTCACAATTCCAGAGATGGAAAGAGCCATCTACATCCAGAGAGAATTATGAAAACCAAATGTGGATCAAAGCATATTTTCACCTTTTGTTGTTGTTTGTTTTTTTGTATTTTTTGCCTTTTGATCTAATTTTTCTTATGCAGCATGATATATATGTTTATATATTATATATATATATATATATATATATATATATATATATATATATATATATATATATATATATAGTTCCAAAGTGTGTATATATATATATAGTTCCAAAGTAGACTAGGATACCTTAGGAAAGAATATATTTCCCTAATGCTGGAGTGAACTTTAGGCAAAAGCTGAATGCCCACATGGGGTATTGTTGAGAGGATTCTTGTTCTGGTAACAGTGGGATTGTATAAACTAGGACCATAGGGTTAGAATTGGAAATGACCCAAGAGAGTTCAGCCCATTTATTTTATAGATGAGTCCTAAAAAGATTAAATGACTTACAAATAATAAGTGCCAGTAGTAGCATTAGAACCCAGATCCTCTGCCCCCATAGTCAGTGTTCTTTCTTCTCCCTCAGATTCTTTGTACCAGTGGTTTTAACATGGGATCTTTGACTTTGCCTTTTAGAAAATGGTATTTCAGTATAGATTTCTTTTTTAATTCTGTATTTTATCTTAGGAATTTAAAAACATTTTGAGATTGGGTCTTTGAGTTCCACTAGCCTGCCAAAAGCATCTGTAACACAATAAGGTTAAGAAACTCTAGAGTAGTCCTTACATAGACAAAGGAGCCCTGATGGAGCTGAAGAGGAGATGGTACTTGCAGCTATGAGCATTTTTTGACACCCTCATCCAGAAGTGTGGAAAACCATGGAAAGGGGGGAGACACGGCAGAAGTCTGGGGACAACATTAGACTGAGCGACCTTCCATTTCTGGTTCGGAGAGCTCTCCAGAGATGTGGATAGGGATCCCCTGACCTAGAGCATCAGCACCCTCACTAAAGGCAGTGCCCCAGCCCATGGAGAAGCTGGCAACAAGTTGTTTGCAGAAGGTTGAGCAGTTGCCTTGTGGTCAAGGCGATTTTTTAACCTCTTCCTATCTAAGATCCCATGGTCAAACAAGGAGTGCTTTTCCTTACTAGCACTGAACCACAGTTGCATTTCCAAATTGCTTTATAAGAAGGGAAGAGAATGGAGGAGGGGAAGGAAAGAAGAAAGGGAAAGGGAGAAAATAAAAGAAACAAAGCAGAAGGGAAGACGAACAGCCGCCTCAGTAATGATACTCATTCCTTTATTGTTGATTTTGTTCATTTGAATAGAGTAGGGCTGATGGCTTGCTGGCAGCACCAAGTGGCAGGTGCACAACAGCTCAACAGAAAGGCCTCCATCCTAAGCCAGGGGGGACAGAGGATAATGTTTATATATATATTTATAATACGTCCTGTATATTCATATGTATAGAGTGACAAGAGGGCCATCATACGGTTAACGCTGTAGTTCTAAATAAATACCATAGCAACAGGCACAGAAATTTGGTCCTAATCAAGGCCTGCACTTTGTTAATCAAATGACTGATCCATTAGAAGGAAAAGAGAGAGACTGAGACCTTGCCAACCCCATCAGCCCTGACCCCAGGATATTTTACACTGAGTGTGAAGAGTCCCCTTAGTGAGGTAAACACATATACACACGCACATACACGCATACACAGACAGGTGACAGGCAGAGGGGAAGCTCCTCTCATGACCCCAGGTCCAGAACCTCAGAGCTGGGGGTGGGGAAGTCAAGGATTGTGCTATAAGACAGAGGGACCAAATGACCAGATAATGAACAAAGCAATTGCAGAAAGAGGGTCCCACCCTTGAGCAAATGTGAAAAGATGACAATATCTCTATCTCCTGCACCTTTCGAAGGCTCAAGCAAGAGAGAAGGCTTTCCTTGCTTCTATACCAAGACCAGGAGGTATGGTCAGGGAGATAGACCCTTACCTCCCATGGCACCTGGAAAACTTCCAGCCAGTTGCCATCTCAGCCCAAGTCAAACCTTCCTGCTTAGCCTTCTGATTCAAGTTCTTTCCTGCTCCAAAATATAACTGTTTCCCTCGAAGAAGAGGGACTTGTGACCAGAAGCAAACTAGGTAGACGGTCCACAAGGGCTGGGTCCCTTAAGGAAGCTTGAAGGGAAAATATCTCAAGCCAAAGAAAGGCAAAGTTCAGAGAGGTAAGAGAAGAACAGGGACTGTGGATGGGTGCATTTCTCTGGGGGCTAGGGAGCAGGACTATGTGAGGGAACAGTGGCACCCCTGAACATACCAAATGCAATTTGGTATGGTAGGTCTTGAGTTTCCTTCAATAGATGGGGATTCCCATTCTATTGGTGGTATCACCAAGAGAATCTGAAAGCTTTTATGAAAAGAAGTCACATGAAATTAGGAGAGAATAAGAATGGAGGCAGATATAAAGAAATCCCTAAACTAGTGATTCCCAACCTTCTGAAGGTCTTGACACTATAAACATTTATTTGATTTCATGATTTCTGCCCCTCCTTCTCAAATGTGTATTTAACAAAGTTAAAGTGAAATGAAAGTTTGAGGTGGTTTTTTTTGTTTGTTTGTTTTTGTTTTTGTTTTAGAATTCTGTACATCATCTGACATGAGACACCATCAACCAATATAACAAGGTTTGGGAATTACTGTTCTAGGGGCTAATTCACATGACAGCTGCAAAGGGATAGGTACATTTTCAAGAAGGCAATGTCCCCAAAGAACTTGGATTCAGAAGCAATTAATAATATTAAGCGAAGCTGGTAAAGAAAGTGCCAGGCTCCTCTATCCCTATGCTGAAAGATGGAGGGAAGCACCAGATATAAAGACTGATTTTTTTTTTTCCAAAGTCAGGCAGATACAGATCCCTCCTGCTTCTTAGAGCTTGGGTCCTTTTGAGGGCTGTGGCAAGATACCCCATCTTAAGACTTGAAGAGCCTATTACTGCCCCCTCTCCAAATGTCTTCAATTTGAACTAGAGCTCTTATAAATGGCAACAAGTGACTTCTTTAGCCCTGGTCCCAGAATCCAAGAGAAGGATTGAGAGAATGAAGGAAACAGTTTGTAAAGAGCCAGGATTCTGCATCAAAACCTGAAGCAATGAGGTTATTTGAGTCCTTGGAAGTATCCTAGGGATAGAGGCTACCTGGGCCCCAAAGAATTCGGGCTTCAGCCCTTACAGCTCAGCAGCACTTCAGGGTCCCCTGGTTAGTCAGGCCTTCAGCAACTGCCATTATTGGGAAGTTCCTTTTCCTCTCTGAGTAGCCAACCTTCTTCCACCATCAGGTGTTGATCGGTGGCGCCTCCGAGTACCACAGAGAAGTAGATAGAAACCACGGCATGGGATGTGTAGCAAAGAACACTTCTTCTCAGGCACTGGCCACCTTCCCTTCAAGAGACAGCCGATACGGGCCCTGGCCTGAGGCCCTCTCAGAGGTGCTGTCAAGAGGGGAAGGAAGCTGCCCGTGGCTGCTGCCAGCCCCAAAGGCCTCAGGGAAGGTCATTCTCCCCCATACCAGCTGAGCTCCATGAATAAATAACATTAAATAAATAAAGGAGGCTAACAGTTAAAGGCAGGGGGACAGTCTGCAGGATCTTACCCCTTCACACACACACACATACACGCACACGCGCACACACACACATGCACACACACAAAGCCGCAGATGAGATGATTGGAGGCTGGCTGCCAGATCCCCAGGGTCCGCGGGGCCGGGCAGCACGGGCCTTGGAGGCGGTCACTCATGGGCCAGCATCGTTGAGGGACGCAGAGCACTGGAGGCCAGCGGGACATGCGAGGTGGAAGAGGGCAACAGCTGGGGGCTCTGGCACCTGGTGGGAAGGAACACGACAGAGATGTCAGCTAGGTCTGGCGATCCAACATTCTCCCCATCCACGTGTCCCCTGCCTAGAGAACTCAGAGTCTGTACCTCCCAATAGACCTCTGGGTTCTCCTAGTCCCTAAATCAAATTCGTCCCCCCCGGGCTCTGGATATACTGACCAGGACCTGGACTTTCGGACTTTCGAGGTGGAAGGTCTTTCAAGGAAGCTGTCCAGCCGCATGAGCCTCTCCATGTGCAGCGCCCGAGGATCTTGCTCTTGGTCATGAGAGAATTCCACTTCAAAGACGGCTGGAGGGGACACGTCCAGTTCCAGGAATAGAATGTTCTCTGCCTGTCCCCAGGAAAACAAAACCAGATATAGGGATAGAAGTGCCTGGCGCCACGTGCGTCCCCTGCCCACAGCTAATACTGACCCACGATGGGGGTAACAAAGAGACCTGGGACAAGGGTCTGGAAGGTCTGGAAATTAAGTTTCCCCAGATCTAAACCAGGCCCGCACTGTAAGGTGTGGCCAGTGTATTGCTACGTTTTCCTTAGCTGTACTTTTTTTGTGGTGAGGGAGGGTTCTAGTAGGCTGGAAAGGGGTCATTGGGAAGTGATAGAATTTTTTTTTTTTAATGTCAATAAAATATGTATTGATTTTTTTTTTTTTTTTTTTTTTTTGTGAGACTGGGTCTTCCTTCTAGCTTGGGCTGGAAAAACAGGGACCATTACCATGCTGAATCTCCCTCTGGCTGCCATGAGAGTGTTTACCTGCTTTGTTTCTGACCTAGGCTGGTTTATCCCTGTTTAGGCAATCTGGTGCTCCCTGTTCACAGAGGCTCACCCTACTGATTCCAGACTTCCAACTGAATTAGTCCATCGCAGCTCAGAGCTCCCACGTCCAAGAAACCTGCCAGATCTCCCAGGTGGCAGGAAGGCATATGCTACCGTGTCTAGCTATTTATTGAATTTTTTAAACTGAATACCCCCAGATTACTGCTCAGCTGAAGCCCAAAGCCTTCATGGTCACATACATAGTGTATCATAAAATAAATTCTGATGTGCCATGAAGAGTAGAATTTTTTAGTGTGAAAATATATAGAAGAGGTATAGTGGATAGAAAGTCAGTCTCAGAGTCAAGAAGCCCTGGGTTCTAATTCTGCCTATAGTGATGAGTAGAATAAAGCAGTCAGTGGCACCTGAGTGTCGTTCCTTTCCAGGAAACCTTTCCATTTTTCTCCATTACCTAATTTCTTACCCTGTATCGGGGGTGGGACCCCATTGCCATGGCAACCCGGGCATATTGGCTGATGGGTCTCTTGTAGCCCACTGCTGAGGTTGGCCGCTTCTTCATCTGGCTGTTATTACTGTAAGGGAGAGATGGTATCAGGGTGAGTTTCCTGTGTGCACAAAGGAATCGTGACATCATGAGGAATTAAGTGGTCATTAATGTGCCCAGCAGACCTCCAGCCCCGCAGGCTCCATTATTTCCTTTTTCTCACTTTGCTGCTGTCTATCCATTTGAACTAATCTGAACCTGGCCCAGATAGCTTCATATATGCCATCTGTTCCCAATTTTCCAAGCTAAAGAGGGAAAGGGATAACATAGGTAACTGAAATTCAGTATTATACGAGCCAAGAGATTTACAAAATTTTAGAATCTAGATTTAAAGAGACTTACTCAGTGGCCAGATCATCCCCCAAATTATACTCTTTGCAACATACCAAGCAAGTGGTCATCTAGGCCAGGTTGTCTTAAAGTTTTTGCACTTATGACCCCTTTTTTGCTTGAGAAATTTTTCCATGGTCCCAGGCATATAGATACATAAAAGAGGTATATAAATCAAACATTTACTGATAATAAATCATTAAGAAATTTATTTTAAAATAATTCTTTGATATACATGTAATTTTATTATTTATTAAAGATGAAAGAAAATTTGCATATTAATAAAATCTATGTGGCTTGATTATTTTTATATAAGAATTAAATCTTGGTGGAATATTTAATACCTTTTACTATTGCCAAATTTTTTGTAACCCTACATGTAATAATAAATAACTAAGTAGGTGCTCAGAATCTAAAGTTAAGATAGAGATACAAACATGAGATAATTACTACCCTTTAGGAGCTGACTATCTTTTTAAATGGTCATAAAGTTAATATTGTTAATATCACAGATGAAGAAAGTTTTGATGAATTCTTTGCCAACTTCTATGCTCCATAATCTTTTGACAGGAATGTGGTTTCAAATCAATTCAACAAGTATTTAAGGGCCTACTATGTGTAAGGGGACCAAGCTAGATGGCTCAGGGTATGAAGTATTGGGTCTGGGTAGTCAAGAAGACACTTTCTCTTAAGTTCAAATCTGGCCTCAGACATTTATTAGCTGTTTGACTTGGGCAAGTCATTTTTTAATTTAATTTTTAAAATATTTATTTAATATTATTTTATTTATATTATTATATATTATGTATATAATAATATATTATTATTATTTAATATTAATATTATTTATTTTTATTTTTTCCCCCAGGAGGTGAGTCACCTAACCCTATTTGCTCAGTTTCCTCATTTGTAAAGTGATCTGGAGAAGAAATAGCAAACCAATCTAGTATCTTTGCCAAGAAAACCCCAGATGGGGTCACAAAGCGTCAACCACAAATGAAAAATGAGTAAACAAAAATTATGTATAAAAGCACAGTGAGAACACAGAAGTACATAAGGTCCTCTTCCTCAAAGAACTTACAGATTTATTGGAAAGACACAGGTGGAATTGTTAAATAGCAATATTTACTAATAATAACAATACCTAGTATTTATTTGACAATTTTAGATTTGCAAAGTACTTTGCAAATATCTTGTTTTGTCTCACAAGAACCCTGGGAGATAATGCTATTATGATCCCCATTGTATAGATAAGAAAAGGGAAGTTGATAGAAATCAAGTACCTTGCTCAGGGTCACACATCTACTAAGTGTTAGGGTCCAGATTTGAAGTCAGACCTTCCTAAACTCTAGCCCTCCAGCTATTGTGCCACCTTGCTATTTATAGCAAAGACATTGAACTTGAAGTAAATAACCTTGGTTCGACCACTTTTGTGACCTTGGCCAAGTCCTTCACCCCTCAGGTCTCTGATTTCCTTTTCTGCCAAAAAAGATGGTTTATCTAGATGGCTTCCCACTTTTATGATCTCACAATTGTTACTTCACCTCCAAAGGTTAACCTCCAACCTCCAAATCTCTGAAAAATGAGAAAGTTGGAGTAAATGTCCTCTATGACTTAGCTCTGTGATACCGTGATTCTACAGTCTGCATTAACCTAAATCCTACGACCTTTGTTTGCCTTTAAAAGATGATACCAGTTAGCAATGGCATCTGGAAGAAGACAGAAACAACGGACCTGGATTATTCATTCACTTGGCTATGCAGTTCTGCAGCAACTGAATAGATAGCCCTGAAGACCTCAACAATGCTTCTATTTCTGTAGTGGGAAAGTAATGGAAAATTATGCAACTACCGACCAGTCAATCATGTGCGAGGAGCTCTGGTCTCCACCAATAGGGCAGCTCCCACTTGGGTAGCTCCCATTGATCCTTTGGCATTGACCAAGATAGGTCACGGAGTACAGACTGAGGTAATGGATGAGTCTGGCTTCTGCCTCTGAAGCATTTGGGGCAGTGACAGGAAGAGTGAATAGTGGAAGCAACTGGGGAAGGTATTTTTGCTTCTTGGCTGGCACAGAGGGGAAAAATGCCGATGGTTGCCATCTTGAAGTGAAAGGAATGAAATGGAAGTAAAAGATCTCCCTGAGTCCTGCTCTAATCCAACAAGCAATTATTAAACACCTACTCCCAGAAGATTATGTATATATATGGCGGCTCTTCCTTTGATTTCATCAGTGGAGGAAGCATCTGGGGTGGGAATGCTATCAGTGCAGATGACAATCTATCAATAAGATAGATCAATAATATTGTGATCAATATTAAGGAGATCAACATTTTATTATGAAAATAAAAAAAACTTTTGATCAAAAAATACTGGGAATCGAGAGAGATTAAATGATTTGCCTTTAATCACACAGCTTAGAAAGTATTTGAGAGATAATTTGAATCCAGATCTTTCTTTCTCTAACCCAACATTTATCTACCATTTTACTTTACTGGAGAACCAGACAGAAAGCAAAGAATACCAAACTATCTATCGAGGTGTGAGGAAAATATGTATCTGTTTTCTTTTCAGGAAGGGATTAAATTTTCATTACTACCTTAGTTCTCTCAATGTTGGAGAAATTGGCAATGTTGAAAGAGAAATGTTTATAAAATATATAGAGTACTGAGTCAAATTTATAAGAATACAAATCATTCCCTAATTGAGAAATGGTTAAAGGATATGAACAGATAATTTTCAGATGAAGAAGTTAAGGCCATCTGTAGTCATATTTTTAAAAAATGCTCTAAATCACTATTGATTAGAGAAGTGCAAATTAAAATAACTGAGGAACCACCTTACACTTATCAGATTGGCTAAGATAATTGGAAAAGACAAAAGATAAATGTGGGGGGCATGTGGGAAAACTAGGATACTAATGCTTCATTGATGGTGTAGTGAACCAATCCAAGCATTCTGGAGAGCAATTTGGAACTATGCCCAAAGAGCTATCAACCAGTGCATACCTCTTGACCTAGCAGTGTTGCTACTGGGTCTATATCCCAAAGAGATCATAAGAGATCTTTTAAAATATTTGTAGTGGCAAGGAACTGGAAATTGAATGATGCCCGTCAATTGGGGAATAGCTAAATAAGCTGTGATAAATGAATTTAATGGAATATTATTTTTCCATAAGAAATGATGAGCAGGCTGATTTCAGAAAAGGCTGGAAAAATTTACATAAATTGATTGTGAATGAAGTGAGCAGAACCAGGAGAATATTGTACACAATAAATGCAAGATTATGTGATGATCAACTATGATTCTCAGCAACAGTGATCCATGACAATTCTAATAGACTTAAGACAGAAAATGCCATCCGCATCCAGAGAACTATGGAGACTGAATGTGGATGAAAACATACTATTTTCACTTATTTTGTTTGCTTTTTCTTTTTCATGTTTTTTTTCTTTTGTTCATATTTTTCTTTTATAACAAGAATAATATGGAAATATGTTTAAAATGATTATATATAATGTAATATATATTATTTCTCTCTTGGGGAAAGGGGAGTTAAGGGAGAGAGGGGAAAAAACTTGGAATTCAAAATCTTACAAAAGTGAATCTTAAAAACTGTTTTTACATGTAATTGGAAAAAATGAAATAATTTTAAGTGGAAAAAATTTTGGAGAAAGGGATTGAAAGAGAAAGGTAGAAGAAGGAAGAAGCAAAAAAAAAAAAAAAAAAAAAGGAGGGGGGCAGAAAAATGGGAAAGGAAAAGAAATACACCAGAAAGAAGGAGTTGGAGTGAAAACATAACTAGATTCAATTCTGGTGCTACCTCTTTTGTGCAGACTTTCTTAATTTCCCATTCTCCTTCCCCCACCTCAAATTTTCCTAGAGCACTTTGTCTGGATCTCTTCCTCAGCCTTCAGCACTTCAAACCTGGTATCACATTTATGAAAGAAAGAATTCTCAGACTTTGACTGATTATATCTACATATGAAAGCTTCAGAATGTAAGTGGGGGAACAGAAGAGACAAAAGCCTTTCTCACTCTGATCAGTTTTATCTCTATCTTTCCCCAATTCTTTCACCTACATGCAAGAGGGGAAAGGATTTGCAGTTAAAAACAACAGTAACAACAACAACAACAAAACAATTAATGGAGTTGATGTCTGGGGGGAAATGTCCTGCTGAGGACACAGAAGACTTCTAGCCAAGAATCTCAAAGAGGACAGATAAACAACTCCTAAAGGAAAAATGCTGAGAAAGGCTAGTTGTGGACTATATGGCTGAAGTGAAGGCAGCAGCTTTTCTGAAACAACTATTTAAAATGCTACCAGCTTGCAACCAAAAGCATAGCAGAATACACTTTTCTCATGATGAAAAGATATTACTACTAATGATTTCAGCTGAAGTCAGGAAACAGAAACCTGAAGCAGAGAGAAGCCCTGATATCACATGGCTAGTAGGTGGGAGCCAGCACCTCCAAAAGAGACTATCAGGGAACAAGTCCAGCAAGAATAGCATGAAGATATTACTAGAAGACATTTAAGACTTTTCGAAATTGGAGACATGAGTTGCCCCTCCATATATGTGAGCCTTGGTCACTTGTGTTTCCTTTATATCCATCTCTCTAAGTGAACATTTGGGCCAAACATATGCTATGGTCCCTATCCTAGCCATGAATTTTCTTTTTTAAAATTTGATTATAAACATTAAAAAAACCTTTATTGGCGATTTAATACCAAGTAAAGACAAGCAGAAATTACAAATGGATTTTTGGGTTTTTCCCCCTAGAAAAATTATTTATTTTTAGTTAGTACACATTGCTTTATGAATTATGTTGGGAGAGAAAAAGCAGAGCAAAAGGGAAAAACCATGGGAGAGATAAAAAAAAAAAAAAAAATGAAATGAATATAGCATGTGTTACATTACATTCAGTGTCCTTAGTTCTTTTTCTGGATGTAGATGGTATTTTCTGTCCAAAGTCTATTGGGATTGCTTTGGATCACTGAGCACTGAGGATCAAGTCTTTCATAGTTGATCATTGAACATTCTTGCTGTCATTGTGTACAATGTATTCCTGGTTCTGTTTGTTTATCTCAGCATACATTCGTGTAAATCTTTCCAGGTCTTTCCAAAATCAGCTTGTTCATCAGTTTTATAGAACAATAATATTTCATTATCTTCATATATCACAACTTGTCCAGCCATTCCCTAACTGATGAACATCTACTCATTTTCCAAATCTTTGCTACTATAAAAAGAGCTGCTACAAATATTTTTACACACGTGGGTCCTTTTCCCTCCTTGATAATTTCCTTGGGATATAGATAGACCCAATAACCATGTATTTTCTATGTATATTCATCTCTATCTGAGTGTTGTTTGTCTATACTTCCTACTGCTGGTTTGTATATTTATGGAAGAGGGTGCCTAAGGTTTATGAGAAAAATGTTTTATTTCCTTTTTCTACTATATCATTTCATTAAATGCCTTTGCTTTGAACTAACTGTGCTCTTTGGTGAATGATTAAAGATAAATATTGATGGGGGCTAATATGCCATAGTTTTAGTAAATATAGACCCACAGAGTTTTTTTGAACCTAAAGTGGCTTTCTTTGGGGGACCATGAGTTGTGGGGATACCTCAGGCGCTATATCTTTTTACACTTTAGTCCAAAGAACATTTATTAAGAACATATTGCACGTTAAGCATGGTCCTTAACATGGACATAAAAAAGAAAACAGTTCCTATTTTCAAGAAGCTCACAATCTAAGAGGGAGACAACATGCAAATAAATATGTACATAGGTTACATATATAAATAGGTATGTGTGTGTGTGTGTGTGTGTGTGTATATATGTCTATGTATATATTCAAAGAGAAGCAGGTAGGTGGCACAAAGGATAGAGCTCAGTCTGATGTCAGAAAGTCTCATCTTTTTGAGTTCAGATCTGGCTCACTGGGCAAGTCACATAATCCCTGTTTGCCTCAGTTTCCTTATCTGTAAAATAAGCGGGAGAAGGAAATGGCAAATCGCTCCAGTATCTCTGCCAAGACAACCCCAATTGGGGTCACAAAGAGTTGGACATGACTGAAACAACTCAACAACATATTTATAGTGTTATAGGGCTTGCAAAGCACATTATATATTGCCATCTTATTTGATTCACTTTGTGAGGTAATAATTGCCATTATTATTATCTCTAGATTACAGATGAAGAAAATGAGGTCACAAGCTAATGTCAGAATGTCTGAAACAGAATTCAAACATGACTCTAAGCTCTAAGACTCTAAGTTTATCCTCTGTACCATCTAGCTTAAAAAAAAATACAATACAAATGCCAAGTGTTATTGTTAACATTATAAATGATACAGGTGATAATGATAAAAATGTCTGACTGCTAGGGCTCTCTTTAGAAAATGAATTATAAATAGCACATGGCTGATATGTGTTGGGTTAAAGTAAAATCCCCAGAAAAGTGGCTGAAGGGTCAGTGTGGTCTTTGATAGGTCAGAGAGATCCCAGGGGTTAGGACCAGGCAGTCGACCCATCCCATATAAGTTATGAGACAATTCTAAGGCAGTTAACAATAATGGACAGAGTCCCTGAGAGCTGGCAGGCAGGACGGTTGAGTGAATGTCAACTCCAGGACATGCAAATTGACCCAAGGCTTGGCAGCAGAATGGGGTTGAGAAGAGGGGAGGGGGGTAGGGAGGGAATGTGCTATGTTTTTTCTGTCTCATGACATCATGTGTTGTAGGTCAAATGTCTGCTGGCAGAATAAGTCATTGAAAGATGCCATGGGTATTCTGGGAGAGTGCAGAAAAGTCTGCCTTGCAAAGAGAACACAAAACTCTGCTGGTTGATCTCTCTTTCCTGAGTTCTTTCTCTAAGCAAGGAGTATGACTTAGGGCTGACTGCACAGAACTGAGGGCATCCTCACTATAGAGGCTAGAATCCTAAGGGGCCCAGTGACCATATCTTGATACTGGCTTAATGGTTAGAGTGCAGGAGCTGGAGTAAGGAAGATAAATGTGTAAATTCGGCTTTTCATCCTTAGCTATTCTGTGATGTGGGGAAGTCACGTTATCTCTATGAGTCTCAGTTCCTTACTAGTGAAATACAAGTAGGAATAGGTGTCTAAGATACTTTCTAGCTCTAAATCTCTGATTCTGCAATCTTTACTAACTTACATTTATCCCTTATGTTTCATCTCAATGACTGAAGGTTGTTCCATTATAGGCCATGTTTCACCATTGCTGCCTCTTCTCTCTTCATCTATCTTTGGATGTTTAGATCTAAACTGCCATTTAGCTCTTAGCATTGTGTCACTTTTCTCCTTATTCAGAGGTATCAAACAAGGCATGGGGCCTGTAACACTCTAGAGTATGACCTAGGATCAGATTAAAATGGAGTTCCTATTTGATTTTAATGTGTTAATTTAAAAAAAAAATACATACACACACACACACACACACACACACACACGTATATGTCATTTTCTAAGTCAATATGTGGCCCAGAGGAATCCTCATGTAGTGGCCTTAATCTCTATTTGGAACTGATCAGTTTATTCTACTCCTTATTTTACAAATAAAAAAACTGTGACCTAATAAGATTAAGTGATTTTTTCCAAAATTACCCAAGAAAGGAAGAAGAGCAGATATTTGAACACAGCTCATCTGACTCTTTCAAAGGACCAGGACTCTTTCCATTATATCAAATCATAGCTAGAGATGGTTTTAAATGGAATTCTCCTCCAGGTCCTTTACTTGTACCAGAAATTCAGAATTCTTCATGGCTAGCCCTTACTCACATTTGTTACTTCTAGCATTCATTATCTTCTATGTGTCAGGCACTGTATTAAGAACTAGTTCTCAGTATGTTCCATCCATCCAAATATCTAACTCACTAGCAGTATAAGATATTTGCATCGCTCAGACAAAGTTTGAAAATTACATATAGGCTTTGACTATTAAGTTCCCTTTCCTGAAATCTTTAATGGCTTCCTATTCCTTTCCAAATAAAATACAAGTTCTTTATCCTGACATTTAAAGTCCTATACAATCATCTAGATCCAATTTACCTTTCCATCTTTACTTCACATTCTTACTGACATCTAAATTGGACTTATTCCTCTATCTTAGCCTATAATTTTCTTCTTCTATGCATTTGAATACATTGAATATGAATCAGGCATAGAATACATTCCTACCTCATCTCTGTCTGTTGAAATTTTTTTCTTCCTTCATGATCATCCTTCATGATTATATACTTTCCCTGATTCACTTCCAATCCTCCAAGCATGACTGGGAAGTGATTTCTTGCTTCTTACATATTTTTCAGTCACTTTGTTGAATTGATCCCTTGGCCCTTTCACACTGTCTTGTGTAACATTTATTTGAGAACAAGTTGTCCATGGAATCATAAGTTCATCAACAGTAGGGAATGTTCTTTTTTACCTTTGTATCCCTAACAGGCCATGCAGTGTCTGCTGAATGAATAATAACTTCACTCTAACATAACACTCTTGACTTGTCACAAAATAAACATCTGTGCCATGGAGGACAGAATTTCTGACATTAAAATGTACATTTATAAAAAAATATTAAAAATGTCCCTTGCATTCTGTTTTCTGTGGTACCTTGAGATTCCATGTTATTTTACCGTGACTCCAGGCTAAACACTGTTTCTTTCCCCTTTTCTTTCCCTCATACCAATGTTTTAGAAATGCTTCTCTTTTAGGTCCCTTTTACTTTTATGTGTCATCAACGCATAACAAACAGGTTTACTGTGTATGAGAAATACAGTTAAAAGATGAGATGGGGCATATATTTATAAACAAAGGTGGGAGGGCAATTCTAGGAAGCTGATGTACTAGAAAACAAACAGTACAAGATGTCAATTCACTTCTCTTAGATTTAGTTTCCTTATTTGTAAAATGGAGTTAATAATGGCATCTACCTCATAGGTCTATTGCACAGGTCAAATAATAAAACACATGGAAAGTTCTTTACAAACCAGTTGGGAGGGGGCAGCTAGGTCCGAGTTAGGCAAACTCAAGTTCAAATGTGACCTCAGAAAATTACAGTGTGAATCTGAGTAAGTCACTTACCCTTAATTGCTGCCCCAAGAACTCAAACAAATAACAACAACAACAACAACAACAAAACAGTTTTAAGAGCCAGCAAGGAGCAGTATAAATATTAAGTGCTGATTGAACTTGGGATCAAGAAGACCTGGATTCGAACACTAACTGTATGTAACTGAGCTTCAGCTTCAACCCTGATAAAACCCCAAATTCTTCCCCCCAAAAAATTATCCCACCCTATTTTTATATTTTTCTTTTAGAGAAAGGAAAAATGTGTTCTTTACATTTGATCATATGATGATATCATTGACCATGAGATTACAAAAGAGTTTTGTTGCCTCTCAATGCAGATCTTTATTACATATAGTAGTCCATGATCTTGTAGTAGCTATTGATATATTATTATTGTTGTTAATAGGAAAATAAATATGAAAGGTAGTATAATGCAGAGACACAAAGATATAAAACTTGGAGTTAACAGAACAGGATCTGGGTGCTGACTGTCTGCTACTTGAATGATTTCCAGTAAGCTAGAAACTCAGACTTGGTTGCTTCATCTGTAAAATAGGAATAATGATATTTAACACTAGCTACTTCACAGGGTTATTTTGAGAACCAAATGCATATGAAACCATTTCCTAACTGAGAAAACCCTATTTAAACAAGAGGCACATATTTCTGAATACTATCTTTTTTTTTTCACCCTTAAATGACCTGAACTGTTCTTGTTAATGGCCTAATACAAACTGAAATAGCAAACATTTGCATTAGCAACATGCAATAATTCTGCAGCAGGAAGGCCTTTCTGTGGGCAGAAATAAATTTTTAGTGGTTAGAGTGCTAGACTTGGAATGAAGAAGAGCTGGGTTTTAGATGCTTTCTCCTGTCTTTACTTGTTGTCAACTTCTACCCCAAATAACTTATTCTGTCACTTTCTCTGAGTCCCAGTTTCTTCATCTGTAAAATGGGGATAATAAAAGCACCTACATCATAGGGATGCTGTCAGAGACAAATGGGATAATTTATATACTATAGATTAAAAAATATGAAAAGTCATATACTTTCTTGATGCCTCAATTTCCTCAGCTATAAAAAGAAGAAGATAAAGTAGGTAGCATTTGGGATCTCTTATACTTCTAGATCTTTGATTCTATGTAAAGCACTTTGCTATATATATGTCAGCTATTTATGATTACTCAAAATTATGTCAGCAAAGAACAAATTCTGATAGGTTCTATCAGGGACAGATCAGAAGTCTGAGGTCTCAGCACCAACCTACCTGAGTTCAATAAGACTCATCATCAGTATGGCCCAAAACAGATTAAAATAGAGTTCCTAAGTGATTTTAATATGTTAATATATTAATGAAAAAGAAAGATAAAAACATGTGGGATTTTTTAAGTCAGTATGTGACCATTGCTAGGAGATAAATTTTTTCAGCAACTCATTAACTAACAACTTGTTAAAACTTCCATTGCTACAGGGGATAATTGTAATCTGCATTGGAACTAAGGGAAAACCAACATGGCTGAAATCATAGATCCATGGTGTATTTTAGATGTCAAAAGGGCCATTGCTTTTTATCTGGTCCAGCCAACTTTATTAAATTCTTATGGATTACTTAGGTAATAAAAAAAATAGTAGGAAAGTCTAATATTTTCCACTTCAAAATGGCATATAATTCACAATAATGTCAAGTTGGAAGGGGCCTTGCAGATAATATAATCTAACTCTTTTATTTTACACTTTAAGGAAACAAGCCAAGAAATGTAACACAAATCTTCCACAATCATACATCTAGCTAGAAAGACCAGGGCAAGAACTCAAGCCTTCTGACTCTTAGTTTACTGCTTTTTCCATTATATAATTATTTTGCTTGGATTTATTAATAAGCCCTGTTAAAGACAATTGTTTTTCAATGTTCTTTTTTTTAAGGTGACTTTTTTTTCCTCTATAAGTTTGCTATCTTCCCAAATTAGGCCCTTTCCTGATCTCCCTATTTTTTTTTTTAGTAATTCTTCTTTAATTTGCTTATGCTTTCCCTATCAAATTATCTTGTATTTACTGTATATAAAGAGACAGTGTGGTGTGGGCAAAGAGAGCAGGCCTTGTAAGCCCCAAGGGCTGGGTCCAAGGCCTGCTTTTGACACATATTATCCAGATGATCCTGAGCAAATCACTTCATTCTCAGGGCCCCAGGAAAATTTTTAAGACTATAAGTGACAAATCTATCTAAGCAGTGGTAGTTTTTCTTTAGAGCTCCTTACACCAATGCAATGCATGTCCAAAAAAAAAAAAAAAAGTAGATGCAATGTAATGTCCTTCAATGCTCAAACTGTCTAATTTTAATCTGTGTGTCTAGTGTCATAGTGTCTAGCACATGACAGACCATTAATAAATACTTATTGACTGAGCACTTAATTATTTAATTAATTTATTTAATTCCTCCAGTAAAATTTAAACTCATTAAGAAGAGCAAATTTTTCATTTAGTCTTTCTATCCCCAATGTCTTGCACATAGTAGGTGCTTAATAAATACTTTTTAAATTGCCTTAAAATTAAACATAACAAAGAAACATACTTCTTTCCCCTAAAATTAATTTTACTTATTTTGATATATTTTACCTCCATGCTTTTATCTTGAATATTTTCTGTTCATAGACATATTGTTAAACATTAATCTGTAACCACACTAAACCAGTCATGCCTAAGGACACACCAAATTTAATGCAAGGTTATTGAAGGGGACAAATTCCAAAAGTAGTAATATAAATGTTGGAAAATAGAATTTTTCTCAGACCAAGAACTCAAATCAGCCCTTGCTAAAGGGGTTGCTAAGAGAGATCAGTAAAATAAATCTGGATAGTAAATATTAGCATACCTTATGCAATTAAGTCGGATGTTAGAACCCTAAGAGTGTCTTCTTTAAGATATGGAAAAGCCCTAAATAAACAACAGAGGTAATCTAAGGTAGAGAAGCCTCCCAGGACTGGTCAGGGAGATGCCTAGGAGTTTCTGGCTTCCAGCAGCAACATGCTGCACACCTGGAGGAGAGTTGATACTACTTAAGCAGAGCTGAGATTTCAGGTAAATTAATTCTTCAAAGTAGGCTGTGGAAGATGGCATCTTACAAATGAGAGACAGTCAGTATCCTCAAAGCTTTCAACAGGTCTGATTGGATCTAGTTTATTGTCTTCTAGCTCTTCTCTTTTTCACAACTAAACTCCTAAAGGGTGTTTGTTCTTTCAACTTATAGTTCCTCACTTCTACTTGCATCTCAACCCCTTGCAGACTGACTTCGGACCTCAGCCCTTGCTGAAACTGCTTTCTCCAAGGTAACCGGCAGGCTCTTAACTGAAAGCTGCAATGACCTTTTCTCAGTCCTCATTCTCTTTGACTTCTCAGGGGCCCTTTTCTCCCCCTCCACTAAGTTCCTTCCAACAATTCTTGTTTTTGTTTTTACATTGCGATCATTTCTGGATTTATCCCCTCCTCCCACCCTCCATATTTACATCAGCAAGGAATCCTTCCTTGTAACAAAGACTGTTGTTGTCAGAGGACCCATGATGTCTTAACTTGCAAGTGAAATGAATGTAAGTGAGGCAGGCTGTGCAAAGTAATCAGCCTTACTCCTCCAGAGTAAGGCGCAGTGGGAGTCCCTGGCCTTTTTAGGCTAAGGTTTTCCCCAGGTCTCAGGTTGTCTGAGGCACCCCCATTCAATGACTAAAGGCTAGGTAAGAACAAAAAATCTGGTTCCTGAACTTATATGGAAAATTCTATACCAACAGCCGCCAGCTCTCTGCTGTGACTGTCAACCATTCCATGCCCCTAATTGCTCTCTCCTTTCGTTTCTCTCTAGGTTTTCTTCCTGACTATTTGACTGAAATTTCTCTGTCTTTGTTGCTGATCAATCTATCAATCAACAAACATTTATCAAGGGCCTTCAATCACAACCTTTTCTTGCCCCCCAAGTGTGGGAATTACTCAGTTCTCTGTCTTGAGTTTTATTCTCTCCCGTGGTGATCTCATTAGTTCCCATGGAGGTTAATTATCATTTTGCAAATGACTCCCAAATCTACATATGCAATTCTAATTTTTTTTCCTGATTTCCTGCATAACCAATTCTCTGCTGGACATCTCTTCTTGGATGTCTGATAAACATCTCATACTCAACACATGTAAAACAGAATCTATTAAATTTTCCCCAAAATCCATTTCTCCTCCAAACTTCCCTCTTTAGGTAAATGATATCACCATGCTTCCTATCAAATAGATTTCTAACCTTGGAATAATGCTTTCCTCCTCCTCCTTCTTCTACTTCCATATCGAATCAGTTGCCAAATTTTGTAGAATCAACCTCTGAATCATTTCTTCTGTCTGTCCTCTTCTCTTCATTCATATAGCCATTGCTCTAGGTCAGGCCTTCATTGCTTCTCGATTAGACTAGATTTCCTGCTTCCTGTTTCTTTTCTCTGGTGTTTTCTTTACAAATTGATATTTCAAAAACAGATCTGACCCTTTCACTCCTCTAATCAAAAGTCTGCATTGACTCACTACTACCTCTGGATAAAATCCATCATTCATAGTCTTCCATTAAATTTATCCATTAACTAGATCCTCCCTACTCACCTTTCCAATCTTACCACATATTATTAAAACTAGTCTCCTAGCTGTTCCTATACATGATATTCAATTTCGTGATCCAAGACAATTCTAAGACTCATGATAGACAATGCTATCCACATGCAGAGAAAGAATTGAATGAAGATCAAAGTATATGTTTTCACTTTCTTTGTTTTTGTGTGTGTGTATGTGTGTGATTTTTCCCATTTGTTCAGTTTCTTTTTTCACCACATGAATAATGTGGAAACATGTTTTACATGATTGTACATGTATAACCTACATTATATTGCTTGCTGTCTTGAGGAGGGATTAGGGAAGGATGAAAGGAGGGAGAAAAATTTGGATCTCAAAAACTTATTAAAAAATGAATGTTGAAGAGGCAGCTAGGTGGTACAGTGGATAGAGCACCAGTCCTGAAGTCAGGAGGACCTGAGTTCAAATGTGACTTCAAACACTTAACTCTGCCTAACTGTTTAATCCTGGGCAAGTCACTTAAACCCAATTGCCTCAGGGGAAAAAAAAAAGAATGTTGAAAATTGTCTTTACATGTAATTGGGAAAAAAATACTATTTGCACAGTGTTCAATCTCCCAATCTTCCTATTATGTCCCATATTTGGAACACAATTCATTTTCATGTTGACTTTTTTGAAATCCCTAACTTTCTTCAAGATCTAGCTCAGGTGTTGTCCTCTAGATCAGGGCTTTCCTGATTCTTCTTGGTTGCTAACAGTCTCTCGTTGAAATTGCTTTGTATTATTTTTGTGTATACTAAGCATTTGGTTATCAATATATCTCTATCTATATGGATACATATGTGTGTATAGATATATATATACACAAATGCATGTATATGTGACACTATACATATATATACACACATATATGTGTATGTATGTATGTATATATATGTGTGTGTGTGTGTGTGTGTGTGTGTGTGTGTGTGTGTGTATACTGGCAAGCTATAAGCTTCCAGGGAAAAAAAATTTTTATCTTTGTATTCCCAGCACCTATCACAATACTTGGCACATGGTATACATAGAAAAATAGGTATTAAACACATACTATGTTCGCTTCTTTTTTCTGATTATTTTCTCAATTGTGGTTTTTCCCTTTTGTTCTGATTTTTCTCCCTCAACATGATTCATAAAGAAATATGTATTTAAAAAGTTAATATAGATGTATAACCAGAAAAAAATAAAACAATTGGGGGAGGGGGAGAAAATTGGCATTGAATAAATTTATAGGCATAAATGTAAAGCCCTATACTTGATTTCAAGAGGCAAAATCTCATAAAATGATATTCCTACCATGGTCAAAACCCATCTGGAATTCTATATTTAATTCTAGGTTTAGTTCTAGATACTTTTACGTGGTATCTTAACAAATGGAAGGGGCTTCACCATTCCACAGAGTCATTGGGCAGTGGCAGGATAACCATTTGTTAGAGAAGTCACATAAGGATTTTAATTCAGGTATGGGTTGGACTAAATAGCTTTGGAGTTTTCTTATAGCTCTGAGATTCTCCAAGCTACTGGACCCAACTTTCCAAAATTAAGTAGAGTAGATTCACAGACCACCACAACTGGAAGGAACTTTATTCTAGTTCAATCACCTCATTTTTTACTTGAGCAAACTGAGGTCCAGAGAAATGAAACTATCACATCAAGGTTACACAGTTTTGCTAGTGGCAGAACCAAGGGGACACAAATCTCCTGACACCTTTTTGTCCTTTTCCAGGATTCTTTCCATTGCCATCAAATATCTTTTTAAAACTAAGAATAAAAACAGCAAAAATAATAATAACTCATTTATATAGTGCTTTGAGGTTTGCAAAGTTTTTGTATACATTGTCTTATTTGAGGTAAGAATAAAAGATAGGCAGCAGGCAATATGGTACAGAGGAAGAAGTACTGAATTTGGAATTGGAAGCTCTGGATTTAAATCCCACCTGGGCAAATAATTTAACATCTCTGGGTCTCACTTTCATCAATACAATGACAAAATTGATCTAAATGCTTTCTGAGGTTTTTCTGACTGTAAATCTATGACCCTATAAATAAAAGAGAAAAAGTCCTGGGAATGGTAACATTTAATAGATAGAAGTAAAAATACCCAATTATATCCCAAGGAATCTATTTCCTTTTTTTCAAAAATCATTCAAAAAAATCCTATCTGTTTTTATATGAGTTTAGTTTTTCAATTTAGCTTCTTTAAAAGTAATAATCTCATCGTTAAAATTGAGAAAACAATGTACACAACAACCACAAGATTATGTGATGATCACCTGTGATGGACTTGGCTCTTTTCAAAAATGAGGTAATTCAAAGAACCAATATACTTGTGATGGAATCTGCATCCAGAGAGGGAACTATGGAGACTGAATGTGGATCAAAGCATAATATTTTCATCTTATTTTGCTGTTGTTGTTTGCTTGTTTTTTTTTTTTCTCGTATTTTTTCCCCTTTCAATCTGATTTTTCTTGTGCAGCATGAGAAATATGTTTTGAAGAATTTCACATGTTCAACCTATATCGGATTGCTTGCTATCTGGGAGGGGGGAAGGAAGGGAGAAGGGGAGAAAAATTTGGAACAAAAAGTTTTACAAAGGTGAATGTTGAAAACTACCTTTGCATATATTTGGAAAAATAAAATACTATTTTAAAAATAAAAATCATAAATAAAAAAGCTGCTTCTAAATCTGGAAACTAGACAATCTCTAGGGATTTCTCCATCTTTTCATTTATGATTCTGAACTACCATATGAATCTCAAGAGAAGCATCCACCTGCAGTAGCTCATGTGAACAAGGTATCCTACCACCACCTGGTGGCAACATACCCAAATTTCAGGGAATTAATTCCCTTGGAAACCGAATCTATACAAACAAAAGATACTGTGGCAGCCTCTCCTGCCCCCAGGGCAGGGTCACTACCTTAGCTTGTGCAAATGAAGGGTGTGACTTTCTCAGTCTGAATCATGGAATGAGGAGCTCCCCGAGTTCCACCTGAGAAGGTGAGAAAACTTCTCGCTCTCTTCCTACTCTAGCTGCAGCCATTCTGATGTCAGATGAGAAAAGATCTAAAGCTCAGAAAAACCTCAAAGGCATCTAGTTCATCTCTCCTTTTTTCCCCCCAACTTAGGAGCCACAGAGGACCAGAGAGATTGACTTGCTTAGGGAAATTTTCTTCCTTACTTTATCTATTGGAGTCCGTTGGAAGCTTTGAGCTTTAACCACAACAAGACTATGTACCTACATGCTGCTGCAAATGGCATTTTCTGGCATTATCAATGTGTTTGTAAAAACTAAAACAATGGGACTGAAATCTGTGTCAGTGGAAGATATTTACACCAATGAAAACGGGGATGCTTGAAGTACTGAGAAACTAGCATAGCTAAAAAAGCATGGTTTACAGCTACACCCAGCGAAAGAACTCTGGGAGATGACTAAGAATCATTACATAGAACTCCCAATCCCTCTATTTTTGTCCGCCTGCATTTTTGATTTCCTTCACAGGCTAATAGTACACTATTTCAAAGTCTGATTCTTTCTGTACAGCAAAATAACTGTTAGGACATGTATACTTATATTATATTTAATTTATACTTAACATATTTAACATGTACTGGTCCACCTGCCATCGGGGGGAGGGAATGAGGGGAACGAGAGGAAAAATTGGAACAAAAGTTTTGGCAATTGTCAATGCTGTAAAATTACCCATGCATATAACATAAGATCTG
Source organism: Antechinus flavipes (assembly GCF_016432865.1). Taxonomy (NCBI): domain Eukaryota; kingdom Metazoa; phylum Chordata; class Mammalia; order Dasyuromorphia; family Dasyuridae; genus Antechinus; species Antechinus flavipes. Next base: position 226,157,773 of record NC_067399.1, on the reverse strand, counting down.
TGTGATCTTAAGTAATATTTAAGAGCATCCCAAAGAGAAGTAAGAGGTTCTGGGTAGGGAACACTCAATTGATATGTAATTTTGCTGAACAGATTTTTAAAAGTTTCTTTTTTATTCTTTATCATGAGAGAGAGCTTTTTGAGTGGAGGGAAGTGAGGGCTATGTTGGAAAATAAAAGTAATATAAAAACAAAAAAATGTCAAAACAATATTTTAAAATATGAACTTCATTGTGTCCTCTGCATGTTGCACTCTGGGTGACTGCCTATATTGCCTACCAGTAGACCTGGTTCTTTCTGGAACAGAGGCAAAGCTATGGCTTCTGAAACTTTTAAAGCAGAACTCTGAATGCCATTTAGTAATTTCCTTGGCATTATAACAGGATTGGGTGTGGTCTCTCTAGCACAAATAAGGAGATGTGTTCTATGTAATCACCAGCAGAGGGAGCTCTATACCTGAAGGCTGAAGAGAGGCATGATGGTCAAATCTCTCCCCTATTTTAAGTTGTACCCAAAAAAAGGACCTACTAGAAGGCTGATATTTTCATCTCTTCAAAGGACACCCTCCTTCCCCAACAATACTTCTGGTTTTCTAAGATATCATGTTTTTGGAACTTATAAAATCATAGATATAGAACTGGAAGGAAAAAAACAAAACAAAACAAAACTTCAAGACTTCAAATCTCCTCATTTTACATTTGAGGAAACTGAGACATAGGGAGGTTAAGTCATTCACTCTCCACAAAGCTACTATCAGAGGCAGGATTTGAACCAGAGTATTTCAGGCTCTATCTACTATATCATATGCCCACCAACTCTTCCCTTTTAGATATCTACTTTCCTGGTAGAGATTCTCTACATCAGAACTTGAAAAAACCATATTTCAGATCACAGACAGCTCTATATCTTCCTTCATTCTTCCATCATGACCAGGTCCTCCTGACCCTGTCTCAGAGCCCCACTTCTGCTTCCTGGGTAAGAATATACTTACACTCCAGCTGGCACCAATGGCTGGAACTTCCATTGCTCCTCCTCACAGTCCAGGTAAAGACGATTCATAATCTTATTCTTTTCCTCAGGAGGGATGAAGTTTTCAATGATCAGGTACCTGGGAATGGGAAAAGGAGGCAGGAGGAGCAAGAGGAAAAGTAAGTATTATATAGGTGATAGATGAGGGATTGGAGAATATATAATAGACACATATCCCCCAGAGCCAAAAAGGGGAGGTTAGTGGGGGAAACAGAAGGAAAGCTGGCATTAGTAAAAACTAAAGAAAAAAGTAGAACTCAGCATCTCTGGAATCACAGAACAAGGCCTAGCAGTTGTAACTGGAAAGCATCAAGTGTGGGCTGATGTATATTAGAATGTTTGACAAATAGGAGGAGAAAATCCTCAGAGTCTTTACTTTTTAACTTTAGGTCTATTTGACCTCTATCCTATCCTAATGGAACACATTATTCTATTTTATGCCATACCAAGCCCTGACTCTCCAGCCTTAGTTTTAGGGAAGATGAGACTTAAGTAGAGGATAAATAATTAGAAGAATCTCAATTGAATTGTATGAGTTCTCTCAATTCACTGCTACATGTGGAAATAATCAGCATTGCAATGGGAAAGTTCTAGCAAAGGAACTTGGTAATAAAAACCTTTAGGAACAGAGAATGATAGAGGGAGCTAGAGTTTCTAAGTAGTCAGAAGTGATAGAGTAGGAGGAAGAAAGATGCATCTTACTTGAGCTTGAGTTCCCGAGTCTGTTCATTCTGTGCTTCTTCCAGGTCTTGTCGTACACGGATGTACTCATCATGCTGGTCCTGGATTTCTGCCTTCACTGCCTGCAGCTTAGCATAGAGCTAGACAAGAGACAGACCATGTAGTCGAAGTGAGCCCTGCCAAGCATGGGATGGGGTGATAGCAACAACATCTACCTCTCACTGGTCCCAGGAAGGATTTACCTGGTTCCCAAAGAACCATTTCCTTCCTCAAAAGGGAAGGAAGGATGAGTGCAAGGATGATCCTTTCTTATTGCAAATAAGCTGGCTATGGGTCTACTGCCATCTCTTCCTCTCCCTAAAGATACTGCTCCTACCCCACTCTCCCATGGCTATGATCAGAGAGACAGAAAGAGGAGCCTGCAGGGATATTTTGAAACTAACTGGCATTCCCATCACACCAGGGACTACAAGATTTAAAGTTATGTTGCCCTGTCCATTATAGTGAAGAAAAGCCAGAAGGAAAAATCATAAGATCGTAGGTTTAGAGGTGAAAGAGACTTCAGAAATCATGAACCCCTTCATTTTGCATTTGAAGAAATAGATCCAGGAAGCAGAAGTGATTGGTCCAGTATTACATAGAGATGGGATTTAAATCTAGGTCCTCTGATTTTAGAGCTGGTCCTTTCCCACTTTACCACATTGGGAGAAAGTAGAGAGAGTGTGGCTCCTGGTGGTGAGATATTTATTATTAATCATATTTCCCCTTTTCCTGTCAGCAACAAAATGGAGAGCATTCAGAGAGTATGTCCAGATTCTGAGGAAAGTGTGTTCATAATAACTGCCACAGTGGCAAATCTTTGTTCAGGAACCTGTCAGATGGCTATGGCCCTGAGAACCTCCAGCAGGCACATCTGCCCATTGGCTGGACTTTAGCCTCACTGACCAAGCCCTAACAGAAACTCTGCATCCATTTACAGGCCTCTCTAGATCTCAAATTGTTAAGAGCACCTGGTATCTTGCTGATAGTGAATGAACTTCCCAGCATTCTAGAGGTTCTCCAAGATTCCCTTTTCCAGTTTTTGTAATCCACCCCACTCTGAGGTCTCTTTAAGGCTTCCTCCACTACTCTGGGAATAATTTGACAACAAACAAGATCCAAGTAATTTTTTGGGAATGACATGGTAAAGAAGGTAATTTGTTTTTATCTATAAGATTTGGACAGTATTGGCTATGTTCACAGGGTCACAAAGAGTCAGACACCAATAAATAACAATAAGACTTTGAGGATAGGACCAATCAGAGATAAAGAGAGAAAATGTCCCAATCTCTTGGCTGGCTCAGAGGAGCATTGACCACTTATATAGACTAGTACACTTCACTCTCATGGACACCAATAACTTTAATTAGAAGTGTAGGAGACAAAAAGAATACATGCGCATTCACACAAAACAGCAGAAGGAGGCCTTTGGACACCCTAAATTCCAACCAAATTACCTTTGTATAGGCTATCTTTAATGTCTGGGATATCCCTCCTTTTTTTTGCCTCTCAGAATCTCTTTGCTTTTATACAGTTGTTTTTTGTTAAGTGTACAACTCCTTGTGACTCCATTTGAGATTTTTTTTGGCAAAAAAAAAAAAATTGGTTTGCCATTTCATTCTCCAGCTCATTTTACAGAAAAGAAAACTGAGATAAACAAGATTATGTGATTTGTCTGGGGTCATATAGCCAGTGTTTGAAGTTGGATTTCAATTTTCTACTATCTAGGCCAAGTGCTCTGTCCACTGCACCACCTAACTGCCCTAGCCCCTTTACCAAGCCACTCTGTAACTCTCACCTTCTTGAGTTTTTTTGTTTTAACTTCAACCTCCTGTTGCAGAGAGGTATAGGTTCCCCGGAGCTCCATAGTTTCTTCATCCCTCAACAACATCTCTTGTTGCATTTCCCGCTCTCTGCGTTTCTAGGACAAAGCAATGTAGAAGATGTTTAGCACAGTAATACATGAAAAAAGGAGGGAGAATATTTAAGTTGTTCTGGGCTTAATTCAAGTCAGTCCCCTGGTGGTTTAGATTATCTAGATACTGAAAGAAAAGGAGATAGTTATGGTCAGTCCATAGTTAACAAAAGGAGATTTACTTAGTCATAGCAATAAAAGGATATTCAATAAGAATCCCTTTCCTCTGAGATGCACATCAGCTAAACATCAGAAGACCCCGTATGGGTGTTCTGTACTCAGACAACCAGGAAGGGTTGTTAAGGGTTTGAACCTACCAAAGATGTGAAGATGGCCTCAGTATTTTTTTTTAGGAAAACTTGCATGGAAGGAGAAGCTAGGCCATTCCCCCTACCATAGAAACCTGCTAGATTTCCTGATTCATAGGAAATCAACTCCTTGAGAATCGGTATTATTTCACTTCAAAAATGTTTGTTGATGGATTGACTGATAGAGAAGCTTGTAAGCAACAACAGGCTCAAATGTCTCTTTGCATAGGAGGCTTTTCTGATTCCTCCAATTTCTTCCTACTCTTCAAAGCTTCTTGAGGACAGTGACTATTATGCTTTTATTTACATATCCTTAGGCTAAATTAATTTTAACAATAAATTGGATCTATGATTTTATTGACCCCAGGGCACTTCCTATAAGAAAACAACCTTTATCAATGAAGATCTGCACCTGCTTTGCAACTTATATACTGAATGAAAAAGAGTAGGGTCCTGAGTTCAGGAGACAGTAACTATCTCCCAACTACTTCCTATCCTCTGTGATTCCTTATGGACCTCATGTTGCCATTTATCCTAATCCCAATTGAGACTTTTCCTCTCCTTCTCAGCTTCCCCTACTAGGACAAGGTTATTTGTTATGACAGTTATTGGGCCCTTTTTCACATTTCTCTGTTGATTCTCTAGTTTCCATATGGACTTCAGATATGGAACGTTCCCTGATTTACCCAGGCACAATCTCAGTTTCATTTCTCCTACACTAAGGGCAAAGTTATAATAGTAAATTAAATCTATTTCAACTTTTGATGATTTAGGGATGGGGGTCATATAGTTCTTGACCTCCCATGCTGATATCAGGGAAAGCAACTACCTTGCCTTCCCACAAACCTCAGAGACAGACTATTGGATTAAAAAGACTCTGGGTTCTTCATGATTTTTCTCATGTACTAATCACTGTCATTCCCTCTAGTCAAAGAAGAGAGCAAAGGATACTGGACTTCTAGGTGTTTGCAGAGTTCCACTGGAGATAATTTTATTCCCCAGAAGGAAGCCTGATTTAATGTCCTAGAATCTTGAATTTAGAATTGAAAAGCGCCTTAGAGGCTGTCAAATACAATTCCCTCATTTTACAGATAAGGAACTAAGGTAGTACAGGAGACAGAAGTGAGATTTGAAGGAAGAAAGGAAAGAAACAAACATGTATTAAGCACTTACTATATATCAGACACTGTAGTAAATTCTTCACAAATATTATCTAATTTGATTTTCACAACAACTCTAGAGACCCCAATCTATAGTTGAGGAAATAGGTGTTAAATGACTTGCCTGAAGGTCACATAACTAGGAAATATTTGTGACTGAATTTGAATTCATGTCTTCCTGACTCCAGGTTCATCATTCTATCCATTATACCAACTGGCTATTTGATCATTTGAACCCAAGTTTTCTCATTTCAACCTTTTGGCCACAGCCCATTGGTCTAGAAAGCAACATCCTTACCTGCTCAGCAATCTCTTGCCTTTTTAGCTCCAACATTTTTTGTTGCTCATTGGTATGATCCATGATGTTTCGGCCTCCAATCAGTAGCTTGCTCTCCATTGCCTGGGAGGGAGGAAAGGAGAGAGAGAGAGAGAGAGAGAGAGAGAGAGAGAGAGAGAGAGAGAGAGAGAGAGAGAGAGAAAGAGAGAGAGAGAGAGAGAAGTGAGTAAGAGTCCAAAAGATCTTAGCAATAAGCTGATGGTTTCTTGTTTCCTCTACTGCTTGGTCCCTGCCACACCGATACCAAATCCCATCCTAGGCCTTGTGCCATTAGTCTCTCAGTGGGATCCAACATCTGTCTCCTCTCTTGTCTCTTCCTGGATTCTTCTGCTTCACACAAAAGTTCTCCTTGTTCCCAGAACCTGGGGAAAATCAGGGCACCTGTTCTGTGCACCTACCATTGTACAGAAAAAATAGGGCACCTGGCAAGTGCACTTCTATTAGAGAGGGCAGATAGATGAAGGTAGAATGGGAAAAAAGGGGAGATTATTGTCTACAACATTCTGTACTGAAGTCGAAGGTACCAGTTGGAATTAGGAAGAATAACATAGCCTTCATTCCATTAGGAAACTAGTACTGGGACCTCTTGATTACTATCTGGCTAAAAGGAACTGATGAATGTAAAGCACATTGCAAACCTTAAAGCACTATAGTAATTCAACTATTATTATCATTATCTAACTCCTAACCAGTTTGCTTAAAGATTAGAAGTATCAGAAAGGGGCTTCTTGGCTTAGGAAAGAATGAAGAGCTTTTCTTTTCCATTGTGTAATGTGGAGGAGTGAAAAGAGCAGAGTTGAAAAGCACAAACCCTGGAGTCATGTAATCATAGGTCATAGATTTAGAGTTAAAAGAGGTCTTAATTTATCCAGTTACTGATGAGGACCTTGAAACCAAGAGAAGGGAAAGAATAGGAGCAAAGACCAGCAATGAGCTCAGGTGCCACCTGTATAGGAGGCCTCTCCTCATTGTCCCACTTTCTAACAACGTTTTGTATTGTTCAGTTATCTTGGTAGTATCCAATTCTTTCTGACTCTTTTTGGGATTTTCTTGCCAAAAATACTGGAGTAGTTTGGATTTCCTTCTCCAGATCATTTTACAGAGGATGAAATGGAAACTATTACCACCCATATGAAAGAGTGTTTCAATCATTATTGATCAGAGAAATGCAAATTAAGACAACTCTGAGATACCACTACACACCTGTCAGATTGGCTAAGATGACAGGAAAAAATAATGATGAATGTTGGAGGGGATGCGGGAAAACTGGGACACTAATGCATTGTTGGTGGAGTTGTGAACAAATCCAACCATTCTGGAGAACAATCTGGAATTATGCCCAAAAAATTATCAAATTGTGCATACCCTTTGATCAGCAGTGTTTCTATTGGGCTTATATCCCAAAGAAATACTAAAGAAGGGAAAGGGACCTGTATGTGCCAAAATGTTTGTAGCAGCCCTGTTTGTAGTGGCTAGAAACTGGAAAATGAATGGATGCCCATCAATTGGAGAATGGCTGGGTAAATTGTGGTATATGAATGTTATGGAATATTATTGTTCTGTAAGAAATGACCAGCAGGATGAATACAGAGAGGCTTGGAGAGACTTACATGAACTGATGCTAAGTGAAATGAGCAGAACCAGGAGATCATTATACACTTCGACAACGATATTGTATGAGGACATATTTTGATGGAAGTGGATTTCTTTGACAAAGAGACCTGAGTTTCAATTGATAAATGACGGACAAAAGCAGCTACACCCAAAGAAAGAACACTGGGAAACGAATGTGAACTATGTGCATGTTTGTTTTTCTTCCCGGGTTATTTATACCTTCTGAATCCAATTCTCCCTATGCAACAAGAGAACTGTTCGGGTCTGCAAACATATATTGTATCTAGGATATACTGCAACATAGCCAACATATAAAGGACTGCTTGCCATCTAGAGGAGGGGGTGGAGGGAGGGAGGGAAAAAAAATTGGAACAGAAACGAGTGTCAATATAAAGTAATTATTAAATAAAAATTTAAAAAAAAAAAAAAAAAGAAAAGCGCCTTAGAGGCTGTCAAATACAATTCCCTCATTTTACAGATAAGGAACTAAGGTAATACAGGAGATAGAAGTGAGATTTGAAGGAAGAAAGGAAAGAAACAAACATTTATTAAGCACTTACTATATATCAGACACTGTAGTAAATTCTTTACAAATATTATCTAATTTGATTTTCACAACAACTCTAGAGACCCCAATCTATAGTTGAGGAAATAGGTGTTAAATGACTTGCCTGAAGGTCACATAACTAGGAAATATTTGTGACTGAATTTGAATTCATGTCTTCCTGATTCCAGGTTCATCATTCTATCCATTATACCAACTGGCTATTTGATCATTTGAACCCAAGTTTTCTCATTTCAACCTTTTGGCCACAGCCCATTGGTCTAGAAAAACAACATCCTTACCTGCTCAGCAATCTCTTGTCTTTTTAGCTCCAACATTTTTTGTTGCTCATTGGTATGATCCATGATGTTTCGGCCTCCAATCAGTAGCTTGCTCTCCATTGCCTGGGAGGGAGGAAAGGAGAGAGAGAGAGAGAGAGAGAGAGAGAGAGAGAGAGAGAGAGAGAGAGAGAGAAAGAGAGAAAAAGAGAGAGAGAGAGAAATGAGTAAGAGTCCAAAAGATCTTAGCAATAAGCTGATGGTTTCTTGTTTCCTCTACTGCTTGGTCCCTGCCACACCGATACCAAATCCCATCCTAGGCCTTGTGCCATTAGTCTCTCAGTGGGATCCAACATCTGTCTCCTCTCTTGTCTCTTCCTGGATTCTTCTGCTTCACACAAAAGTTCTCCTTGTTCCCAGAACCTGGGGAAAATCAGGGCACCTGTTCTGTGCACCTACCATTGTACAGAAAAAATAGGGCACCTGGCAAGTGCACTTCTATTAGAGAGGGCAGATAGATGAAGGTAGAATGGGGAAAAAGGGGAGATTATTGTCTACAACATTCTGTACTGAAGTCGAAGGTACCAGTTGGAGTTAGGAAGAATAACTTATAGCCTTCATTCCATTAGGAAACTAGTACTGGGACCTCTTGGTTACTATCTGGCTAAAAGGAACTGATGAATGTAAAGCACATTGCAAACCTTAAAGCACTATAGTAATTCAACTATTATTATCATTATCTAACTCCTAACCAGTTTGCTTAAAGATTAGAAGTATCAGAAAGGGGCTTCTTGGCTTAGGAAAGAATGAAGAGCTTTTCTTTTCCATTGTGTAATGTGGAGGAGTGAAAAGAGCAGAGTTGAAAAGCACAAACCCTGGAGTCATGTAATCATAGGTCATAGATTTAGAGTTAAAAGAGGTCTTAATTTATCCAGTTACTGATGAGGACCTTGAAACACAAGAGAAGGGAAAGAATAGGAGCAAAGACCAGCAATGAGCTCAGGTGCCACCTGTATAGGAGGCCTCTCCTCATTGTCCCACTTTCTAACAACGTTTTGTATTGTTCAGTTATCTTGGTAGTATCCAATTCTTTCTGACTCTTTTTGGGATTTTCTTGCCAAAAATACTGGAGTAGTTTGGATTTCCTTTTCCAGATCATTTTACAGATGAGGAAACTGAGGCAAATACAATTAAGTGACTTTCCTACACAACTAGTAAGTATCTGAGGTTGCATTTGAATTCATGAAGATGAGTCTCCCTGGCTTTAGGGCCAACACTCTAAGCACTATGGCACTGCATAGCTGCTATGACCTAGGTCATGTGCTAAGGAGAAGACTTAGGTCTCTGGGGGCAACTAAATGGAACAGTGAATGGAGTATCAATCCTGGAGTCAGGAGGAGCTGAGGTCAAATGTGACCTCAGAACTTAATACTTACTAGCTGTATGATCCTGGGCAAGTCACTTAACTCCAACTGCCTCGCCCAACAACACAAAACAACAACAACAACCACCACAAAAAATAAATCTGGAGATGTCACTGCAAGAAGATCCCTTGAATCATCCCCATGGTATCTGTAGGCACTCTTCAGTATCACATAGCACTATATGATATAGAATGCCCTTCGACTGTCCTCATTCTTTTGGATAATGGGCAAATATAGCTGAGAGGTGCACAGAGCAGGGAAAATTTGGAAGTACCCATAATAAAGAAAGATGTAAGAGGGGTGCTGTCTCCTCTCCCCACATATACTACGTGGGTTTTCAGAGAATCTTAGATATTATAATCAGAAGGAGTTTAACCATATACTCTCTTGAACAAAAATTTAAATTCTATCTTTCAAGTGAGTCTGATTTATAGCTTCCCATTTGATAGGATTCAGCAATAGAAAACCAATTTTAATAGTTGCTATGCTGTTCTTTTCCTTTATCAATTCATTGAGGTTTACATCTAAAAGCAGTGATGTTTCCCCTAACACCTGTCTTCTTAGGCATTTTTTGTTTAAGACAAGAACGTTCTTTTCTATTAGAGACTAAATGATGTCCATGACATTTGTCAAATATTCAACACATGTCAATGAAAATGAATCCCAAAAGCATTGGCAATCTTTATTCTCTAGAATTTTGAGTATTTATTTTCAGCACCTCTTGGATGTGGTTGTATCCTTTACCTATTGCACTGTTGTAAATTGTGGGCCATTATTTGATTTTGTACCAAAAAAACTTTGATATGTTATAGAAAACAATATACTTTTTTTTTAATATGGAGAAAAGATGTTATAGTGACTAAAATATGATCAGGTAATGAATGTAAATATATAAAGCCTTCTTAGTGTTCTGTTACATTCATTTTTTATTTGCTGACAAAAATATTTAAAGTCATTCTTTTGTTTGTGTAAACACTAATTTCTGTCAAGCTGTTATGATTTTTTAATCATTGTTTCCATTTTATTAATGTTGGCTAATTTTTATTTTATGCCAAGATTATTAAGCATCAAGCAAATAAATTCAAGTAGCCATTTGAGGGGTGGGGAAGAAGAGAGCTAAGAATTCAATCCTCTCATTTTGTCAATGGGGAAGCTGAGGCTTAGAGAAATGAAATGACTTGTCTGAGATCACATAATTAATCAGTAGCAGAGCCAAGACTGGACTACAAGACTGGAGCAGCAAGGTCTCCCGAAGGCTTCCTTAATCACTTCCCCCAACTAAAAGTTTGGGACGCTTCCTGTCCTTGGATCCAAATTCACACTAAACTCCTCCTTTCTTCTCTGCCCTTCTCTAGTGGGTCAGCTCACATTCACTGCTATTGGTGAGTACAACAATATGGCAGTTGGACTCAGTAGTTTAGGTAACTGAAGGCTAAGTCAGGGCAGAAAGGGTAAGACTAGAAAAAAAGAGAAGGGAGAAATGGTAGCCACCTCCTCTTGTGCACATGGAATGAACAGAAAAGTAGATTTCAGGACTTACTTACTGGAAAATTTAGACCCTGAATGGTGAATAGTCACCCCCCACTTATGGATCTTTCTCCTTGTTGAGGCCAGACATGTACCTGTTCTCATCTGACTCTTCCAATTATTCAAGTAAACTACGTTCTCACTCACTGCCTTGCCCAAATCTTCAGCCTCTCCCTATCAATTCATTACTTCCCTGTTGCTTTTGAATACACCCAATCTCCCATCATTAAATCACCTACACTAAATCTTACCATTCCCTACAACTATCATCCAATATCTCTCCTCCCTTTAACAACTGAACTCCTTGAAAAAGCTGTCTATCTTACATGAATTAATGTAAAGTAAAGTGAGCAGAAGCAGGAAAACATTGTATACAGCAACAGCAACATTGTGAGATGATCAGCCATAATTCTCTTAGCTCTTCTCAGCAATATAATGATCCAAGACAATTCCAAAAGACTCATAATGGAAAATATTATCCACTTCCAGAGAAAGGATAGAGTCTGAATGTAGATTGAAGCATATTGTTTTCACATTGTGTGTGCATGTGTGTGTATTTTCCTTTTGTTCTGTTTCATCTTTTACAACACGACTAATATGGAAATATGTTGGTATAGAATTTTCCATAGAAATTCAGGCATTAAGTTAGTTGGTTTTGCATAATTGTTCTTTTAAACTAGCCTTTCATTATTTTCTCAGACAAACTGAGATCTGGGGAAAACCTTAGGTTTAAAAAGGGCAAGGCCTCCCACTATATTCAGGGTTAACTCCAGCAGCCCTGATCTATATCTTGCCACTAGCATCCTCCATGTGACTCTGGAAGAAAAAGTGAGGCTGGTGACTCAACACAACCCTCCTTCACTTAAATCCAATTCACTTGCAAGTTATAATATCTCCTTCCTGATGTCATGGTCCTCTTCCAGAATGAAAGATAAACAACAATATGGAAATATGTTTTATGTGATTGTGCCTGTATAAGTTGCTTATTGTCTTAGGGAGGGAGGATGGAAAGAAGGGAAGTAAAAAATTTGGAAGTCAGAATTTTATTTAAAAACTGAATGAATGATATATTGGATAGCTGGGGGAGGGGATGAGAAAGGAAGAAAAATTTGGAACATAAGACTTTTGCATATATTTTGAAAATAAAAAGCTATTATTTAAAAAAATAAATAAAAAATATCATTTGCGTAATAAATAAATAAACAATAAAAACTGAATGTTAGGGACAGCTAGGTGGCATAATGGATAGAGCAATAGCTCTGAAGTCAGGAGGATGTGAGTTCAAATCCAGCTCCAGACACTTGACACATATTATGTGACCGTGGGCAAGTCACTTAACCCCGATTGTCTTGCAAAAAAAAAAAAAAATCAGAAATTTAAAAATTTCTTTTACATGTAATAGCAAAAATAAAATATTATTTTTAAAAAGTTATAATTGCTACCTTTACTTTTCTCTTTTCTCACACTCTTCAGTCCTCCTTGGTTTTGATCTCATCATTCAAGTGAAACCATTCTCTCCTTAGTTAGCAATGATCTCTTAATGATCAAATCTGATGGTCTTTTTTCAGAATCATTCTTTCTCAACCTCTCTGCTATAGTTGATACTACTGATTACGTTGTCCTCCTAGATATCTTCTTCTCACTGGGTTTTCATAACCCTCTTTCTCCTAGTTTGCTTCCTATCTGTATGGTCCCTTTTTGTCAGTTTCCTTTGCTGGCTCATCATCCACAATGTGGCCCTTAATTATAGGATTCTCAAGGTTCTGTTCTCTTTCTATTCTCTCTCTCTCTTGCCTCTCCTCTTTTTCTCCTCTCTTCCTCTGCTCTCTTTTCCTTTTCCTCTCCTCAATCATTTCAGCACTCTTGGGTTTAACTATCATCTCTATTCAGGTGATACCAATATTTCCATATCCAGTCCCATTACCTCACCCATTTCAAACTAGATATCCCAGAGACATCTAAAACTCCACATATATAAAACTGAATTATCTTTCCCCCTAAACCCTCTCTTCTTCTAAACATTCCTATTGTTGTAGAAGGCATACCCATTCTTTCATTTCCTCAGTTCATAATCACAGCTTCGTCTTGATTCTTTACATTCTTGCTCTCACCCCACTTATCTAATCAGTTGCCAAATCTTGCTCTGTCAATCTTCACAATGTCTCTTACATCTTCTTTCCATTCATATAGCCTTAGTTCAGTCCTTCATCATTTGCTTACATTATTAGAACAACTTTGTAATTGGTCCCCTAGCCTCAAGTCTCTTACCATCCCAGTCCAAATTACACGTAATTTTTCTTAAGTAAAGCTGTGACCAAGTGATTCTCTTGTTCAATCAACTCCAGTTGCTTCCTATTGCTTCTGAAATAAAATATAAACTCTTCTAATTTTACTTTTAAATCCTGTTCAATATGGCCCCAGTCTCATTAGATATTATTCCCCCCAAATTGGCCTTCTATCAGTTCCTCACTCACTACACTCCATTGCCTGTCTTCATGCATTACCAATAGCCAGCCATCCTGCTAACATACTAAGAATGTACTTTATTGCTTAACTCCACCTAAGAGAAAGCTTCTCTTCCTTTCTTTGTACTTGCATCTCCAGCACCTAGCATAGTGCCTGGCATACCTTGGATGAGTGTGTAGGGTAGAGAATATAAATTAAGATGTAAAAATTTAAGACATTGTGTTCATTCTTTTTTGTAGTAGCAAAAAAACTGGAAATAGATTGTTCATTTACTGAGTTAAACGAAGTATTGTATATTAATATAATAGAATATTAATTATTGTACCAAAGAAATGAAAAAATTAACAGTTTTTAGGAAAAATTAGGAGGATCTATATGAACTGATACAGAATGAAGCATGCAGAACTAGGAGAATAATTTATACAATAGTAATATTATATAAATTTTTTTGAAAGAATTGGTAAATGCAATGATATATAATGATTTCAGATGAATGAAGATGAAACATGCTATGTACCTCCTGACAAATGCAGTTGACTCAAGATACAGAATCAGATATAATCCTTGGCCATAGCTAATGCAGGAGTTTGCTTGACTATGTTTACTTGTTACTAGGATTTTCTCTCTCTCTCTCTCTCTCTCTCTCTCTCTCTCTCTCTCTCTCTCTCTCTCTCTCTCTCTCTCTCTTTTTGGTTCAACATGGGAGAGGAAGAAAATAAATGCTTATTTTAAAAAAAAATTTTAAAGTTGGCATCATGCTCCCTGATAAATTGTATAATTTTAATTTTTCAGTGTCTCTCCCCACCTTACAAAAAGGAGAATGATCCCAGATGTTTTCATTGCTAAGGCAGTTAGTGACATAGTAGATAGAATGTGAGCTGGAAGTCAGGAAGACCTGAGTTCAAATTCATCTATAGATACTTAGTGGTCATGTCACCCTGAGCAAGTCACCTAACTCTTTGTTTTTTTTTTGCTCAACTGCAAAATGGGAATAATAATAGCACCTATCTCCTGAGGATCAAATAAGATAATATTTGTGAAAGTGCTTAGCACAGTGCCTGGCACATAGTTGGTGCTATATGAATGCTAACTATTATTGCTGTTATCATTGTTGAATGAAATTTCCTGGGTGGAGAAGTTAGGCTACATAACAAACAAAATGGAGGACCAGATGTTTTCCATTCCTAACTAATTCTCAAAAACAAATAAAAAACCCTCCAAAGGTAGTATATGCCATGGAGCAATTAGAGCTGAATATACAGGAGAAAGAAAGCAAAAATCCCATTAAGGTAACATTCTTAGAATTAATAGCAGGGAACATTAATCTCAACTCACTCAGTGCCTTTCCCCTTGCAGGAGATATAAAGTAACCCACTGGTCTGTGCTTTGGGACCTTCTAAGGAATTTTCTTTCTCTTGCAGAGATTCTACCAAGATGCATTTCATCTCTGACTTTGCCTCACTAACCACTGACTGTACTCAGTCACATAGAGAGGAGGGAGATGAGTAAGAGAAAGGAGAAATGGGTTTCTTTCTAACTTGGGTAGTGCCTAGGTAACGATCTCCAAGACCTCAGAAACTACATTCCTCCAACTTTGTAAAAAGTGACATACACTAATTCAACACACATAGAGATTTAAAGAATAGATTGAAATGAAGCAGGAAGCCAATGTGAGTAGCTATAACAGTCCTAAAGGAAAGGAAACGAATCCACTTAAGGACCAGGACTATATCACCAGAAGCTACTTGAGACAATGACAAAGGTTGGTGAAAAGTAAATTTCCCCAAATTGTAGAATGCTTGACTAGCCCATCCTATTCCTAGTTCTAAAGAAAGAAAAAAAATAAGAAAGTGATAGATTATAGAAGAAAAAGGCTAAAATCACAACAGATTTCAAAATCAAGAAAATTTAATTAAAAGTCTAAGGAATAAGCAAATAAGTCAATAGGAAGGGTATTTAAAGTAGAAAAGAGTAATATAGAGTCTAAGAGATTATAAACTTTTCTAAATAAATATCACAAGGCAAAGAAAATTGAATCAATACTTGATGGAAACTGTGGAATTCCAAGAAAGAGTGGAAGTATAACAGAATTTTCCAGAAAGGTTCAAAAAAGAAATGGGACTCTTAAGAGAAGATGTTAGAAGGAACAAATATATGAATTTATTATCTGTAGAGCAGAAATAATTAGTAAAATAGAAAATCTGAATTCACAGTAGTAAGTTTCTACACAGGAATTAGAGAGAACAATAGCAAGATACTGTATTGAAGAATAATCTGGAAGAAGAGAGGAAAGAGACAATAATGTTAAAAGAGCACATCACCTCTCTACAGGCAAAAGCCATTGATTATCAAGATAGGATGAACAGAAAAAACCTAAGGATCAAAGTTATCCTAGAAAGATATAACAATTTTTAAAAAAATTGAACACTATAATGTAGGAAATAATTTGAGAGAACTTTCGAGAACATCTCAATATAGAATATAAGACATATGAATTGAAAGAATCCACAGATTTCTGGGGTGGTGGGGAGCCTATATTTTAAATTCCAAGACAAACAGTGGTTAAACTGAACCATTATAATGAAAAACAATAAATTCTACAAATAGTCAAGTGAATTATTGAGCTAAATGCTTTTGAGAGGACTTAGAAAAAACGAATATTACGGTGTCAACCAGAGTTGACATTATGGCAGGGAAATTGGAGAACACTAGCGAATGGGGAATCAAAAATAAAGGATAGGATCTAAATACTTTTTTGTTTGTTTTCGGATGAGGCAATTGGGGTTAAGTGACTTGCTCAGAATTATACAGCTAGTAAGAAGAATCAAGTGTCTGAAGCAAGGTTTGCACTCAGATCCTTCTGACTCCAGAATCAGTACTCTAGGATCTAAACACTTAAACAAAAAAAACCTATTTGTTATGCCTAGAGAGACAGTGTGATGGAATACAGGGGTATCAAACTTAAAATTAGATTAAAATATAATTGGGAGATATTCAACAAAAAAGTAAAAATACAATATAATATAAATAACATTAATTTGTGGTTTTCTAAGTCAATGTGCATCCTGCAACAATCCCTTTCTATTTAAGTTTAAAATCATTGACAGTGACAGTAATAGTGTATCCAAAATCAGGATGGCCTAGATTCAAATCCTGTTTCTGACACATACTGGCTGTGTGACCCTGGGCAAGTCACTTAATTTCTCAATTGTTTGCCCCAGGCAATTTGGTAAGGCTATTAAGTCACAGGATAGTTGCCAAGTTACATTAGTAAAGGAAATTTCCTTATTAAAAGTTCCCCATATCAATAAAATCAAAGAAAAAATCCATTGAGAAAAAATTTTTTTCCAATAAGAGGAAATTAGATTTGATTCCTCTTATCTGATAGACTTCTTTTAAAATGGTAAATATGTGGAGTAGCCAACAGAAATAATTCATTTAGATTTTTAAAAAGCCTGTCAAAGTTCTACACCAACGTTATCTTAAAATTTTTAATTAATTTCAAAAGTTAATTATTGGTTTAGGCTTGAGAGGATATTTTGTCATGGGCTAGGAAGTATATTTCTTTATGGATAATAAGTGTTAAGAACATCCAAAGCCTGGGCAGTAAAACTAGTCTCAAAAAAATTTTTTTATAAGTTATAAGAAAAGAGAAAATTATAAAAGGAAAGAGAACAAAAGGAAACATTCACATTTTAAAATGATACTAATTACTTTCCTAGAATAAAATAAAGCATTTCACAAGATTCTATGAATGGACCAAATATGATAGAGGAGCTACCATCTTGGTCTGTTTTAAGTAGTGTTCAGAAGATAATAACAAGGTTGTTGTAAGGATCAAATGATACAAATGCACATGACCCAAAGCTGAGATGAATTAAATAATATATACTCAGGATTCAAAGAGATCTTGACAGACTAAAGCACTGGGCTGAACTTAAGAAGATGAAATTAAGTAGCAATATTCTAAGTATTATGTTTGAATTCAGAAAATCAACTTCACATGCTTAGACAGTAGCAGTTGGTCTAAAAATGATCTGGGTATCTCAAAGAGATCAAAGGAACCTATATGTACAAAAATATTTATAGCAGTTCTTTTTGTGATGGCAAAAAATTGGACATTGAGGGACCTTTCATAAATTGGGAAAAGGCTGAACAAGTTATAGTATATGATAGTGATGGAATTCTAATGTGCTATGAAAAATGATAAAGGGGATGACTTCAGAAAAACCTGGGATAACTTATATGAGCTGATACAAAGTAAAATAAGACATACACAGTAATAGCAATAATGTAACAAAGATCAATGTGAAAGACTTAGCTATTCTGATCTATACAATGATTCACAATTCAAAAGGATTCATGATGAAAAATGTTATCCACATCCAGAGAGAAAACTGATAAACTCTGAGCACAGATGAAAGCATTTTTTTTTACTTTTTATTTATTTATTTTGCTTAGTTAAAGCAAAATATGTTTTACATGATTTATATGCATAATAATAGGTATAAAGGTATCATATTGTTTTCCATCTCAATGGTTGGGGGAGGAGAAGAAGGAAGGAAAGAATTAGGAACTGAAAATAAAAAATTCTAAAAGTAAAGTAAAATTTAAAATATCTGGGGAGGTTTAGTGGAACATAAATTCATTATGAGCCAACAATGTGCCATGGTGGCTAAATAAAGTAATGTAGCCTTGGACTTAATTGAGAGGCATACTGTCAAGGAATAAGGAAATGATAGCCTCTTTGTACTCTGCTTTGATCCAAACACTTGTGGAGTATTAGTTCTAGTCATCACTGATAACATAGAAAGTGTCCAAATAGGTTCAGCAGTGAGGTGAAAGGTCTTCAGTCTATGTCATAGAAGGAATAGTTAAAGGACCCTTAGCCTAAAGAAGATAAAACTTAGGAGAATCATAATAGTTATGTTCAAAAATTTAAAGGGCTATTAGGTGGAACCTGAGATTAGATCTGTTTGATCTCAGAGAGAAGAACCAAGAATATCAAGCAGAAACTGCAAAGAATTTAATTTAGGCTATGTACAAAGACAGACTTCCTAACAATTTAGAGAATCTCAAAAAGACATGATTGGCTTAGAGAGGTGGCAGATTTTTCCTGTTGGAAGTCTGGATAACTGCTTGCTGCATATGTTATAGGAGGGTTTCTTTTTTAAATGTGGGTCAGGCAGATGTTTAGCTTCCTTTTAGCTTTAAAATTCTCTGATTCTGAAATCAATACTTTCAAAATGTTAGTTACTATTGTCATTGTTATTTTTTTAAATTTCTGTATTGTTCCCTAAAGATACTGTATCTCTGAAGCCAGCAAACTCTACCCATGTTGAAGAGTTTTTGGAAATAGTAACAACTCCTACTTCTGCAGAGTTATAAGACTCTTTCTTCACAACAACCCTGGGACAAAGGTAATGTAAGTCAAATTGTCGTATTCCAGAAGAGAAAATGCAAGCTCCAAAAATTAAGTGATTTGTTCACAGTAACACAACAGGAAATATTGGAATGGAATCTTGAACCTGGGTCACCCTTAAAGAGCCACTGTGGCATTATGAATGCAGAGGCTCTTCTTGAAGTCAGGAAGCCCTAAGTTCATATTTTTCTTCAGATAAATATCTGGGTAGGTCACTTTACCTCTCAGCCTGTTTGCTCATCTGAAAAAATGGTAACAGTAATAGCACCTTCCTAACAGACTTGTGAAGATCAAACAAAATAATATGTTTAAGCCCTTTTGCAACCTTAAAGCATGATATAAATGTTAACTACTTTTATTTAGCGTACCTATCTTCTCTATTTGCTATGTTAAATAAAGTACAAAATCTTTTGCAGTTGACCTTTATCAAGTTTCTTATTTCTATCCTTTCATATTTTTTTATTTCATCACTCTTGTACAGGTTCTCATGACTAATAACATATTAACAATAGTTCATATTTATGTAGCACTTTACTCATAAGAGATTTGTAAATTAGGTAGTGGACGTCAAATCATCTCCATTCTATTGATGGGGAAAATAGGTTCTCAAAGGTTTGAGATTTGCCTGCTGTCAAACAACCAGGAAATGTTTGAACTAGAATCTTGATCCATTAATTTCTGTCTTCTCCAGTACAGTGTCCCCATTATCATATTCTCTTTGTTTAGTTTTCCATCTCCTTTGCTGCCTATAAACTCATTTAAGTTTTGCTCCTTATTCAAAAACAAACCAAAAAAAAAAGCCTTCCCAAGAGTCTACCCTCCCCACCTGCTTATCATTTTATATCTTCCCCCCAACTCTCACTTCTCAGCCAAACTATGAAAAAAAAAAAAAAACTGTGTATGGTTCCTTCACCTTCACTATTCTCACCTTTTGAGAAATTTTCTGTAATTTGATTTCCAGTTTCATCACTCAACTGAAATAACTTCTTTCAAGGTGCTAGTAATTTCTTAATTACCAAATCTAAGGATCTTTTCTCAATTTTCATGCTACTTTATCTCTCTGTAACATGTGACACTGTTGATCACTCTTGGATATTTCTTTCTGCTTGACTATTTCTTCTCTATGACTCTTTAGCTACATTATGTCCACTAATCATAGCTATCCTCCATATCTCTATCTTAGACTCAATTCTTTTTTCCTGACATTCTTTCACTTGGTAATCTCATAGTTCCCAAGTGTAGAATTGCTATCTTTATGCAAATGATTCCCAGATTTACATATTTCATCTTGTCCTGAGCTCCAACTGGTCCTTTTTCATTGGATATTTGGTTAAGAATCTCAAAGTCAGCATGTGTGAAATTATCTTTTCCCCAAACCCACCCCTATTTTGAACTTTTTACAACTAAGATCACCACTATTCATCTTATCTAAGATCACAGCTTCAGTGCCATCTTTGATTCCTCATTTTCCATTGTTCCACATATCCATGCTACTTATTCTAATCCTCTGTATCTCCACAACATCTCTTTGCTATGTCCCCTTTTCTCCATTCCCCATCACCTTTGATCTGACTATTGTTACAACCTCCTATGCATCTCTCTCTCTCAAGTCTTACTCATTCCAATCCATTTTCCACAGTCAACAAAATGGTTTTCCTAAAGTTTGGATTTGCCCATATCATCCCTCTTCTCAATAAATTCTAGAGGCTCCTATCTCTAGGATCAAATGTAAAATCCTCTGATATTTATTAATTTTTTGACAGTGAGAAAATTATTTAATCTCTACGAGAATCTATTTTCTTGTACGTGAAATGTATCTACATTAACATTGCTATGTTAAATAAAGTACAAAATCTTTTGCAGTTGACCTTTATCAAGTTTCTTATTTCTATCCTTTCATTTTTTTTATTTCATCACTCTTGTACAGGTTCTCATGACTAATAACATATTAACAACTGCATAATAGTTCATAGATTTGTTGGGAGGTTCAAATGAGATAATAATAGTTCATATACTTCTATAGAGTTCTAAGTTGCATATACTAACACATTTGATCCTTTCCTGATATGTATAAAGTCTTTTGCAATCTTAAAGGTGCTACATAAATGTCATTCGTTATTACTAGAACGGGCAAATTGGAAAGAGGCACAGCATAGGAGAATGACCATAAATGATAGGCTTCTTTGGTCTGGAAAGAAATGATCAAAAGGGGATCAGAATGTAAAGGACATCTGTGATTATATCAATATGGACTCCAGAAGGGCTTGAAGTCTATGCAATCGTATATGGCATGGGTAAAATAAAAATGGGCATTCTTATCAAATTTTTTTACATGAAGACTAGGAAAGTCCCCCTGAAGTTTTTAAGAAGGAACTGTAATATGTATAACTTAGATCAGATTGTTTACTGTCTTAGGAAGGGGTGGGAGGGGAGGAAGGAAAAAAAATTGGAACTCAAAATCTTACAAACATGAGTGTTAAAAGCTGTTTTTACATGTAATTGAAAAAATATATATTTAAGTAGGTAATTTTTTTTTTAAAAAAAAAGAAGGATCTGTAGGACAAACAAAAGGAAATGCTACATTACTTGACAGATAGCAAATTTTGGGGATTTGTTAGCCCAAGAGGTCTCATTCAGTAGAGTTCAGTCACAAATGTTTAAAGAAATTTACCCTCAAATTGTAAGGGAAGTTTGGGAGACTGAAGGGATGGGACAGGACGATATATACTTGAGGTTGGTCACTCAACGACTAATTCTTTGGCTAGGGTAATATAATGATTAGTATGTAATCCTTTCCACAGACTATCCCTTTATGCTCCCACCAGATAGAATATTGGGCTGGGTAGAAGATGAAACTGACCCAGTATAACACTTTTTTTCCTTGCACAAAATTATTTCACATTGATAATCACTAATATAGGCAAATGACTCTACATCCTCCTCCTTTTCAAAGGTTTATATCCTTAGACTATGGCATATGCAAGAGAAAGGGAAAATGGTGGTCAACAGGCCATCTGTTCTGGCCACTGTCTCCAAGCTTTGGAGTGGGCATGAGACTTAGAGGAGAGTATTGTTCAGAGAAAGAACTGGGAATCTTAAATGCTTAGCTGCCTGGAAAAGATATCCACTGTCTTCATTTCTTTAAGTCAATGCTCCCTTTGTCTACTGGGAAAAGAGAACAGGTGGGAGGAGGCTGTGGATATGACAGGGTTCTAAAGAACTCCAGCATGATTAAAAAGCTAACAGGGAGCTGCTGAGTCTAGACAGAAAGAATGGTGAAGCTTGAGGGTACTCTACATCTACCCCTCAAGAGCATAAGAGATAAAGAAGGAGAAGCTCAATGGCCAGGTCTCTCCTAGGAAGCTATAAGAAAACTGGTGAAACCAGTGCTCCACTCTTGACCTGTTTTTCAAATAATAATGTAGCTGTTGAAATCATTTCCCAGTTTAGAGCCCAGAGTGATGACATCAGCAACTTTCCCTGAAGTTAAAAAAAAAAAAAAGTGCCAGAGTAGCTAGGATTACTTTGGGGATGATGGTATCTTTGGACAAGTCATTAATATTCTTAAAATGCTTGTCTATTACTCTAAACATCAGTTTGAAACCTTCAGAATTAGAAATTCTGATAGGTACAGATGAAAACCCTAAATTTAGGATTCTGACAGAATCTAAGATTGATTCACACCTTGTAGCTCTAGCTATAGAAGATTAGCATCCTAATTAGTTTCTCTAATCAACTATGCCAGCAACCTAGGTATTCGGCAAAAATCAACACATTTATCAATGGTGCTGAATTGAAAGAAAACTACATGTCCTCTAGAGTGAATTTAATTCTGTACAGATAATATGCAGAGGGGGAGAGAGAGGAAGAAAGACACATAGAGAGAGAAAGAGAGATAGAGACAGACAGACAGAGAGACACATACACACAGAGACAGAGAGAAAGAAACAGAGACAGACAGAGAGACACACATGGAGAGATAGAGGAGAAAGAGAGAGAGAGAGAGAGAGAGAGAGAGAGAGAGAGAGAGAGAGAGAGAGAGAGAGAGAGAGAGAAAGAGAGATGGGGAGAAAGGGAAGGAGAAGGGAGGGAGGAAAAGGGAGAAAAAGAGAAGGAAAGGGAGGAGAGAGGATAGAACAAGACAGGAGAAGAAGAAGAGAGGGGAGGAAAAAGGAGAGTGACAGGAACATGAGAAGGAGACGAGAGGCAAAGAGACAGAAGGGGAAGAGGCATAGGGAGAGGAAGAGAAGAAAGAGAGGGGAGAATAAAGAAAGAAGAAAGGGAGGAAAGGGAATGAAGGAAAGGTAATGGAGAGAGAGAAAGGAGTAAGTGAGAAAAAGATTGGGTCAAGAAAGGGAATTAGGGAGAAAGATTCAAAAAGGGAGAAGAGAGAAAATGGAAGAGAAGGGAGAGAAATGAAGAGATAAGTGGGAAAGGGAGAGAGAAAAGTGTATGAACAATATGGCATAGTTGATAAAGCAGACATAAATCAGGGATACTGGCATTCAAACTCTACTTCTGATTCATATTACTGTATGACCAGGAATAGTTCATTTAACATTTCAATGCCTTCACACACTGCATAAGGTGCTGGAGATAGGAAGAAAAAAGAAATAGTGTCTGCCCTCAAGGAGCTTACATTTATTCACAGGAGATAATAAGTACATATAAAAAAATATACATGTATGGGATAAAGTGAGTGAAGACGACTCATAAGAATGTGTCCTTGACCTATGCCCTAACTGTGACTTGAGACTTTGCAATAATACATGGAGCTAGAGCTAAAAGCTCCAGGTGTTCGTTCAATTATCTTAGATAAACAAACATTTCCCTCCTGTCCCTCCCCCCCTTTTCTTTAGCATTTAACTATCTAATAAGGTAAAGTATGTTCTGGGATCCATATTTGTAGAGGGCTGGAAATCTGGAGAAGTATACTTGAAACAAGTATACATATTTAGTCTCTGGGTAAATTAGATTTCTCCAGACAGTGGAAGAAAAGGTGAGAGGGACGAGTGGAGCTTTTGGTTAGGGTCTATATAATCCTGTGTTAGCAGTTTGCACTATGCACTCCTTTACTGATGAAATCTTGTCTTTTGGGAGTTGCCCTTTCTCATGAGATCATAATAAACCCGTTTTTGCTTTTCTTACTCTGAGAGTCTCTGATTGTTTTTGTGGTTACTACTGTCCCACAAATACAGAATGAATCTAAAAAATTACAAAGTATTTTGAGGAAGGAAAGTACTGATAGTAGGGGCATATGAGTGGGGAGAAAGGGAGGAGATCAAAAAAGGCTTCATGGGCAAGATGGTACTTGAATGAAATCTTGAGAAAACAAAGGATTCTCTGAGGCTGGAGAAGGCTGTGCTTTTGAGGCATGAGGGACCCCCAAAGCAAAGACACGAAAATGGGAGATGGAATACTGTGAAGAGAAGTTCAAGAAAACCAGTAGAACTTGAAGGGGACCGATCTAAAACGGGACTGAAAAGATAGCATGGGATCCTAAATGGCTTTACATGCCAAAGGAAAGAATTTGCATTTGTCCTCGAGGCAATTGGCAATTCACTAATATTGAGCAGAGAAGCCAACCTTCTAAGTACAGGAAGTTTCCTATGAAAGACAAAGAACTCTAAAATAAACAAACAAAATAACAATTAGAAAGATTCTAGAGAAAACAGAGAGGCAGCTAGGTGGCACAGTGGATAGAGTACAAGGCCTGGAGTCAGGAAGACTCATATTCCTGAATTAAAATCTGACTTCAGATGTTTACAAGCCTATGTGACCCTGGGAGAATGGATTAACCTTGTTTGCCTCAGTTTTCTCATCTGTAAAATGAGCTGGAGAGGAAACAGCAAACCACTACAGTATCTTTGTCAAGAAAATCCATGGACAGTATGGTCTTCAGAGTCACAGAGTCAAATGTGATTGAACTACAAAAAGGAAAAAGAGAATCCTTCAGTCCGAAAAAGAATGGGAACCGTAAACCTAGGAGATGCTGGTCCAGGCTACATGGTCAAGACATGACTTTTTTTTTAATTTAAAATTTTTTATTATTATTATAGCTTTTTATTTATAAAACATACAAGACCTGACTTTTACAAAATAGTAAAAATGGACTCTAAATGAACATTGTGGATTAAGTTTGGAGATCCTGGAGGAAAAGAAAAGCCTCAGACAAAATAAAATAGTTTGGAAAGAGCAGCAGAATTAGGCACTGAGGCTCCTGCAAATTAAGGGACCTGGCTGGTCAGGGCAATTCAGGGGAGTAGGACCGGGAAATTCTACTCTGCTCCTCATCTTCAGCAAACAAGGTGTCACCAAAGGTTATTGGGTGGTTTAAAAAGTTAGCAGGGAGTTAGTTGCCAGGTTTTGACAGAAAGAGATGATGAAGCTTGGGCATACTCTCTATATCTATCCCTCAAGAGGGCAAAAGATAACTAAGAAGTAGAAGAAGCTCAGTACTCAAGTCACTCCTGGGACAGCTAGAAGAAAACTTGTGGAAGCTAAAAACTGGCTCCTGGAGCAATATAAGTTTGACGACTTCCACCAGAGCACAATCTGAACCAAAAAACTAAGATTTGGTAAAGTCACATAAAGAGAAAGTCTCTCAAAATCCTGTCTCAGATATTAATTTCCTGTGTGACTTTAGATAATTTCCCTTATCCGTGATTCAGTTTTATCTGTAAAATGAAAGGGTTGGATTAAATGGTGTCCAAAATTCCTTCCAGTTCTAGATCCAGGATCTCATGATTGAATTGAAACTCAAGAGGTCTGGATTCAACTGTGACAAAACACCTGGATCTGGAATGAAAACAGTTGTGGAGTTTAATTCTCCCCATGCCTCAGTTTCCTTATCTGAAAAGCAAGTGTGTGTGGGAGATCTCTATGATTCCTTTTTCAGTTCTAAAAGTATTCTATTATAGCTAATGGGATACAAGAATCAAGAGACCACAGGTTTGTTTTTCAGCCGCAGTGTCCTTAAACTAAACCCCAGGATTTGATAGAAAGGGAAATCTGGTAGTTTGACCCTCTTCACTCATTCAAAATGAAACAAAATTACAAATAACAATAAGATATTAAATCCAAAGTTTATAAGGTCTAGCCCATTTCAAGCCTTAGTTCCTTCTATTTGGAATCTCAGCTACTCACATCATCTCGGGGAGAGAGGCCACAAACTTTTCCAATTTTCAGCTCATCTGTAAAATGGGGCTAGCAGTGCCTACTTCACAGTGAGTTATACAAAGCAAATAAAACAACATGAAATAACTTTAAAGTACCAAATAAATGTCAGTTATTATTTCTCTCTCCATGGCTTTTCAGAGACTTGGGATTGTAGGAGATAGAAAGGAAAAGAAAGATACACACACACACACACACAAAACACAATGAACTTGAGCCCTGGAGAATATAAATCAGGATCAAATTTAGCCTTCTTTCTCAAAAGGCTCAGGTTAAAAGCACAGTAGGGATCACTCTCTGTTCCACGAGACAAAAATGTCTCTCACCGGTAAAGAAATATTGTCAGGGTGAAGAGAACATGAGACTGGGAGTCAGGTGATTTGGGCTTGAGTCCCAGTTTTGACATACTTGGAGCTGCCAGAAACTACCTCACCTTGATTTCCTCCAAATCAAAATGGGAAGAAAATTCTCCTCTTTTTCCTGTCAGTGGAAAAATGAGAGTCTAGTGGATAATGATTTGTAAGCCTTATCTTTTTGCCAGAGCCAGCAACAATAGCCAGAAAGAACACAGAAGGTTGAAGTCAGAAAAAACTTAGAGTTGATCCAGTCCAATCCCCTCATTTTACAGATGAGGAAACTGAGGTCCAGAATGATAATTCTAACATCATACAGCTAATTAGTGGTACAGCTGAACCTCAGTTCTGGTTTATAGTCTGGTGCTCTTTCTACTGTACCACACTGTTTTCCCACTATTTCTAGCCTATTTTTTGAGGCACCTGTGCTGCTTCTAAATTGAATTATAGAGACAGCCCCAGTTGCCTCAAACAACTTTTTGCTAAGTTACTTGCCCAAGCTAGTAAGTGTCGGAAACTGGATTTTGAACTCCTGACTGCAACCTGTCACATCAAATTTTAACCCTCAAATGGTCTTAGGCATCCTCTAGTCCAAACTGTTCAATTTTAAAGATGAGGAAGCACAAGCCTAGAAACATCAAGTGACTTGGTAATGTTATTCTTAGTATCAATTCTTGGGGGAACACTTGTATTTACACTTTTTCATCCAAGGGACTTGTTTGTCCACATTTTTTGACTCTTGCCTTGAAACAATTTCCTCTAAATGCCGTAATAATTCTCTAAGTAATTTCCTATCTTAACTTATAGCATATTTAATGAAGGATTTTTCAAATTCTAAATAAATAATACCCACTGACCCATTCCCTTGGCCACATGCACCCAAGATGTTGAATAAATGCATGTTTGAATGGGGAGGGCAGATGTCTGGAATGAGATCACAGGCTGGGATTTTGCATCATACTTTCCTAGCTTCAGAAGAGAGAGATGAGCTAAATATCTCAGGAGGGAAGAGCTCCCAGGGAGGCCTATTAGCCATGCACATCCTACACAGCTCTGTCTCTGGCTCCCTTGCCATGGAAGCTGGGAAAGGGGAGAGGCTGTAGACTGTTATCTGGAGCAGAAGAGAACAGAAATATCTTTACTGAGCAACTCATGCTGCTCTGCTGAGTATGAAAAAGATGGACCCCCCTCCAACTCCAGCGAGAGAACAAAATGGACAACAGTGGGTGAAAATTGATTCTCTGGGTGAATAGATACATCCAGTGAATGCTCAGGGATTCAGATTCTGTTGGAAATCAAAGAGTCTAATTACACTGATTGGAATACAGCCAGGATCTTTTTGGAGGATTCTAGCCCAGAGACTGTCCTCTCCTAGCTCCATCATCAGAGAAATACATTTTTCTCCACTACACCAAGTGCTAAGGAACGATAAAGAAGGACTATTTCTTCCTCTGATCTATGCTTTTCCTCCCTGGTTCTGCTGCCCCTAAGCCCCCCTGGCTCCAGGCGTAGGCACATGAAGCTCGGCAGGCCTGGCAGGCTACACCACAGACTGGCTCTCTTCCAGATCCCTTTGGTCCCTGTACTCAGAGTACAATAAGTGCATTATCACTGCCAACTCATCTATTATTGGAATAGCCAGGAACCGGAAATAGCTAAGGGCAATATGATAATGCACTTATTACACCAAATGAATCACATGAGGGATTAAAAAGGAACTCTGCTGCAAGATGAAACATCCATCAGACCAATCTGCCACATGGCCTTCGATAAGTCCTGAGCTTCAGGGTCCTCAAAATAGCTCATCTTTACAAAGTTCTTTAAGGTTTCCAAAGCACTCTACAGATAATCCCAATTGAAATTCACAACAATTCTGAGAAGTGAATACTTTTATTATGCTTTTATTCTCATTATAATATTTTTATTATTCTCATTATTTTACAGAAGAAGAAATTGAGAGTAGGAGAGGCTAAGAAGTTTGCCCTTAGAGGCGGGTATTTTTACACTCATTTTCAGGTGAAGAAGTTGAGGCTGAGACAGATTAAATGGCTTGCCGAGGGTCACAGCAAGTTAGTATCTGAGGCAGGATTTTAATTCATGTCTTCCTGACTCCAAGTCTAACACTCTACTGGGCAGCCTCATCCTAATATGAGAAGTTTGGATAAGATGGTGATGGTGGTGGTGATAGTAATAGTAGTAACAGTATTAGCAATTAACATTTACATATCTTGCTTTAAGGTTTGCAAAGCTCCTTTCATCTACTATTTCATTTGATTTTTCTCAACAACCCTGGGAAGTGGATGCAATTACAAATGAAGAACTTGATGCTGAATTCTGAGTAGATTGTTATATGATTGATTGCTCAAATATAACCAATCAATTAATAAATATTTATTAAGCATCTAATATGTGCCAGGCACTTTGCTAAGTGCTGGGGATACAAAAGAGGCAAAAGACAAGCTCTGCCCTCAAAAAACTTAGGGCTAGATTCCCTAACTTTGCACATCTTGCATTTCTTCTGAGCTAATTCAATTCTGCTTTGTTCATAGTGCACAGCACTTTCTCTAATAAGAGCACCCCATATTAGTGGTCCTGTGCCAGCGTCTCCTACTTCATACAATCGATGCTGAAGTTCTTGGGAGAGACCTTAGTAATGTCCTTGTTTTTCTTTCTCATTTTTTTTCACCCTTTTGGTCTGATTTTTCTTGCACAACATGGCAAATATGGAAACATGTTTGAAAGAATTACACATTTAGATTACAGATCCTTTTGGTTCCTGTACAATAAGTGCATCATCACTGCCAACTCATCTATTATTGGAATAGCCAGGAACTGGAAATAGCTAAAGGCAATATGATAATGCACTTATTACATCAAATGAATCCCATGAAAGATTAAAAAGGAACTCTGCTGCAAGATGAAATACACACACATCAGACTGCTCCCTACCCCAAATGTTTATGGGGACCATTTGTGTCCAATGTGTGGCAGAGCATTCCAAATCCATATTGGTCTGACACCAATACAACTGGACACACTAACTTGATTCTAATATAGTGATGTCATTTTGGTCTTCTTTGAGAACAAAGAACAACCAAATCAAACCAACCAAAACCAGTCTTCAGATCAACAAGAACATAAATTGTAAAGGGCAAGATACTCATCAAGATCCAATTTTCAAATACTCTTACCTATTTTTACTGACCTGCCTTGCTTCTTTAAGTCCCAACTAAAATCCCTTCTTTTACTGGAAGTCTACTCCATCCCCTAAAGTCCAGTATCTTCTGTCTTATTATTTCCTGCTTATCCTATATATGTGTATGTATATGTTTATATGTATGTGTTTATATTTGTATATATCCTATGTAGTTTATATATGTATGTATGTATACATACATATATACATATACACATATATATGTATGTATACACACACACACACACACACACACACACACATATATATATAACTTGTTTGAAAATATTTGCTTGTTATTTCCCTCATTAAATTGTTTTTTAACCTGAAGATATTCTGGAAATCAATATAAGTATATGTTAATTGCCTAGACTTGAGTGTTAAGTAAAAAAAAAAAAATGGTCCTTGGGAAGCAAGGAGAAATAGTACTCAGCCTTTAGGACAGGAAAGTTCTTAAATGAGAGGACTGGGAAGCTTTGAGTCTAATGTATCTGAGGATGAGAAAACAGTGAGCAGAAGCAATGTAGATATGAGTTCTGCTAGTAGAATATAAAGGCAACTAGGTGGCACAGAACACAGAACAGTGGGTCTGGAGTCAGCTTATTGAGTTTAAATCTGGCTTCAGACATTTACTGGCTATATGGACCTGAACAAATCATTCAACTCTGTTTGCCTCAGTTTCCTCATCTATAAAATTAACTGGATAAGAAAATGGCAAATTATCCCAGCATCACTGCCAAGAGATGAGGTCATAAAAAGTCAGACATGATTGAAAAATGACTAAACAGCAATATAGAATGTAAATTCTTTAAAGGGACCATTTCACTTTTATCATTATATCCCCAATGCTTAGCAGACTGCCCAACACTGAGCAGGCCCTTAATAAATGCTTGTTTGATTAGATTGGATTGGGTTGAGTCGGGTTGGGTTGGATTGGATTAAATTCAATTGGATGGATGAACTCTCAGGGAAATAAAAGAGACTGCCAGAGCCTTCTATGAAAGCTGCAGCCAGAGAAGACACAACATCTGGGATACCATGCAGTCTGAAATGGGTCTGGCAATTAGGAGAACCAGAGAGAAGGAGCTTGTTTATCTCAGTAATTAGGAGGACTTATGGAGAATTTTACCTCAGACTAGGCATAGAAGCAGAGGAACTAATAAGAGAAATAAAATAATGACTATTTAGGATACTCCTAATAACAGACCTCTGAGGTTGTTGTATCTCAGACAATCTGAGTTCAAATCCAAGTTCTGTTACTTGCTATGTGACTTTGAGCAAGTCATATAATCTATCTGGGCCTCAAGAATTCATCATCTATAAAATGAGTTTGTTGATCGGCAGTTCTCTAATTTTCTAGGCTGAGAACTTATATGATCATAAAAATTATTGAGGATCTTTTGATTTATCTGAGTTATGTATACTGATATTTACCATATTGGTAACATTCAATTTGTTATTTTTGTTATGTTTGTTTATTCACATAAATATCAATAATAAATCCATTCCATTAACATAAAAACATAGCTTATGCAAAATAATTATATTTTCTAAAACAAAAAATTAATGAGAAAATCAGTATTATTTTACATATTTTTGCAAATCTCTTTAATGTCTGGCTTAAGAGAAGATAGCTGAAATCTCATATCTGCTTTTATATTCAATCTGTTGTGATATGTTATTTGATTAAAAGATATGGAAAAAATCTAATTTCACACAGATGTGTAGTTATAAAAAGGGAGTGCATTTTAATAGGCAAATAACATTTTAACATTATTATGAAAATAGTTCTTAGCTTCTAGGGTCCACAAGCCACATTTTTAGTATAGCTAGTTTTAATGTTCTCTAAGGTCCCTCCACAATATTTTTATTCCTAAAGGCTTGAGTTCTTAAAACCTTTGTATGCTTCTCTCTCTCCTTTATGAATCCTATTCTCCCTAGTTTCTATTCCTGTCTTCTGAATTAATTTGTTACTATAGAATTTCCTATCTTTGTAAATGATTTATTGTGGGGATATTTACTTTCCCCATTTTGCAGATTACAAAACTGAGGCTCAAAGAAGGTTAAGTGACTTGGCCACTGCTGGGCAGTTAATAGGTAATACAGCCAGAACTCAAACCTAAGTCAGGTACTTCCAAATCTAATACTCCTTGCACTATGCTAAGCTGCATCATATGTACGATGAATTCAATAAGTTGACTGAAAATAGTGTATCTGGTACTTGTATTCAAACCACACATTTTAAATTATGTTTTCTCTCTTTCTAGACCTCCAGGATATCAATCAGTTATCTATAAGTACTTAAGTGCCTACTATCTTCCAGTCGTTGTACTAAGTACTGGAAATATAAGACAAAAGCAAAACAGTCCTCCCTCAAGAACATTACATTTTAATGGCAGAGACAAAATGGTAGAGGACCCTTTCTGAGGCTGTTTTCCTAATTCCTATTCAAATGGGCAGGGTGGAATAGCTTAATAGTTCTACTCTAGGTTCTAGGACTAACCTGATGGTGTTGAGGTTTCTAGTGCTGTTGTTCATGAGCACCCACCTGGCTATTTCCCAATCACAATCAAACCGTAGCTTCAATTAGTTTTTAACGAACATATTTCCTTAGATGGTATAGTAATTACAGTCGGAACAAAACATTACCCCCAAATCTGAAGCATGTTCTTGCCCCACACATATATGGTTCCTAGAGAAAAGGGTTTAAACTAAAAGTACTTAGATAGTGAATCACACACATAGAAAATACATGTAGCAAAAAGCATCTTTTAAAGTGCAGTATCAGGAGTTCTTTTCTTCCTTTGTGAAGTCCTCATAAACTTTCCCTTAGGTATAACTAGCTTTTATGCCTTTCCTTAGTCCATAGCCAGTATTCTTTTCATAAAGTGCCACTCTTGTAAATGCTTTTCTCTTAGGTAGGGATCTATTTTGGACCTATATTTATCAATGTTTGCCTTCAATATATTTTTCTCTGCTTCTAGATGGGTATATTATTTGCTTCTAGTCCATTTTCTTGAACAATATGGTCAATGGATTGAGAGAAGTAGAAAGGAGTATCTCTCTCCAATTCCTACCCTTCCCAAGGCTGCTTCCCTAGCAAAGTGGAAAGTGGAATCTTCAACTCCAAAACTGAAATCTTCAACTGCTATATTGAACCCCTTCGATTCAGGGAGTGCTAAAATTCTTCTGCTAATTAAAACTCCCAGAGATGTGGATAACTTGTTTTGTTAACTCCACTTCTTGATCCAATTAAAGAAGTTCCCCTCTCAGGTTATAAACAATCATATTTACATATTATGTTCATTGATTGATTCTATAACTCAATGAGATGTTCTAGCTTAATAAAGGTTTCAGGACATAGAGTGTCTTGTTAGTGGAGATGGGGGGTTAAAAATCATTCTTTCTATAGGTGTATACACAATATACACAAACTAGATCACATGGTAACCTTGGAAAGGGAGGCACTGACAACTATCCATTAGCCATGCCCATCATGATACTATTGACTTCAGTTAAATAAAAGTTCCTTGAGGGAAAAGAATGTCTTATTTTTATATTTGTTTCTCTAGCACGTATGTAACTGGTGATTAATAAATGTTTATTGATTGACTGATGCCCTTCCAACTTTTGAGTTCCATTGTAAGTGGAAGGATCTATTTTTTAAAAGTTCTCTCTTTACATCATGCCCCAGATGCTGGTAGCTTCCTCTCCAAGTCTATTTTAATTTGATTTCTATATGTCTTTAAAAGTACAGGGTTTTTCCCTCATTATAATATAAACTCCTTGAGAAAAAAGACTGTTTTATTTTTGTTTCTATATCCCCAGCACTGGCCCTTAAAATTACAGGATCATAGGCTTGGAGAGAGAAGGGAATCTTTGAGGCATCTGGTCCTATCCTCCCAAAGTAAACTGAAGTTACATGACTTGTCCTGGATCAAACAACTAATAAGAGTCCGTGGCAGGATTTGAATCCAAGTGTTTATGGTTCCAAGGCTAACACGTGGGCCAAATGTACCATACTGCTTCTGGAGTAGGTGTTTAATAAAAATTTATTAATTGGTTGGCCCTCTTCTCCCTTATAAAGGGTTCATAAACTTAGTGAGGGAAAATTACAGGTTAATTTTCACTGATCTCTAATTGAAATTTAACATTTCCTTCAGTTATTTAAAAACATTCACCAGACTGTTAAAAGGATCCCTAACACAAGAAAAGGTTAACAATCTCTGCCCTGGATTGTTTTAATTAGCTTTCATTTTGTCTTTTGAGGGGTGTACAAGGAGAGCTGCAGACAATGCTGGATTCTAGGGTTCACAGAAAAGAGAGAAAAATCTATTTTGGTGTCCAAAACACTCAGCTTTTTTTTTTCTTTTGCCCTTTAAAGCTAACCCAGAACAATGGACCAATGTCTTCAGGGAACAATACCATACATAATGACTCCTAATCTTTTCCCCTGGTTGTAACAGATAGAATTAAACTCATCATCCAAATACACTATGGATTATTGTTTCCCTTTCATTATTATCCAGAGCTGGAAAGAACCTCTAGACCATCCAAATCCAATCCTCTTATTCTGAAAGAGGAAATAGAAGCCCAGAGAAGGAAATGACTTTTCCAAGAAGATAAAGGTAAGTGGCGGAGTTGACATTCAAAAGAAGACTCAGCTCTTTACTCCAGAGCCAATGTTCCTTCCCCTATCTCCATTTCTAGTCTTGTTGATAACTTCCCAGAGACCCCAAATGGATTCATCAATAGATTTGAAGGAAGAAAGGAATCTGGGAACTTGGATAAGGAAATATCTCCTTTTTCACTAAAATTTAACTGAAAGTTAGCATCTCCTTTAGTTATATATTAAAAACTACTTTGAGAAGAGATCCAAAGATAATACCATACCACTAAAGGGTTGATGGCACAAACAAGGTGAAGCACCCTGGTTCTTGCCCAGCTCTCTATTTCCTGTGCTACCTAGGGACTCTCTGCCCATAATGATTGCTTAATAAATAGCTGTTAAATGCAATTAACTACATAATAACCAGGAAAGGAAGAGCATAAGTATTTATATGGTGTCTACTCTATGCCATGAACTGTATTAAACATTTTACAGATATTATTACATTTGATTCTTACAACAACTCTTGGAGGCAAGTGCTGTTGTTAATGTTCATTCTTTAATTCTTCAAACTAAGGCAAACAGAGATTAAGTACTTTGTCCAGAGTCACACAATTGGGAAGTATCTTGTAACTGGATTTCCTGATTCCAGGCCTAGTATTGAGCTCTCTAGCTGCTTCTAAATAGTACTGTAGAACTGAACTGATTTTGGACAGGGAAGAAGCAAGATAAAAACAGCATTTTAGATAGATCAGTCCTTCTTGTAGAATGGAGGGAGTAGAGCTGGAACTTAAGGAGTCCAGGTGGGAGGAAGCTGTTGGATGGCATAGTGAACA
The DNA here is from genome assembly GCF_016432865.1 of Antechinus flavipes. NCBI lineage: Eukaryota > Metazoa > Chordata > Mammalia > Dasyuromorphia > Dasyuridae > Antechinus > Antechinus flavipes. The sequence continues at coordinate 226,122,861 of NC_067399.1, read as the reverse complement.
AAGTGTTAGAGATGGAGTCAGGAAGCCTCACCTTCCCAAGTTCAAATCCAGACTCAGATACTGACTAGTTGTGTGACCTTGGGCAAGTTACTTTACTTGTTTGCCTCAGTTTCCTCATCTATAAAATGAACTGGAGAAAGAAATGGCAAATCACTTCAGGATCTCTGCCAAGAAAACTCCAAATGTGATCACAGAGAGTTGGACATAACTGAAACAGCTGAACAACAACAATAAAAATCTATAGTAAACAGCAATACTTCCCTATAACCAGCAAGGGCTATTCAGTGGCTTAGATTAGGTGAGGTCCTAGACAAGGGTGATAGCAGGAGGAATCAAAAGAAAGGTAAGAAATATTAAATAAAAAAAAAGACATGAACCTGGTGATTAATTTATATGGGGAAGAGAAAAGGGAGGAATCACAGATGACTCAATCATTTTAAGTCCGGATGATGAGGGGAAAACTGATATCACCAATAGAAATAGGAAACTAAGGGGAGGAGAGTTTTTGGAGTGAGCTGAGTTTTGGGGGATGGTGGGGCTTTTTTTATAGGAGAAAAATGATGAGTTCAGCTTAAAACACAGAGTTGTAGGCAACAATAAAAATTCTACTATTGCTAATACAATCATAATATATTATATAATAATATAGCATATGAACATATAATAATCATAATCATAGCTAATACATAATAGCTTACATTTCTAGAGTACTTACTATATTCTGTGCTAACTGCTTTGCAATTATTATCTCATACGATCCTCATTACATCCCTGGGAGGCAGATGCTATAACTATCCCCATTTTACAGATGAGAATACTGAGGCCGACAGCTTAAGTGACTTGTCCAGGATCACACAGCTAGTAAGTATTTGAGACTTTTTTTGAAATCAGGTCTTCCTGAGTCTAAGAACAGCACTCAACCCAGTGAGCCACCTAGAAACCCAAGTGGAAATTAGAACTCAGAATATTGTTGATTTAGATTTGGTAAAGATGTCCAGCTGAAGGCCATCTAATTCAACCCCTTTATTTTACAAATGAGGAAGTTGAGGCCCAATCTTTTACATAATTTATCAAGGGTCGGTCTAGGTAATAAAGAAACAGAGCTAGGAATTGAACCAAGTCTCTAACTCTAAATCCAGGACTATTCTCATACAACATATTCCTCCACTGCCAGGAGTTCAAAAGAGGTCAGGACTGGAACTAAAAAATTTGAAAATGGCCCACTTTAAGAACGAGAATGTAAAGATACAGAAGAATTGAGCCTTGGGGAATCTCTCCTTTTCTTATGAAGGTAGGAGAGGAAAAGGAGCCATTAACAGGGAATAGAGTTGGGTCAATATCACCTACCATCCTGTTTCTCTTGAAACTCTCCTAGGTTCTGAGGTACTGGTTTCATCTTAATTTTCCATCTGTTTCCTAGGTTACTTCTTCAAGATATATCTTCCAACTCCTCCCACTTCCCATAATGGTGAAAGGCCCTGAGGAGCTAACCAGAATTCTCTATTCTTTTCCCAATGAAATCCTGTAGGATCTAATCCTACCTGTGATTTCTGCCTCCTGTGCCTTTGCTTTTTCTCTTCATTCAGGCCTATATATTTCACTCTCTTCAGCCTTATTTCACTTTTTTCCATCTCTATAACTGAGCAGCTAATCCTAATCAAGCTGCAAACTGTACTTTCTTTCAATCAACAATGTGCACTTTAACCAGTGGTCCAATGGCTATATTAAACAGCTGACTCTTCAAAAATAAATGTACTACACATACTATTAAGCTTAATCTGTATTATTAATCTTTTATCATCACTTTCTTAGGTCTAGACAATCAGCAAATCAATAATTCAAGTTCTGATTTGCTGATTTCTGAGATCTAGCCACTCATACGGAAAATTTAACAATCCTCCAAAACACCCCTACCTCTAACATAAGATTGCAAGGAAGAAATTTTTATATTCTACATTAGCCTTCCAATCCACCCTAGTTATAGCAATAGGGACACTCAATAAATACTTCTTGGCAACGATTAAAGCTAATGAAAAGCAATACATCCTGGGTTACAGACAGATACAAAAACAAAAACACAAAAACACGTCACCATGGGAGGAACACAGATAGACCAAATCTGGCAAGACCAACCCTGTCCCAGGCCCCAGGGAAGAGTGAGGGTAAACAAGTGAACCAGAGTGAAAGAACTGAGTTAGTTTAGCTTCTGGCAGCATCATGGATCTAGATCTAGAAAGGTCAAGAGAGACCTCATTTGACAGATGAGGAAATTGGGTCCCAGAAATATGATGTAACTTGCCTGAAGTTGCACAGGAGAAGTAAATGTCAGAGGTGGGAGTTGAATGCAGGTTCCCCCAAGACATGTCGTGAAGAGATGGGAAAGAGGAAAGGAAAAGAGGTAGAGAACTGAAAGAATAAGCCTGAGGGTAGAGAATGGGCTTAACTAATTCTGAGAAGGAAACCCAAGCTCTGGATCCCTTCTCTGAGGCTTGCAACAATGATTCAGAACTCTGAGAAATACCAGGAAGCCTAAGGCACTGAGATAGGGAATGAGATGACCCCCTAATAGGCCAAAGCCATAATTCTAGGGATCCTGGGAATCCTGGATAGCAAGATGGAAAAGATACTACTCCTAATAATAACACCCTCCATTCATTAGATGCTTTTAACTTTCTTCAAAGTGCAATCACATTTATCATCTTATCTGATTTTTAGAATACTCCTGGGAATTTACATAGGAATTTTCCTTTTTACTATGATGACAAGAATGATGAACTTCACAAATATCAACAAACATGAGCATTTCTCTATACAAAAGAGAAAACAAAGAACACTGCATGTGAAATCATCAAACTCTACAATGTCCAGTTTGTTTATTTTAATAATTTAAAATTAATGAGTTAGCTCCAGCACTAAGATCAGGTATTATTACCTCTGTCCTCATTTCCTTGTTCACATCCGTCCCTCCCCACAACTCCAGCTCTCTGCACATCCCTCCAAGCCACACAATTGATTTTGCAATGCCATAAAATGGCTGTTCAGGTCATCTAAAATGATTCCTTCATCTTAGAGATGGTGAAAGTGAGAGTCAGAGTGCCTACGTGATATACTCCAGGATCACACAGGTAACGAGGGCACCTGGGCGATACAGTAGACAATGTGCTGTACCTGGAGTCAGGAAAAGCCACCTTTCTGAGTTCAAACCTGGCCTCAGAAACTTACTAGCTGTGTTATCTTGAACAAGCCAGTTGACTCTGTTTGCCTCAATTTTCTCGTCTGTAAAATGAGTTGGAGAAGAAAATGACAAACTGTTTTAGTGTCTCTGCCAAGAAAACTCCAAATGGGGTCACAAAGAGTCAGAAAGACCAAAATAACTCAACAAGAAACACATAGAATGTAGGAGAGAAATGGGATTTGAATCCAGGCCTGATAAAACTAATTCTGGCTCTCATTTGGCTAGATCTCATAGTTCACTAGTAACAGAACTATGTCCAGACTTTCTAACACTTAGTTCTGTATAGCTGGGAAGAAGTACAAGAGGCGGAGAAAATTTTGAATCATAAATGCCGTGCTTAAAATTATTCTCATCCTGAACCTTCCTGGGCAGCTCCATCTTTGTTGTAGATCTGAGTCCTGGATGTAACAATGATGTCACCTCCATCCCTAGGGAGCTGTGTCAGAGGTCTCCTCTCTATTAAGCAGACAATTACCTGAAGCATGGAGAAGATAAGGTTCTTACTGTAAGCCACCTAGTGAATCAATAGAATGGATGGGAAGAAAACTTGCTCCACACCATGGAAAAAGTCCTAGGTGAGGCAACGGGCCTTCTATGGCTATAGGGTCATAGATATAGAGTTAGAAGGGACATCTGAGTCCCTTCTAGTCTCTCATGTTATAGATGAGAAATTTGAGATCCAGATAAATGAAGTACTTGTCCAGGGTCACAGAGATAGAGTCATCATTAGGATGCAAACCTAGGTCTTCTTACTTGACTCATGGCTTTCCCTCTCTCCTCCTCCAAGTACCCTGTGCTTCAGTCTTACCTCTGCTACCAACTTATCATGAAACATTTTTTAAAATGTTTTTAATTTCAGTTTTGAATTGTCTTCCTCCTTCCTGTTCTCTCCCCACTGAATGAGAAGTTAAATAGGATACAATTATACGCGCAAAGTCAATGTCACCTAAGCTTGACCAATTCACTTTAATTTCTTTACATTTTGTTTTTTCACCTTTAAAACGAAGAGACTGGACTCAGTGGTCCCTAGAATTCCTTCTAGTTCTAAGATTCCAGACTTTAACTTCTTCCCCTCTTCCCTATACCCTATTCTATTCCAAATTGCCCAGCTCTCCATGACCCTCTATAGTAAGGGTCTAGTCATTTGCTAACAATAAAAATGGTCATCATAATCATGATGCCTGGACTATATACAAGGCACGGTGCTAGGTGCTGGGGATACAAAACCTTCCTTTGCAAGATTGGAAGGAAGGGGGCAGAGGCCCACAAAGTAGAGGTGAATGTTGTTTGTACACAAGTTCAACCTGTCCCCAGTTCTTGATGCATTTCTGGTTTAGAAGCCAGATATTTCAGTCCTCAGACCTCCCTAGGAGGAACTACCTGTTCTGAAGATGAGAAATCTGAAACCTTTCTTTAATAGTAAAAAATGCACTTTACTCTGCACAGAATTCTCCAGGGCTATTGCGCCTAACAACCTAGCAGATAGCTCTGTTTTTTTGTATAAATACAATAAAATTAAAATTAAAAAAAAAGAATGCAAATATATACACATACATACATCATTCTTCTCCACCAATGACTGACAAAGTACCTTGTCTTGAATTCCCAAATATGCCAGAACAGGCAAGAATAAGTATCCCAGTATCATATTTGGCTTTATTTCATTTCATTCTGTTTTGTTTTATCCTACTTTATGTTCAACTATGTAAGATCAGAAGATAAGTAATTTATACCTTCCCTTTCCCCCTCCAGGATAGGGTACTACAATAAACAGTGAATGAGGATTAAGGAAACCGACATTCTAATCTTAGCTCTGTTACAAAGTAGCTGGACAACATTAAGCAAATCAACTCCTCTTCTCTAGGCCTCCCTTACTTTCCTTACCTGGACAATGAGGACATTAGACTAGATGATTTCTAAGGTTCCTTCTGGTTCAAAAAATCTGGTTCAACAGCTTTATTTGCAATAACAAAAAAGAAAAATTCAGAAAACTGGAGAAAGATTGACCAAATTGTGGCGCAAACTGAAAATTGAAGATTAGTAACCATTTAAGGAATTATAAAACATAAAGGCTATTAGAAAGTACAGTTGCTCAAAACAAGTAAGATTTGGAAACAATGTCCACAGTATCTATGGCTATGTACATAACAGTAATTACACTGGCAAAATCTTTAAAAATAGAGAAATAGGCTTCAGAAGGGGGACACAGATAAAACAGGGCAACCTGATTATTATTTGTAAGAAGGGACTATGCACATTTCAATGCATTTATGTTCAACTATTTTAAATTATGTTGGAGTATTTAAAATGGTTCACTCCAAAAAACTGAAGAATAAATGGGATGGGATGTAACTATAGGTTACTCATTGGACCACATCTGGATAAGAATAAAGTACAATCCAAATCTTATTATAATAATGATGATGATGATGATGAAGATGAAGAAGATGATGATGATGGTTCTAAAATTCCACCAGATCTGGACACCCAAAAAACACAATCTAACTCCATCATCAGTGAGGGTTTCAAGGAACCTATTCATATCTGATGTTTCCTACTATGGAACTGATAGAAGTATAAAAACTTTAAATCTAGGAACACAAAATAAGAGACTCTTATAGTTGGAAAGGACTTCAGAGGCCAATCTAGGCCATACCAAGACCTGAACATACTATTAAGCTTAATCTACATTATTAATCTTTTATCATCACTTTCTTAGGTCTAGACAATCAGCAAATCTACAAGTGCCACTACAATATACCAGGCAAGTGGGCCCTTGCCCAAAGACCTCCAGTAAGGGAAATTTTGCTAAATCCAGAAGTAGCCCATTTCATGTTTGTCTAATTCTACATGTCAGGAAGTTTTGTCTGACATCAAGGTTAAACCTGTCTCTGCAACTTCCACCCATTGTTCCTGGGAATACCCTCTACTAAGAAAATGTTTAATCTCTTACACATGATAGGTTTTCAAAATATGTAAGTATAATGTTTCCCTAAGTCTTTTCTTAGGCAAGCTAAATATCCATAAATCCTTTAAGGGATCTTCATAAGGCCCTTCATCATTCTGGTTCCCTCTTCTGGATGTCCTTATGTTTATTGATGTCCATTCTAAAATATGATGCTCAGCAAAGTCACAATTAAGGAGGGAATAGCCAGGATCTTGTCTCATGATGATTACTTTAGGGCAGACATACTATATTTGCAGTCTTTTAGCAATATAATTAGCATAACCTGTAGTTAGCAATAATAATTAGTTGAACTTGATCACTATCAGCTAGGGATAGGCTTCCCCACTTTCTTGCTCCCTCTTCCCCTCTCAAGTAAGTATGTGGTGTTACAAATAACCCTGGAAACCAGAACTAAATGCAAAAATCCAGATGTGGTCTTACCAGGGTACTATCTGCTCTGGGTAACATCTCAAGTTCCCATTATTTTCATAGTTCTAAGAAATCTCCCAATTAGAGATGAATATAAAAGACGCAGGCTCAAGTTTGATCTCAGATACATACTGATTGGCTATGTGACCACGAGCAAATAGCTTAACCTTTCAGTATTCCAAGTACCTCTTTTGACTATAAATTATGAGAAAGTGATAATTTGAGCTGATAAAGCAAGTTCCTCACCAGGAGCTTGCTACACTGAAGACAATCCAGGGATCACCCAGTCATCATGACGCCTCAGAAATTTCTCTTAAGGCCTCTGGATTCCTAACATAGTCCTCAGCCTCACCCCTACCTTCAACTCTCACAGGAACCAAAGGTACTAGCCACCCAAGAGGTACCTGAAACAACAATAATAGCTGGCATTTATATAGTGCTTTGAGGTTTGCAAAGACTTTTAAAAGTGTTATCTCACTTAATCTTTACCACAACCCTGTAATATAGGTGCTATTATTATCCCCATTTTGCAGATAAGGAAATTGAAGTTGAAAGATTAAATGATTTGTCAAGATCCACACAGCTATTAAGTGTCAAAGATAGGATTTGAATTTAGATAATTCTGACTGCCAGGCTAGAGATCCATCTCCTCCATCAATGAGCTGCCCAATTCTTGGTGATTTGTTCTATACTATTCCCCACAGCTTCATATCGCCACCTCCCCCTTATTTTCCTCTTTTACTCTTTTCTTCTTCCCCTCATTCCCCCATTGCCTTTCTTTGTTCATAGCTCCTGTGTGGGGTCTTCTGTGGTCGTTGTCTAGTCCTGGTACCATTCATTACTGAGTCTTGTGTGACCTTAAAGCTTATACACCCTGCTGGGAATTGCTCACTTTGCTGATATCCTGATCCATGACCTGCTCAGGCAGAGGGATCAAGTCTTACTGTGCTTGGAAATGGATATTTATGACTAGATTTAGGATTCAGGCTGTTGGTTTGTTTCTCAGATCATCATCACCTGAAAGTTTCCTTTTACTCTCCTTCCATTAACATGAACCACTGTACCCTGGAGTACATGAGTCCATAGTAGGGCTTCCCTCATCAGTCCAGAGCTGTATAGAAAGGAGGAGAGTCACTGAAGGTGATATAGGAGAGAGAAGTCAGGGTCCCTTTGAGGTCAAAGATCCTGTCTAGCTTTTCAAAGTGCCTGACTTCATGGGCAAGCAGGGCCAGATTAACCCTTGGAAGTAACTATGCATTAGTTTATGGGCCTGAAAAGAAACATCTGTATATTGATGGAGCATCTGCCAAGTAAGCAGTACATGGGAGGGAAGGGGAGAGAGAGGAGACAGAAATGAGGGTTTCCAACCTATTTTACTGATAAGCACTAACCTTTAGTCCCAAAGAAAGTAAGGAAGGTTGTTCCAGGAATAATTTTTACCTTTGTTTTCTATAAGTGGATGTCACTGATAATGACAAAACAGCTGGGAATTGGGAGTCTTGGGTCCTAGACCCAGGAATTTGCAAGCTATGTTATCGTAAGCAAGTAATTTTAGGTTCCTGGGACTCAGTTTCTCTATCAGGAAAATGAGAGGTTGGATCAGATCAGGAGTTCTTAATCTGAAGTCCCCGAATAGATTTCAGGGGACTGTGAGGTTGGCTGTGGAAGAAAAATTCCATCTTTATTTTCATTAACCTTCAAATGAAATTTAGCATTTCCTTCAATTATGAATATAGGTAACAATCATTCTTAAAAGGGGTTCCATATATTTTACTAGATTAGTAAAGACGTCCAAGACACAAGAAGGGTTAAGGCCCCAGGAATAGTCCTCCTCTAAGGTCCCTTTTAGTTTTTAGGATTGGAAGGATCAATGAACCCATGAGTTCATCGGAAAACCTAAGAGTACCCCCACCCAATGCCTTACCTTGTATTTGGTGGCCAGGAGCTCTGTGGCTTGCTGTTCCCGCCTCAGGTCCTCAATCATCTTTTCCTTCTCCTCCAACAATTTCTGCTTCTCTTCACTGACCAGGCTGTGGTCATCTTGTATAGCTGCCTTTTCCTCCTCCAGTCTTTCCTTCTGTTCCTGCAGGTAGTTCTCCATATTCTTCTCCAGAGGGACCTCGGGAGTAGGCTGGGGTGGTCGGGTGTTATTGTTGTTGTCATCTTCCTCTTCAGCAACCCAGGCCTCAGTTACAGAACCCTCCGGGTACCCCTCTATGGCCACTGACTTCTTCCTGCGGCTGCTTCTTCGGCGCTTACCCAGCAGTCCCCGCTTCTCCAGCTGAGCCTTCAAGCGGGCAATCTCTTCCTGGAACTCCCTTAAGAGTGTGTCTTTGGGATCTTCATTCACCCGAGGCTTGTTCTTGATATTCTTGGCCCTGTTGGCAAAGCGCAGGGTGGACAGGCTCTCATCGTAGCTGTGTGAGGCTGGGCCCAGGGTGGCTACCATGATGGTCTTGGCATTCCCCCCCAGAGAGTCCTGCAGCAGCCGGGTCAGCTTGGAGTCCCGGTAGGGGATGTGGGTGCTCCTGCCATCCACCAGAGCCGAGATCACATTACCCAGAGCAGAAAGAGAGAGGTTGATTTTGGATGCTTCCTTGGGCCTTTCTCCTGTGCCACTCCCTCCCCCTGAAGGCTGGGTGGCTGTCCCTCCAGCTGTGTTGGTGCCTGCTTTGCCCTGACGCTCACTTCCAGCCAGGTCTACCAAATTGAGCTTGCCCACCCGGATGTGTTCTTGGCCATCAGAACCCCGCTCGCTGCACTCCACTGTAATGACAAATATGGCATGGGAACGGGAGCTGACCTCGTTCATGTGGGTACTGCCCACAGCCCTGGCCTGGTTGCCCAGATTCATCACATGCTCTATTTCTTTGACATTCTTGGTGACAAAGGAGGAGAGATCCTTGATGTAGACCCCAGTCTCTGGGTTCTCTTTCAGCTCCAGCCTCTTGCCCGGCTCCTTGGAGAGCAGGTCCCGGATCTCCTCCTGGTAGATCTCCAGGTAAGAGGCCCGCACCAGGTACTGCTGGTTCTGGGAACGGGAGATGTGAGTGAAGATGTGCTCAAAGGCGCTGGGGATGACCCCTCGCTGCTCCGGCTCGGCCCAGGTGCCCTGCATGGTGTAGGTCTTGCCGGTGCCGGTCTGGCCATAGGCAAGAACAGTGCCATTGAAACCCTGCAACACTGAGTCTATGAGGGGGCGCACTGTCTCGTCGTATAGGTCAGCCTGCTTAGAGCTGGCATCATAGACAGCATCAAAGGTAAAAGTCTTGGGTAACTCCCCAGGGGCAGCCCGAGGGTTCCTGAGGGTCACCTGGCCCAGCTTCACGTCCATCTCCAGAATTTGCTCGTGGCCAGCTGCCTCTTCTTTCCTACTCAGGGGGCGGCACCGGGCCACCACCTTCAGGGCCTCACTAGGCTTGGCTTTATTGGCCATTCTCACAGAAGTCCCTTTCCCCCCACCCCAGGTCCCTGTCCCACCCCCGCCCCCGCCCCACCTCCCTCACTCAAGCAGCCTGGGCTGTCTGCCTGCCCTTAAGTCTGGATGCACTGGGCTGTCCCGGCCCACTGGGGCTGCTCCTCAACGTGCATGCAGCTTCCTGAGGTGAGGAAGGGATGTCGGCTGGGGTGGTGGCCGCCGCTCCCTCCCGCCTGGTCGCCGGCTGCTGCAGTTCTGGCCTCCAAAGCTCTCCGCACCAGCCCGGGCTGGGAACGAGGCTTAGGCAGAATAACCAGGCATCGGCAGGAGCGGCAGCAGCGACAGGAGCAGCATCGCCAGCCAGGATACAGCCCCCGGAGCCCGGCCCATGCTGGGGAGAAGGGACCCTGGGCTGTAAACAGCAACAATGAGATAAAGAAAGAAGAAAATAGGATGGGGGTGGGCAGCAGGGATATGGTCTCCTCCTCCTCCTCCTCTCCAATGTTCTATGGCAGTGGATCGGGAGAGCCGGGGGTCCTGGACAGCTGGGGTCCCGGGTCCTTCATGGCCCTTCCGTGTGCAGAAACGCTCACCTACAGTCCTTTCCCCAGGGTGGAGGATCATTCATTGCAGCGCTGCTGCCGCTGCCGCTGCTGCCGCCGCCAACGGAGAATGAGAGAGAAAAACAGACAGGGGTGGGGCGGAGCAGCGGCGGCTGGGGGAGTGATGCTGCCGCCGCTGCCGTAGCTCTCCCACTCGCCTGGGGTGGGGTAAGGGGGTGGGGGAGGGGAGCGGAGACAGGCTGGGACTGTCTAGAAGAGAAAGAAATGGTCAAGCGTCCCCGCCCGGCGCCACTACTGGCCCCCTGCTCCTCCAAATAAATAACGGACACCTCTCATTGCAGAAATCCTGCCAGCCCGGTGGGTTCTATCATTTCCACGCCAGAGCCTGACACCACCCACCCTCACCCCAGCAGGGCTGGGCTCGGGGTATGCTGGGAGTTGTAGTCCTGCCTTTGTTAACCGAATTCGGGCAGGTTGGGGATCCTAGTGTCAGTCTGGCGCGCCCCGTTGCAGGGGGGATGAAGGACCCCAGATTTCCAGTGTTCAGTATCCAATGAAACTAGAGGCTTTGCGGCCATAGAGGCTAAAACACTGACCTGTATTCTTCTGTCCCATCCTTTCCTGACTCCTGAGGGCTTCAGCTCACTGACTTAGCCCCTCCCTCTCCAGCATCTTCAGTTATCAAGAAGGGTAGTAAGGTGGGAAGGAGCTGGGTTACAAATAAAGACACCTGCAGTTTAGTTCTTTCTGCAATTAATTTGCTGTGTGACCAGGACTGTGACTTTTAACATTTCAAGGCCTCATTTTTTCTCCTATGTGAAATGTACTCCTGGTACAGATCAGGAGTTCTTAATCTGGGGTTCCCGGGCTTATTTATTTTTTAAAAATCTCTATATAATTGGTTTTCATTATAATTCTATTTTATTTTATACATTAAAAACATTTCTGAGGAGTAAATAAGCTTCAGAAGTCTGCTAAAGAAATCCATGAGACAAAAAAGGTCAAGATCTAAAGAGCCTTCTGGCTCTAAAAAAATCCTATGTTCTCTCCTCTCCACTGGTTCTTCACCTCTGCCTACATCTGTGAGTCTTCCCTGGCTAGAAAAAACAAACAACAACAACAACAACAAAAACTATGATGGTCTATTCCCACTGGCTTAGGAATCAGAAGACCTGGATTCAAATTCTGTCTCTGATACGTACTGCCTGAATGACACTTGTGCAAATTACTTCACCTCTTTAAATCAGTTTCCTTAAGTAGAATGAAAGACTTAAATTGGATGGCCTATGAAGTATCTTCCATTTCTGCCTTTTAGATTCTGTGTCCCACGAACCTCAAGAGTTATATAATGGAAAGAGTACTAGAACTGGAGCCAGAAGATCTGGATTCAAACTTTAGTAGTTGTGTGACTCCCAATCTCTTCAGGTATATCACAATCTTTGTGAACTTCTATTGTCCTATCTCCAAAATGAGTCAATCCTATTCATACCACTTGCCTACTTCAGAGGATTTTTGTGAGAGAGGTACTTTGTGAAGTATGAAATGCTATATAAATATAATCTATTTAATTTTCTTCTTTCTTATTTTCCTTTCATGGCGAAATTGCTTGCCAGAGTGATTCATGGTTACTCCTTCTATTTCTGATAATTTATACATTGAGAATTTATTAAGGGGCAGGTCATTTCTCCGAGAGCCTCCACAACTGTGGATCATAACATCTAAAGAAGTTGCAGGGCAGCCTTTGCTGACACAGGTGTTTCAAACTGAGAATGAAATAAGTTTGGGGTAGAGGGAAGAGGAGAGAGGTCAGACAAAGCAATGGCGTATCAGTCAGAGAGGTCAGAGAACAGCAACTGCCTTTCAGTCTCCTTGTATCATCCTCTCACACGAGGAACTCCATTCTGCATGTCTGGGTTGGATCTCCAGCAGGAGGAAGGAAGGGATCCCCTGCCACCCAGAAGACTTCTCAACTTGTGCTAAAATTCCATCCCAATAGATTCATTCTTTTGGATCAAAAGGACTTTTACATGGTAAGATTGTCATATTAAAGTGCAATATTAGAGTGACAACCTTTGGGCTACTACCAGTCAAAAGCAATCCATTCTTTGCTGTTCTTCGGTCAGTTTTCTTGACGTAAGTACTAGAGGTTTGTGCTGTTTCCTTCTCCAGCTCATTTTACAGATGAGGAAACTGAGGCAAATAGGGTGATGTGACTTGCCATTGACAAATCATTCAATAAGCACTTATGAAATAACTACCACATGCCAAGCACTGTGCTAGATGATGGGGGTACAAAGACAAAATCAAATCAACTCCTGCCCTTAAGAAGCCAATGTTCTATTGAGGGTTCCAACACACACACACACATATATATACACATATACATATGTAGTAGATAGAATGAATATAAAGCATAAAAATGAGGTAATTTAAGATGGATATAAAGAAATAGCAGCTGAAATGGGAGGGAATCAGAAAAGGCTTTGGGAAGAAATGGGGAACTTGAGAAGGATTTTGAAAGACTTTCTATAACCTAAGAAATAGACATGAGGGATGAATTCAGAGAAGCTTGGAGAGACTTACATGAACTGATGCTAAGTGAAATGAACAGAATCAGGAGATCATTATATACTTCAACAATGAAACTCTATGAGGATATATTCTGATGGAAGTGGATTTCTTCGACAAAGAGAAGATCTAATTCAGTTTCAATTGATCAATGATGGACAGAAGCAGCTACACCCAAAGAAAGAACACTGGGAAATGAATGTAAACTGTTTGCATTTATGTTTTTCTTCCCAGGTTATTTCTACCTTCTGAATCCAATTCTCCCTGTACAACAAGAGAATGGTTCGATTCTGCACACATATATTGTATGTAGGATATACCGTGACCTATTTAACATATAGGACTGCCTGCCCTCTGGGGGAGGGGGTGGAGGGTGGGAGGGGAAAAATCGGAACAGAAGTGAGTGCAAGGGATAATGTTGTAAAAAATACCCTGGCATGGGTTCTGTCAATAAAAAGTTATTTTAAAAAAAGAAAGAAAGAGACATGAAGAGGAAGTTCTTTCAAAGGTTAGGGTACATCTGTGCAAAAATCAGGAGATGGAACATCAGATTTGAGAAGGAGCAAGTAAGTCAATTTGGCTGCTTAGGAAAGTGCATGGTAGAGAGTAATGTGTAAGAAGGCTGGAAAGAGAAGCTGATTGTGAAGGGCATTAAATGCCAAACAGAGAAATTTGGATTTTATCCTAGTGACAACCAGTAGTCACTAATGCTCCTTTGGCAGGGGAGTAATAATCACCAGACCTATGCTTTAGGAATATCATTTTGGCAACTGTGTGATGTATGGAAATGGGGAAGGCTGGAAGGAACAGGATATAAGATAGACTCAAGAAAATGACTGGTCAGAAAGAAAATAGAAAATCTTGGGGTCCAGGAACCCATCAAAGACAAATATGACTATTTCACAATTTTGCTGGATGAAGGCCTTGCCCTTCTCTGAATTGACTAATTTTTGGCAAAACGCAATGGTTTTGCTTTGTTTTCATACTCTCTTATCTTTCTGTAACAGTCAGCATTATTGAGGCTACCTCTTTGCTCATGAATGTATCTCTTCACCTTGTCTTTTTTTCCCTTTTGTTCCTTACTTGCATTTTCATGATAAATATAGAAATAATGGCCCTAACTTTCACTCTCATCAACCCTCTTTTCATTCTATCTCTTCCTGGGCTGAGTCTGGCTCATTCACATAGAATACCCCCCACAACATGTATTCATTCTAGCAGGTCATGGTAGTTAGCCAGAAGGGGCATCCCTGTGGCTATGTCATTCCCAGAGTCCTAGAGATAAAGCTGGTGTGGGGGAAATAATCATCTAAATGCTCAGTGCACTCTGTCTGTCTCTCTCCCTTCCTCCCTCTCTCTCTGTCTCTCTCTTTTTCTCTCTCTCTCTTTCTCTTTCTCTCTCTCTGTAACTTAAGTGTTTTATTTTTCCAATTACATGTAAAATAGTTTTCAACTTTCATTTTTGTAAGATTTTGAGTTCCAATTTTTTTCTCCCTCACTCCCTTGTCTTCCCTCTTCCTAAAGTAGCAAGCAATTTGACATAAATTATACATATATAATCATTTTTAACATATTTCCATGTAATTATGTTGTGAAAGAAAAATAAGAATTTAAGGGGGAAAGCACAAGAAAGAAAAAAGCAAACAAAAAAAGGTGAAAATAATAAACTTCAATCCGCATTCAATCTCTCTTTAGAGGCAGATGGCATTTTCCACTCCAAATCTATTGGAATTGTCTGTTACTGTATTGCTGAAAAGAGTCAATCCATCACACATTCTCCTGATTCTGCTTATTTCACTCAGCATCAGTTCATGTAAGTCTTTATAGGCTCTTTTGAAATCAGCTTCCTCATCATTTTTTATGGAACAAAAATATTTTTACATTTTTTACATTTTACAATAAAAAATATTACATTCACATATCACAATGTATTCAGCCATTTCCCAATTGATGGGCATCCTCTCAATTTCTAGTTCCTTGCCAACACAAAAACAGCTTTTTCCTTTCTCTTATGATATCTTTGGAATACTGACCCAATAGAGACATTACTGGATCAAAGGGTATGCACAGGTTGATAGCCCTTTGGGCTATCAGTTCCAATAATAGTTCCAAATTGCTCTCCAAAATAGCTGAATTGGTTTACAATTCCACCAACAGTGCATTAAAGTCCCAGTTTTCACACAAATCTCCTCTAACATTCATCATTATATTTTCCTGAGGTGGTACCTCTGAGTTGTTTTAATTTTCATTTCTTTAATCAACATATGCATAAGACTGCTTGCTATCTGGGGGAGGGGGTGGAGGGAGGAAGGGGAAAAGTTGGAACAGAAGTGAGTGCAAGGGATAATGTAAAAAATTACCCGGTTCTGGGTTCTGTCAATAAAAAGTTATAATTATTTTTAAAATTGTATGTCTGCAGTCATTGTCTATAGTGATCTTTGAGGCCAAGAATGTAAAATCTGAAACTGCTTCCATTTCTTCTCTCTCTTTTAGCCAGGAAGTCCTTTAGACTAGTTACCAAGAACTTAAGTTTTTGTTTTTTAATGTTAAGCTTCAAGATACTTTTTTAAATACTTTTTTCCATTCTCATTAAGAAGCTTAATAATTCTTCTTAACTTTCTGCATAAGAGTGGCATTGTCTACATATTTGAAATTGTTGATATTTTACTGAACAATCTTAGTGCTGGTTTTTGATTCATTTCCAGTGACCCAGACCTTCTAGGAAGATCCAAAATCCTAAGTAAGAAATGCTTTCTAAAATTGCTTTAAGGCTGCTTGTTGCCATTTGGGAGATTTTGGGGCCCAAAAGTTTATTTTTTATTTGGGAACAATCGTAAAAAATATCTACCAAAGAGTTACATGTATTAGTGACATGCTATTCTTTAAAATTCAAGCAGCTAGTTGGTGCAGACTCAATGCCTAGATACAGGAAGAACCGAGTTCACATTCAGTCTTAGAGCTAACTAGCTGTATAACTGGACATAGCATATAAACTTTAATTTGTCCCAGGATACCTTTTTGTTATGGGTGACTTGGAAAGGATTTATCCTTTTTGCAGAATTTTATGCTTTGTAGAACATTGCATCACTTGAGAGTATCGTTTCTTATGGGATAATGAAGCAGCTGAAATTCATATTTAAGACTATTCGATTGATATCCACGGTTGGGATGCTGTTGTATCTTGTATTTACTTGGTGTTCTGCCTTCTGATGACATGACAAGAGATTTGCCCTTATTTTCTGCATTTTGCAATCTTCAAACTTGATGTGATATGTAAAATCTTTCCTTATGTCACTTGCAAGGGATACTAAACAGGGATAATAATATCATCTAACACCCAAGGTTAGTGTGTAGATCAAATAAGATAATTATAAAGGGCTATTTAATATCTAGCACGTGCTAAGTGCTATGTAAATGTTAGCTATTATTATTAATATTGTTGTTGTTCCTCCTTATTTCTTACAGATGGTCAGTGACATCAGTAGAATGAAGTCTTAACTTGCAAGCGAATTGGATCTAAGTGAGGCAAAACTGTGTAGTCATTAACCTCTCTCTTTCCTCTCAAGTCATAAGAGCCCAATGGCAAGACAAAGGTCAAGATGACTGTTGACAGGGGCAGCTAGGTGGTGCAGTGGATGGAGTACCAGCCCTGAAAGTCAGGAGGACTTGAGTTCAAATCCAACCTCAGACACTTAACACTTCCTAGCTGTGTGATCCTGGGCAAATCACTTAACCCCAATTGCCTCAGTTAAAAAAAAACAAAAGCCTGCTGATAGGCCCAAATGCAGTGGGAGATCGTGTCCTTTTTAAAGTACTACTTAAAGTATAAATTAAAGTCTCAATTTGTCTGAGGAAATGCCCATTCAGTATGAAAGTCTAGCTAAGAATTGAGGCAAAAGATGTCCAAGTTTGCCTTCACACAAGAATCAATCTGGGAGAGGAAGATGCTCAGAGATTTTGGCTATAAGAGAAACAACCGCTATTTATACTCCACTATTAATATTATTAGTAAGCAGAATATACAAACTGACATGGTAGGAGGAATACTTTGGTTTATGAACATATCATTGCTTACAAAAACAACCATCAGTTTTTTAAATGAAACACTTTGCTAAAAGCTAAAAAGTCATAACTTTGTAAGACAAAGTTAAGAAAACATTTACAAAATCATCAAAAATAAGAATTTTGCAATTGCCAGGGTTTTTCAAAGGTGTTTTTTGGCCTATTATGCCAGACATACAAGCAAAACATTTCCTTTTTAAAATTGTATTAAAGCTTTTTATTTACAAAACATATGCATGGGTAAATTTTTCAGCACTGATCCTTGAAAGACTTTCTGTTCCAAATTTTTCCTTCCTTCCCTCTCCCCTCCTCTAGATGGCAGGTAGTCTAATATATGTTAAATCCAATATTTATATATACATATTTATTCAGTTGTCTTGCTATACAAGAAAAATCAGGTAAAGAAGTAAAAAACTGAGAAAGAAAACAAAATGCAAGCAAACAACAACAAAAAGAGTGAAAATGCTATGTTGTGATCTATACTCACCTCCCACAATCTTATCTCTGAGTGTATATGGCTCTCTTCATCACTAAATAATTGGAACTGGTTTGAATCCTCTCATTGTTGAAGAGAGCCATGTCCATCAGAATTGATCATCATGTGGTGTTGTTGTTGCCGTGTGTAATGATCTCCTGGTTCTGTTCATTTCACTTAGCATCAGTTAATGTAGGTCTCTCCAGGCCTCTCTGAAATCACTCTGCTGGTCATTTCTTACAGAACAATAATATTCCATAATATTCACATATCATAATTTATTCAGCCATTCTCCAACTGATGACCATCCATTCAGTTTCCAGTTTCTTGCCACTACAACAAGGGTTGTCACAAATATTTTAAGCAAAATATTTCT